>NC_135352.1:24500938-24833158 GCF_023851605.1 Tamandua tetradactyla | reverse complement strand
ATTACTGAACTAGTCTTCCTGGTCCTTGCCTGCCTCTAGATTTTGCCAATGCCATTTTCTCAACCTGAAATACTGTAATTATTCTTCATCTGTTGAAATATCACCATCCTGCACATCTCAGCTCAAAAAAGCAACCTCCCTTATGGAATATTAGTGATTCTCTTTCCTGATGCGATTATGAAGTTAATGACTTGATCACACAATAGAAAAGTTGAGTATTGATTTCTATGATATCTACTGCCTTCCAAGAGGTCCTTTTTGGATTAGCATCAGTGATAGGTGTTGGATCCACAAATGTAAATCTGGAAGCTGGGATAGGACCAAACATTTTTGCATAATGGAGATTGGAGACATCTGAAATGTGAAGAGTGAGGATGGGAGAAGGAATTTCAGAGGAAGACGACAGATGGCAATTTGAAAGCTGTGTGGGAAAAGGTCAAAAGGAAAAATCCTTGTTAATAGTGCAACAGGTTTTGGAGGAGAGACATGACTGATGAAGACCTGGCTTTTTCTGGGCTTTTCTCCTCTTTCTTTACAACAAAGTGTCAGTAAAATTCACTTTGCTCACTAATGCAGGGGAATCTGAAAGTTGCTAAGTTCTCTATGCAGGACACATGTAATTCCATTTTTTTCTAATCAACATGTCCAAGATAAAGTCAGATAACATTCCTTCCTGGTTGTGACCTTTAATGGATATTTATTGAATGAAGAACACCCTAACAATGGATGCTAAACTCTTCCTCCACACCTTGCCATAACTGGTCCTTCTCATCCTTTAGACCTCAGTACAAAATCCCTCTTAGTAACTATAGAAAACAGTTCCACTTTCCCTAGGATCTCCCTACAATATTACTTATTTAATCATTTTCACAGTCTTGATCACTACCTGAAATTCTTATCTTAGCCTTGTATTTGACTACTTCCCATTGCCTCTCTCCCTGCATCATCATGTAAGTTTTACATGGTAGGAATCTGAAATGTCTTTCTTACTCTTCTATTTATAGTCCCTAGAATAGTACCTGGTTCATAGGAGGTGAACAATATATATTTGTTGAGTGAAGGTATAGATTCATCCCCCCAGGAATGAATGAGTGTATTCAATGGATATTTTGAAATCATTATATTCTCTACTTTTAACATGCAAATTAAGACATTGCTGGAAGAGGGAAGACATTATGCCTATGATGAGGAAATTGCATCACTTTCTAGGGGGTAGGCGCTTCTGGCAAATTTTGTCCCAAGTTAATATTCCTACTGGAATTCTAATATACTACTTTTGAGTTTTAGATCCAAGTGATTAGCTTGCACCTCAATTAATAAAGAAAAAAATTATTTCAAAAGACTTTATTTAGGGTGCACGTTGTTCAGTGATAGGATGCTCACCTACCATGTGGGAGACCTGGGTTGGGTTCCCAGCTTATACACCCCCAAAAGTAATAAGCATCTTACTCAACTTTAGTGTAGAATCTCAAAATATTTTAAAAATTAGAAATTAAAATTATATTTTATCTTGATTTGAAAGATAGAACCTCAGCTAAAAGTCAATATCTCTAACCTTATTAGTAAGGAAAAAGATAACACTATCATTGGTTTATATACTATACACAAATAAAAAGATAAGCAGGAAGGATTCTTCTAGTTTACCCATCAATCCTAAACTGAAATCAAGGTCTTCTGGCTTGTGTCCAGAAACTCCCCCCAAAATTCTGTGTGTGTTGCAATGCTTATAAAAGTTCTACAGCAGGTCCATTCAGCTCAAAGTTGTAGTCAACAGTTTGACCTGTTGGCATGGTCTTGGCCTAAGTGTTGAACAAAGCCCCTGAAATAAAAATAGATAGTGATATTTAGAACCACTTGCAAAGAGCCTGTCATGATCTCCTTCAACCTGCATTCCATCACTCTAAATCTGTCTGTATTTTAGCCAGCACTGTATCTATTCTAACTGAATGGTTCTTAAAAGGATGAAGCAGGACCCCAGCTAACAATAAGGTCTTTGACCCATGGATGTTTCTGTTTGCAGAGAATGGAAGACTAACTGAGCTGATCAATATTATAATCTTAAGTGTATTACACCTGGACAGTATAATGTTGCTAACTGATCTATAAAGGCATCATTTAAGTGCTAAGTATTAGAAAGAACGTATCTATCATCAGTTATGGGCATTCAAATTCACACTATTCAAAGCCACAGTAACTTCACTTTTTATACATTGTAAATCATGATTTTATTTTAGAACAGGGACTCTGCTTTTTGACTAGCTTTGGAAAGAATCTGTCACAATGTGAAAATGGACATTTAATAAGTGCTCCTTTCTGCACCTGTACACAGTGAAAAGGTAGTATAAATGCTGTTGTCTGACTTGATAATGATGATACCTGGCACGGTAGAGAGACAATTAACGAATGTTCTCTGATTGATGATGAGATAAGCAGTGCAAACATGGATTTTTCTACTTTGCCGGTTTTCCCCATAGTTCTGAACAAAAGCAAAATAGGCTCTGGTCACAAAGAGGAGCTAAAACACTGGAATATATCTTGTTGCTGTGATTGTCATAATAATACATTTACATATTGCTTATTATATGCCAAGTACTATCCTATGTGCTTTATATATATTAACTCATTTATTCCTCAAAGCCACCCTCATTATAAGAATGTACAATTATTACTCCAGTTTTTACAGTTGAAGAACAAAAAGCACAGAGAGGTTAAGTCTCTTGCTCAAGATCACAGTGCTGTTAAGTGTCAGACAAGAATTTGAACCCAGGTAGTCTTGTGCTAGCATGTAGGCACTTAAACTGTACTGTTTAGTGTTTCTCTGATGTGATCAGAAAGAAACTGGCATTACGTGATAAATCCAGAGACATTTTAATGAGCTCTATAGAGTCTGTTTCTAAGTTAGTTATTCAACTTGAAATCCCACTGCAACCAGCTTCTACTATTGGTAGACTACTCTATCAATAAATGTCTTTTCTTTAAACTCCCCACCCCTTCTGTCTTGTAAACTCTGCCTCCACACATTTTAAATAAAAGAGATGTTTTCCCAGTTGCATTTTCACTGTCTACAGAATTACTAGGCACCAGTCTCCAATTAAAAACTGTATGACTTGTGCTAGATGAGCAAGAACTACATGTGGATATAAATTCACCTTGGAATCCCATCATAATGAAGTTCAGTGTAAGCAGTTTTCTGCTGGAAGAACACTTAGTTTTCCTCAGTATATATATCAAGGTTCTCCAGAGAAACGGAACCAACAGGAGATCTAGATGAGATTTATTATAGGAGCTGGCTTACAGGATTGTGGGAAATGGTAAGCCCAAATTCTATAAGGTGGGCCACAAGTTGGCAATTCTGATGAAGTTTTCAGTGAGTTACCCAGGAGAAGTTGGCTGGCAATAGAGATAGAAATTCTTTCTGCCTGCTGAAGCTATCAGTTTTCTTTTTAAGATCTTCAACTGATTGGATGAGACTTCTCTCATTGCTGAAGGCAGTATCCTCTGTTTGACTGTAGGTGTAATCAGTCATAGATGCAATCATCTTACTAATAATTTAAATTCACAAAATATGCTCACAAGAACAATGAAGGCAGTGCTTGATTGAACAAACAACTGGATGCCACAACCTAGCCAAGTTGATACATCATGCTCAGCAAAAGAACCTTTTCAAAATCTAAGGGTGAAGAAGTTCCAAAATTTTATGTATTATTAAATGAGTCATAAAAAGTTCATCATTGGTAAGTTTTATTTGACTATTTCTAGCCAAAAAAATAATTTGGACAAAAAAATAATTTGAACTTGAGATCACCTCTCTTTCATAAGGTGAGAAATAAAATATAGTGAGAGAAACAGGACTTTGGAGTCAGAAAGTTCAGTTTGAATTTAGCACAGCAGAACATATCATACAATATGAAAATACCTATATCTCACAAATATGAAGTTGGCTATAATATACAAATAAATGGTGTCCCATATAAAATATAATATCTAAAAATCTGCTTTTTTTCCTTTTTAGAATTGATATTTATATCTACTGCACATTGTTTTTCATTAAAATGTTTACCTTCTGTCCTTGAACCAATTTTCTTATCTTAACTCATAGTTTTAAAAGAAATCACTATTAAGAAAATTCCTAAATTTTTATCTCCAGAATCATCCATGAAATTTGACTCATATATTCTACTACCTATTTACCTTCTCCAATTGGATGCATAATAAGCAGCCCCAATTGTTTTCTCCAATATTAAACTTCTGATTTGAACAACCAAAATGGCTGCTCCTACAATCTTTCCCATCATAATAAATTGCATCACCTACCTTCCATTTGGTGGAGTTATCTTTTGATTCTCTCTTTCAGTCAAACTCATATTTTATTACCAAATTCCATCTCTTCTACTTGTTCAAGAAATCTTTGTCTGTTTTGAGGTCATGAAGATATTCTCCTTTTCCTTCTGAAAGTTTTACTGTTTTGTCTTTCACTTACAGTCTGGAATTGTTTTCTACATGTGAGGCAGGAACCAAAATACACTTTCTATATAGATTTCCAATTAATGCAGAACCACTTATTGAAAGAATCATTCCTTCTCCACTGATACTTTTGTTTTAAATTCAGATTCTCTATTCTGTCCTATTTGTCTATTTGTTTAGCCATTAACCTATACCACAATATATTAATTACTATATTTTTATAATAGGTTTTAGTGAAAATCATCAAACTTCATTCTTTTTCTTCAAGATTTCTTAGCTATTCTTGAAGCTATTCTTTGCATTCCCACAGGACTTTTAGAATCAGTTTGTTAATTTGCTTGCACATATACACACACTAAGATGTAGATTAGATTATGTGGAATATGTAGTTCAGTCTGAGGAGAGTTGACAAAAAGCAGGCAATGACTTGAGCAAGCAGTTAGCATAAAACGATATCTAAATGACCAGTAAATACATCAAAGCTTCATTATTCATCAGATAAATTAAAATTAAAACCACTGTAAAAGTCCACTATATGCTCACTAAAATGTCTGTAATGGGAAAGACAATACTAAATATTAATAAGAATGTGAAACAACTGCAATTCTCACATGCTAAGGGTGATGATATTTATTTAACCAACTTTGGAAAACCATTTGGCAGGAGCTCCTAAAAATGCCCATTTTTATTCCCTATGACTCAGAAATTCACAACTAAAAATAAACCAGTCGGAAATTGAACATTTTTGTCAAATATATGGGTGCATATGTGAATATATATAATGTATATATATATGTATACATATACATGAATATTCACAGCAGCACTCTTTGTAAAATGCTTATGTTGAAAGCTATTGAATGAGAATCAACGGTAAAATAGACAAACACCTTGTGGTATTGCTGTAGAATGGATCCTATATAATAATGAGAATTAACAGACTACAACTATACACTGCAGTACTGATGAATCTTAAACATACTGAGCAAAATAAGTTGGACCCAAAGAATACATTCTGCATGATTCCATTTACAAAAAGTTCAAAGACATACAAAACTAATTCTTGATGTTAGAAGTCAAACAGCGGGCGGGCCATGGTGGCTCAGCAGGCAGGAATGCTTGTCTGCGATGCCAGAGGACCTGGGTTTATTCCCGGTGCCTGCCCATGTTGAAAAAAAAAAAATGAAAGAAAGTCAAATAGCGGTTGTGGCATTTTGAAGCTGTATGCACCCCAGAAAGTATTTCTTAACAGTCTATTCCTGTAGGTGTGAACCCATTGTAAGATCCTACTTAGGAATCTTAAGATGCGACCTACCTCATTCATAGTGGGTCTTAATGCTCTTACTGAAGTCCTTTATAAGACTATGAAATTGAAACAAGGAGAGAGCAAGCTACAGAAGAAAGAAGCTAAAAGTAATGAAACTGAAAGAGAAGGGAGAGACCATCAGATGCTGCCAAGTGCCTTGTCATGTGATGGGGGAGGAGGGTCCAGGATCACTGGCAGCCAGTCTTCACAAAGAAAGCATTACCTTGGTGATGCCATGATTTGGACATTTTCATGGCCTCAAATGTGTACGCGTTAAGTCAACAAATTACCATTGTTGAAAGCCAACTCATGGGCAGTACAACAGTGGCTCAGTGGCAGAATTATCATCTGCCAGTCCAGAGACCTGGGTTCAATTCCCAGAGCCTTCCCATGCAAAAAACAAAAAAAGCACCCCAACCCACTTATGGTATCTGCTTTTGGCAACTTAGCAGATATTTTAGCTTGTGTTCTAAGTGGTTACCATTGAGTTGAGTGAATAGAAGGGGCACAAAGATGGCTGTGAGACACTGATAATAATCTGTGCCATCATCTGAGTGTTGGGTACAGTGATATATTCAAACTACAGCAGAGAATTTACTTTGAAGGGATTTCAATTCATCAAATACTGGACAATTTAATTCATCAAACCTTAGTTGATGCAATATGTCATATAATGATATTTCATTATTTCCATTTTGAGTTAAGATTAGTGATCAATGAACTTTGTACACTAGGTAACAAATATCACATGTTATTTTTAAAAGATTAGCTTATTCTAGTAGCTTTTACTACATGGAATCTCTGATTGTCTTGGACACTTTTTATGCATTGCTTGTAAAGCTCATAAAATAACAAATACAAAAGATAAACAGAACAAAAAGCCTAAAGGGTTGATAGAGAAGATATGAGGCTTCATCTATTAAATCTATGTTTCACATCTGAAAAAATAATTCATGACAATTTCTTTGCATGGAAGAAAAATTTTACAATGTTTAGATTCATTAAGAGGAAAAATGATTTCTTAGGATTGTTAACTGCAAGAATAATGAAAAAGAGATATATCATTCCTCCATCTTCTATCATGTGTGAAGTCAATTTTTAAAAAGGACAGATATTTCCAAAACCTTACATCTGCCAAAGATATATTACCTATTATATACTGACTTCACAAAAAAAATGTAAAGGAAGAGTCTTCCTTTTAATAGAATCCATGTGGTTGAATAGCTATCTTCATTGATGATTTAAGTACAATCCTGGGGTCTCTTCCAGCAATATAATTCTATGACAATTTTCATTACTTGAAAAGTAAGCATATTCTTTAAGAGATAATCACTATTTATAACTGGAAGGAATTTTAGAAATCATCTTGTTCAGGGGTCAGCAAACCACTGCCTGTTGTCTGCTTTTGTAAATTAAGTATTATTGTAATATAGCCACTCTCAAGCTTACTCATTCATCCACTCATTCATTTAAGTATTGTCTATAGCTTCTTTTGTATATAGCAAAGGTGAGCCCATATGGCTTGCAAACTAAAAAGTATTTAATATCTAGCTCTTTCTAGAAAAAGCTGTTGACCCTTAATCTAGTTCACCCACTTGATTTTAGGGATGTAAAAACTGAACCCCAAAGAAATAAAGTAACTTACCCATGGTCACATAGACAGTTAAAAAAAAAATAGCCTCTGGAACACAACAAGCAAACTCACCACGCTCCCCCTATCTATGTGGGGCATGACTCCCAGGGGTGTGGACCTTTCTGGCAATGTGGGACAGAATTCCTAGAATGAGCTGAGACTCAGCATCAAGGGATTGAAAAAACCTTCTCGACCAAAAGGGGGAAAAGTGAAATGAGACTAAGTGTCAATGGCTGAGAGATTCCAAATAGAGTCGAGAGGTTATCCTGGAAATTATTCTTACGCATTAAGTAGCTATCACCTTGTTATTCAAGATGCAATGGAGAAGCTGGAGGGAACTGCTTGAAAATGCAGAGCTGTGTTCCTGTAGCCATGTTTCTTGAAGATGATTGAATAATGATATAGCTTTCACAATGTGACTGTGTGATTGTGAAAACCTTGTGTTTGATGCTCCTTTTATCTACCTTGTCAACAGATGAGTAGAACATATGGAATCAAAATAAATAATAGGCGGGCCGCGGTGGCTCAGCGGGCAAGAGTGCTTGCCTGCCGTGCCGGAGGACCCCGGTTCGATTCCCGGCCCCAGCCCATGTAAAAAACAAACAAACAAACAAAATATAATAAAACAAGAAAATGTTTAAAAATGTTTCCCTTTCTTCCTCCCTTCCTTCCTTCCATCCTTCCTTCCTTCTCTGTCTTTCCTTCCCTTCCTCCCTCTCTCTTTAAAAAAAAAAAAAATAAATAAATAAATAAATAAATAAATAATAAAGGGAACAAATGTTAAAATAAATTCAGTTTGAAAGACTAGTGATCAATGAAAGGGATGGGTAAGGGGTATGGTGTGTGTAATTTTTTTTTTCTGTTTTCGTTTTATTTCTTTTTCTGTTGTCTTTGTACTTCTTTTTCTGAATTGATGCAAATGTTCTAAGAAATGATCATGATGTTGAATATGCAACTATGTGATGATATGAATTACTGATTATATATGTAGAACGGAATGATCATATGTTAAGAATGTTTGTGTTTCTTCCTTGTAATATTTTTTTAATTAAAAATTAATTTAAAAAATTAAAAAAAATTAAAAAAAAGAAAAAGGCTTAGGATAGATGACTGGCCTACCTCCAAAGCCAGCTGGGAAAACACTCCCTGACAGGGCACCATGATTTAAGACCACAAGGAGCCATGAGACAGAAGGAAGGAGTACTGAAACATTCATGTGGTCCTGTCAGACAGAAAGGATCTTATATAGTTCTAGGCCTCTGAGGACCAGGAGACAAGGTCTCTCAGGGTCCCAAAGAAAGACTTTAAGTGAAATGAACTGGAAATTTCCTTTGTTGGGAAAGAAGGGGGACCAATCAAATAAACTTAGCTGGTCTCAATAAAAAAAAAAGTAGCCTCTGGACTTAGATATAGGTTTTCTGTTTCCAGATTTGGTGAAGTTTCATGACATCATCCTGCCACTTATGATATAAAATAATGTGTTTGATGTTTCCAGTATTATTGATAATGAAAAGATCCCTTTGTAAGTAGAATTTGCCATTCATACAGTTGCACTCCTTTACCAACCTCATTCTTCCCCCTTGAAGTGAAGGGAAAGTTTCCAGAGAAGTACCAAAATAGCACCTTTGGTGGGTTGAATTATGTACTTAGAATTAAAGAAAAATATGTTCGTCATGTTAATCCCTTTCCTGTGGCTGTGATCCCACTAGGACCTTTTGAAGATTTCATTTTTAGTTAAGGTGTGGCCCAACTGAATCAGAACGGGTCTTAATCCTGTTATTGGAGGCCTCATAATGAGAAAGCCATAGTGCAGAGCTGGGAGCCAGAAGTCACCTGGAACACAGAAGAGAAAGAAGGAGACATGGGAAAGCCAAAGAACCCAGAGCTTGCCAGCCAGCCATAATGCTACCAACCCCAAGAGGAAGGAAGCCTTTGAGCCTCCAAAATTGTGAACTAATAAATTTGTTTAAGTAAGCACATTATATGGTATTTATCATAGCAAGCTGGGAATTAAGACAGCACCTATACCTTTTGTCCCTTATATTGTCAGTGTTTCTGCATAAGGAAAACAGTGTAGCTAGAACACTTTACATGTTTTTGGATTTCCATTGTCAATGAAAACAAGTTTTATTTTCCCTAATGGACTTCAATTTTTTACCCCCTAATGCTACCCTCTTAGTATGCCACGTTAGGGCACTACGATGTAGAATGCCTGCAGTATCTTCAGGATATGGGCAGATTGTTCCTCAAAGGTTCAAGATAAAGATGATTGTGGGCTTGGAATTAGGAATGTATCTGTGGGAGATACAATACCTTGGATGAAATTTGTAATGATGTTTTACCCTTGCCCCCACATGTTTATTATGTAGTATAAGTAAGAGTTAATGCACCAAAGTAAAGGTTGCAAAATCTTTTCACTTCAATAGCATGAAACCAGTCTCTTGATGGTGGTGAGGATTTTACTGGTGTGTTCACATGCGAAAACATCAAAATTTTACACTTTAAATATGTGGCTTATTATATGTCAATTATAACTCAATTTTTACAAAATAGAAGAAAGAGAAAACAAAAACCATGGGATTTATGCTTTTTTAGTAAGAGAGGAAAAGAAAACATAAATCAACCATTCAAGTCACATTTTTGCACTAAAATCATGTTTGTATGTGACAAATCACAGTAAAGAACAAATACTATAAAGAAAAATAAAAAATACTGCATTTGTATTATTAATTCTGTAGTTATTTTTGTTGAAAGGAAGTGACCTTTATTTCATATTTTGCAGTGATAAACATTTTTATGCATATGATTTGTCAAATGCAAAAACAAGTTACCAATACAAAAACTGTTGACATCCAATATTATATCATCTTCTGAAATTGTTACACTAATGACCTAGTCTAACGCAAAAAAAAAATTCAATTCCAAAAGGAACTCATTAAAGACAAATTCTGTGCATTAATACAAAGATGTAGAAACATGAAAAGTGCAGTACAGTAAATAAGTAAAAAATAACAAGGTAGAATTGGCCTACAGTATTTTTCTCAGTTTGCAGTTAAAGGAAACTATTTTCTTTCAAGAATATAAATTCTGGGCGGGCCGCGGTGGCTCAGCGGGCAAAGTGCTTGCCTGCTATGCCGGAGGACCTCGGTTCGATTCCCGGCCCCAGCCCATGTAACAAAAACAAAAAAACAAAATACAATAAAACAAGAAAATGTTTAAAGATGTTTCCCTTTCTTCCTCCCTTCCTTCCTTCTATCCTTCCTTCCTTCTCTCTGTCTTTCCTTTAAAAAAAAAAAAAAAAAAAAAGAATATAAATTCTGCCTCAATTGGAATTTCAAAGAAATTAGACTTACAATATTTGTTTAGCTTCACAAAAATCCTAGACTGAGACTAGATTGAAAGAATTGATTTTATGTTTCCAAGACAAAGAGGAGTCTCCTAGGGAAGGAAATAACATTTGCTTAGTTTGAGTGCAGATTATATGCATCCTCAAAATGCCAAAGCTTTTTCATAATTTCCTAATTTGACACATGCTTTCTTTCTATACTTATTCTTAGGAGATTAGTATTGGCCTCTGAGAAGGAGCTCAAACTGCTGTTAGAATCAACTTTTATGTCCCAGAATCACTGTCTGGTAATTTTTCAACATTTACTATAAATTAAAAGAATAATTTATATTTCATACATTTCTAAATATAATGTGTCAAAAGGAAAAAGAAGATCATATCATTGAAGTTGCAAATTATGTATATAATACATCCAATGTCATCACTTTCACTGAGGGGGAATTTCTGGCTCATTAACTCTAGTGTCCAAATGCGGTTTAGTTGTTCGTGCATTTTTAAGTAGTGAATAGATTGATTATTATATAGTTCTAGATAACTAGTTTTTAAAATGATGGCACAAATAACCCAGTGTATCTTGGGATAAATACATTAATTAGAATTATTTTCTTCTCAGCTCTATAGAAAGCTGATGTTAAAGTTGTTATTCAAATTATAATGTGATTATTACAATTAATTAGCTTTTAAAATATTTTAAAATTACAGCAATTGGGAAACTATACACATCCAATTTTAGCCTCTTCTGTGTTTTCATACCTGTAATAATACCTTACATCTACATTCAAGAGGAAATTAAATCCTTATTATACCAGCTATTCCCTTAGAAATTGACACAATGAAACTTCCTTGATCAAAATTTTTTAAAAGAAGATTGCATAATTCTCTATACTCCTGGAATATACTCTTGAATCAACATTAGTTTGGCTTGGGTATATTCAAGTCTTTCAGCAAGAATATCGTGCTTGTGTTGGAGACTGAGGAAATTCATTTGCTTTATTCTTACTATAAAATAAATTAAATATCATTGGAAACTGTACACATCATAGGGTGAAAAGTTCATGTTTCTCTGCCACTTCCCCACCCAATCCTCCTCTCCAGAAATAACCAAAGTTAACAATTGTTTGTGTCATTATAGTTATTTATATATATATATATATATATATATGCTTATGGTTTTTGAAATATCAAACCCTTCAGAGGAGAACAGGTAGCATTACTAATTAAAGGTGAACAATTAAAATAAACAGAATACAACTTTCAATGAAATATAGCCCATTTACTGGATGCCTCAACTGTCCAAACCACTGTGCTAAATTTCTTGCCAAGTTAACTGGAGGGTATAAGGATAAATAAATCATATGTGTTGTGCTTCCAATTAATGTGTATGTCCGTGACATACAAGGACAAACCAGTATTGCAAAGTAATTCAGGGTGTCATGTACCATAAGAGAAAGTTATGGGAAAATAAAAGAGAAATTAATTCTAACTTGATGAGTTTTTCCATATAATCATGGAAGTCTGCCACTGTATAACATATTTAGAGAAGGAAATTGCCATAGTACAACTCATTTAGAGGTCATGAATGGGTGTGGCAATTAAAAAGTTAAGAAGGGTAAATAAAGGTCATATTGCTGGTTTTATACAGTAGACAAAGTAGTGACATTAATGGCTATTTTAAAATATACTCTCAATATCTGATGTGTATTTTAAAGAAATATCTCCAGTAAAAAGGAGAATGTTTCAGAAATAGAAAAGATAAAAATGAGTTAAAAAGGAATTATTGGACAGGCAATGGCAGTTCAATGGCAGAGTTCTTGCCTGCCAGGCTGGAGACCTGGGTTCGATTCCCAGAGCCTATCCATGCCAAAAAAAAAAAAAAAAGGAATTATTGAGATGACTCATTGTGCTGGTTAGAAAGTGTTACATACCCTAGAAAAACCATGTCCTTTAATCTTGATTCAATATTGTAGGGTGGTGGGAACTTTTGATTAGTTTCCATGAAGATACAATCCACTCAATTGTGGAAGTGACCTTTTGATAAGATGGAGATGTGACTCTGCCCATTTATGGTGTGTCTTGATTAGTTTAGTGGAATCCTTTAAAAGGGTAAGCAGTTTAGAGAAGCTCAGATGAAGATGCTTGGAGAATAGTTGCTTCAGAGCTGACAAAGATACAGATGTTTGGAGATACTTGGAGTGCCATCAGAGAGAGCAGATGCCTAGATATGGACAGAGCCCAGCAGATGTTGCCATGTGCCCTCCCGCAAAATGCTAAGCAAGCCAGAACCCAGAGTTATGCCCCAGAGAAGATACGTGAAGGCCCACAGATGCTTAGAGAGGAAACCACTGGCATCAGAAGCTGGAAGCAGTGGAACCAGGAGCAAAGACCAGCAGATGTCAACCACATGCTTTCCCAGGCAGCAGATATCAGCCTTTCTTGAATCAAGGTATCTTTTCAGGGATGCCTTAGTTTGGACATTTTTCTGGCCTTAGAACTATACACTTGCAATATAATAAATTCCCTCTATAAAAGCCATTCCATTTCTGGTATATTGCGTTCTGGCAGGTTTAGCAAACCAAAACATCCAGGAATGACTTTAAAAGGGTCCACCAAATGGGAGCCAAA
This sequence comes from Tamandua tetradactyla, assembly GCF_023851605.1. Lineage (NCBI taxonomy): Eukaryota > Metazoa > Chordata > Mammalia > Pilosa > Myrmecophagidae > Tamandua > Tamandua tetradactyla. The sequence goes on along the minus strand of NC_135352.1, from coordinate 24,819,787 downwards.
ATAGGCTTGAACTGAAATGTTTGGGTCATTTTCACCTTTTGGCTACTGTGAACAATGTTCTATGGATATTAGCATACAAATATGTGTTTAAGTTCCTGCTTCTAATTCTTTCGGATATCTCCTGAGATGCGAGATTGCTGGGTTGTATGGTAATTCTATATGCAACTGTGTGTGGATGCACGAAACTGTTTTTGACAGTAGCTGCACCATTTTAGTCTCACCAACAATATATCAGGTTTCAATTTCTCTGTATCCTCACTAACACTTGGTATTTTCTGAGGCTTTAAAAAAAAAAAATAGTACCATCCTAGTAGATAAAAAGAGGTGTCTGCTTAGGGTTTTGATTTGAATTTTCCTGATGACCAATGATGTTGAAAATCTTTTTATGTGCTTATTGGCTATTTGTGTATGTTCTTTGGAGAAATGTCTAGTCAATCCAAGTGTCCATGAACAGATTAATGTATATGGTATATATAAACTGTGGTGGTGAAGCTTTTATGTACCCCAGGAAAGGTCAAACCCTTTTAATCCATTATTGTGGGTGCAGAATATAGGTGGGACCTTTTAATTAGTTTATTTTAGTGGAGCTGTGACCCATCCCATTCAAGGTGGGCCTTAATCTTTTTACTGGAGTCCATTATGAGAGGATAAAACACATATAGAAGGAAAGAGATGAATTGAAGAGAAGCTCAGAGATGTCCTAGAGAAACTGAGAGCTGAGGACATAGCCACAGAAGCGGAAAGAGAAAGGCACTGAAGCCAGAAGCTGAAAGCAACAAAACACGGGAGGAAAGGACCAGCAGAAGCTGACCACTTGTCTTTCTATGTATATTAATCAGGATTCCCTAGAGAAACAGAATTAACAGGAGATATCTATAAATATGAGATTAGTTTCTCATGTAACTGTGGGGATGTAAGAGCCCAAAATCTGTCAGGCAGGCTGCGAGGCTGGCAATTCTGATGAAGAGCCTAGATGAACTTCACAGGAGAGACTCTCTAGTTGAAGAAATAGTGAAAATTCTCTTTTCTTCTTTAAAAGTCTTCAACTGATTGGATAGAATACAACTGCTTAGATTCTCTTGTTTGTGGAAGACACACCCTTAGTTGATCATAGATGTAATCAGTCACAGATGCAATCAGGTGACTGATGATTTAATAAACCAGCCTTCTGGTTTATCAACCAACCACAAAATTGCCTTGAAGCAATGGTTAGGCCACTGTTTGTCTAACCAGACAACTGGGCACCATCACCCAGCCAAGTTGACACCTGAATCCAACCATCACACCGTGTGACAGAGGTGTTTCAAATTCTAGCAGCCTTTCTTCAGAGAAAGTATCATCCTGTTGATGCCTTAATTTGCATAGTTTGATGGCCTTAAAAGTGTAAATTGGCAAGCTAATAAATCTCCAATGTAAAAGCCAGCCCATTTCTGATATGCTGGCAGATTTACCAAACTGAAACAAAACAATAGGATATTATTAAGCTTTAAGAAGTGAAGTTCTCAAACATATTACAACATGGAGGAAATTTGAAGACATCACAGTAAGACACAAAAAGATAGATATTATGTCATTGTGCCCATTTGAAATGGTTGTATACGCCAGAAAAGACATGTTCTTTAATTCTCATTTGATATCATTGGGTAGGATCTTTTGGATTAAGTTGTGTCCATGGAGATGTGACCTACCCAATTATTAGTAGGACTTTTTCATTAAATTGTTTCCATGGAAATGTGACTTGGCCCATTAAAGGTACCCACCCTTACTGGAGTCCTTTAAGAGGAAAAACTTCAGAGCTGACACAGACAAAAGACCTTTGGAGATGCAGAAGGAAACTGCCCCGAGGGAAGCCTTATGAAATGAGCAGTTAGCAGAGAAAACTAGAAACATTGCCATGCGCCTTCCTGGCTGACAGAGGTGTCCAGAAGCCAGACTCCAGCAGACACCAACCACATGTCTTCCCAGCTGACAGAAGTGTTCTGGACATATTGGCCTTTCTTTTTTTTTTTTTTTAACATTAACATATATAATCAGTAATTCACACTATCATCACTTAATTGCATATTCATCATTTCTTAGAACATTTGCATTAATTCAGAAAGAAATAAAACGAAAACATAAAAGAAAAAAAAAGATTATACCTACCATACCCCTTACCCCTCGCTTTCATTGATCACTAGCATTTCAAACTAAATTTATTTTAACATTTGTTCCCCCTATTATTTATTATTATTCCATATGTTCTACTCATCTGTTGACAAGGTAGATAAAAGGAGCATCAGACACAAGGTTTTCACAATCACACAGTCACATTGTGAAAGCTATATCATTATTCAATCATCCTCAAGAAACATGGCTACTGGAACACAGCTCTACATTTTCAGGCAGTTCCCTCCAGCCTCTCCATTACATCTTGAATAACAAGGTGATATCTACTTAATTCGTAAGAATAATCTCCAGGATAACCTCTCGACTCTGTTTGGAATCTCTCAGCCATTGACACTTTGTCTCATTTCACTTTTCCCCTTTTTGGTCGAGAAGGTTTTTTCAATCCCTTGATGCTGAGTCTCAGCTCATTCTAGGATTTCTGTCCCACGTTGCCAGGAAGGTCCACACCCCTGGGAGTCATGTCCCACGTACATAGGGAGAGGGTGGTGAGTTTGCTTGTTGTGTTGGCTAGAGGTATCAGTCTTTCTTGAGTCACAGGATCTTTCCCTGGATGCCTTAATATAGACATTTTATTCGTTTCCTGGTGCCTGCCCATGTTAAAAAAAAATATATATATATATATATATATATATATATATAGACATTTTAAAAAGCCATTTGATTTCTAGCATATTATATTCTAGCAGCATTCACAAACCAATACAGTTATCTTGCTTATAGGAATTACCCAGAATAAGCAAATTCATAGAGATGGATAGTAGATTACAGATTACCAGGATTCAGAGAGTGAGAGGAAAGGAGAGTTATTATTTAATGGGTAAATTTTGTAGTGCTGAAAATTTGGGGTAATGGATGTTTGATGATGGTACCGCAGTATTGTGAATGTAATTTTTGCCACTGAATTGTACACTTGAAAGTGGTTAAAATAAAAATTGAGTTGTGTAGATGTTACTACAATAAAAAACTTTTTTAAAAAGTTGGAAGAGAGACATTTCAAAATAGGAGTATTGATTTTAATATGGAGTATGAACATTTGGATTTTTTTTTTTTTTTGATATGGGCATGCATCAGGAATCGAACCCAGGTCTCCAGCATGGCAGGCAAGCACTCTGCCACTGAGCCACTGTGGCCTGCCCAACATTTGAATTTTGAGGTGTGAAGCAGAAGGATCCTTGAAGATGCTACAATATTTCTTGTTTGATTGTGTGTATGCTGAAGTGATTAAATAAGAAAAGAAACAGAAGTGGCAGTTGGTGCAGAATGGGGAAGAATAGTGAACCTGGCTTTGAAAACACTAAATTTGCATTGTCTGTGGGGTCCTCACAAGAATTATCCCAGAAAGCAATGTGTGTGTGTTGGGGGTGGAGTGAGACATTTAAGTTAACTGAATAGGCTGAACTCAGAGTCATATATTTGGAGGGCATTTGCACATAGTTGATATCATCCAGTAAAAATTCTTTAAGTCAAAAAGAGGTCCAAGTGGTAAACACATCCACCAGGCAGAAAATGTTGAAGGGAAGGGAAGATAAAGAAGGGCAAAGGAAGGAAAGCTATGCATAAAATGAAGGAAAAAACAAAGAGATTCTGAACAGCCATCTACCAGCTCACAGCCTCTCACTATCACTCATGCTTCTGGGATAGCTCCAAAGTCCTCTCACTATTTTTCTCTTGGACCCTGATAATTAGTCAATCTGCCTCTTCGTTACTAGCAGCAGCCATTCTTTTAGTCAGATTCTCACCTTTAAAATACACTGGGAATGGATTTAAGTTAGTTTCTCTTTTTCCTTTCTGCCCTTAAGATGTAGAATATCTTTTTAGTTTAAAAGAGATTTTGCTATTGAACATTACATGAAAAGTTTTTTTTTTTTAATTCAAACCATAAAGTAGTTATAAAAATTAAAAGAAATCTTAAAGGTTTTTACCTTATTATTTCTATTTTTCTTTGAAATACAAGAGCTGAAACTGATAATTTTAGCTACTCCACTAATTCAATTCTTATGTTTTCCTTTTTACATCAGTCTTTTCTAAAACTTCAAGTATTTTTTATTCCAGGGATCCATTCCATTAATCTTTCCCAAATCCTTTGACCATATTCTTCCCTATCCATTATGCCCAAAAGCCCCAAAATGGGTTTCAAAGTTTGGCAACTGGACCCTTCCAGGAGACTAACTTGTATCTCTGAGATTAAATTATATCATATCATCAATGTCTTGTTGCTTAGTGTAGGGAAATGCCTTATGTTATTCTTGACATAAATCAGAATAGCAGACACAGAGTACCAAATAGAGAACTAAAGATTTTTCTCTTCTCCGTGCTTTATTTCAGTGTCAACATTAATAAACATTTACTGACTGCTTACTGTGCAGAACTGTGGAAAATTAAAGGAAGTGTAAGTTATGTTTTCCATTTTCAGAAAGCCTACATTCTAGTCAAGGAAGAAAAAGATACAAAAGTAAGAGAGCCGTCATAGTAAACAGCATGGCTGTGATTGAAGAAAAATTATGTAAACCATTGGAAGAGAAGAGATAACCTATAAAGAGTTATTTACATAACAAATTGACATATACTGAAAGAGACATCACCAAACTATTCAGCATGGAAGGGACATTTAGTAAATACTATTTGAATAAGCGTTTTGCAATTTGGAAGAAAAAATCAACTTAGAACTGCATCTCACAACATAAATCAAAATAACTATTTAAAGAGTTAAATATTTTTAAAGATAGACATAAATAGGATACAATGTTTTACCAAATCTCTGTCAGAGGCTTTATTTCTTAAACTAATTAAAAGCATTAATAGATTTGAGGACAATAACAAAGTAATTTTATGTTAAAAATCATGCAAATTAGATAACAGCAAAAATTCCCTAGTTAAATGTATATGAACATAAAATTCACAAAAAAGATACGAAATTCTTAACTAAATATTTGTTTTAAAATGTGAGAAAGTATTGAAACTTGAAAATTATTAAAAATTAATAATAAAACAGCAACAAAGTAGCATTATCTTAATATATTATTGGAAACAGACTAAATTATTCAGCCACATAGGAAAGCAATCTGACAGTACAAATTCTTCACATTCTTTAAAGCAGTAATTTTAGTTCCAAACAAGCATAAACTTATTCTCAGGAAATAATCAAATTCATTAACAATCAAAATGCTTAAAAGTGAGTTATGCTGTAGTCATAATAGTGAGAAATTGGTAACAATCTAAAATGTTTAGTAATGTGAAAATTCTTAAGTAAAGTATGCAGCTAATATTCATCAAAAATTATAATTTTAACACCTGTGGCAACAGGAGAAAGTCCTTATAATTAGAAGTGGGAATTAATGATATAAAATTATATATAAAAGGTAATTATAGGGGTGCACAGGTGGTTCAGTGGTAGAATACTTGCCTTCCATGCAGGAGACCCAGGTTTGATTCCTGGACCATGGACTCCCCAAGAAAAGGTAATTATAACTAGGTAAAATTTATGTACACATTTGGAATATGGTGGATGAGGTACACAAAAATATTTTTTAGTAGTATATTGAGACCGTGATACCTAAGTATTTTTCAATTATTCAAATTTTATTATAACTTTTTTATAGTTAAGATTGTTTTATACTAGCAATGTCTTTGGACTTTATACTATTTTGAATTTGCCCTGACCTTTTCTATTTTTCTTCATATTTTTATATATTCAATTGCAAACTGATCCATCAAATTCCATTTTCTAAATCTTTAAAACACTGTTAAGACTTTATAATGGAGCTAGTTCTTTTTATTCAGTCAAAACTCTGAGGGCCATGTTGGCTCAGCAGGCAGAGTTCTGGTTTGTTTCCCAGTGCCTGCCCATGTAAAAGAAAAACCAAAGCAAAACAAAATAAAACAAAAAAAAAAAAACCCTGAGACTAAACTTACACAAGTTTTTAAAAATGTGAAATAATATATTTATTAATCACATTTTTAATTAAGAAAATACCATATTATCATTATCTTAATTGAGAAGAAAAATGTCTTGATCATTTATTACTTTTTAACTGCATTTTAGGTTACTTATGTGGGGTGGGGTAGAAAAAAATTCCCAGTATTTGAAGCAGGTATCTAACTCTGTGATTCATGTAAAGGCTTCAAAATCCACAGAGATAACAGTGAAAAGGGTGGAGTAAGGGACTCTGAAAATGTGTTTCTCCCTAAAAGCAACGAGGAGCTGACAAATGTAAAGGCTTCAAAATCCACAGAGACATCAGTGAAAAAGGTGGAGTAAGGGACTCTGAAAATGTGTTTCTCCCTAAAAGCAACGAGAAGCTGACAAATGTTGTCAATCAACCTTCTCAGAGCTCTGTATAGTAAACATCATCAAATGTATGAACATAGGCATAATAGGGGTCCCAGAAGAGAAAGAAGCAGAAAGAATATTTGAAGAAATGAGCAAATACTTCCCAAATTTGATGAACAAACAAAATACACTTTCAAGAAAATCAATGTACTCCTAGTAGGATAAACTCAGAGCACCGCACCTCGACATATCATAATCAAATTGTTGAAAGCCAAAGACAAAAATCTATGGAGTGTTCATCAACCCTTTACTTTATAGGATGAGACACCAAACAACATCTATGGATACCTTCCATTTTCTTCTTAAATTTCAATGTTATGTTGCAGCTGTCCCTGCCTTTTAACAGGCCAGATTCTTAAAGGAAACATTAACTGACATGGGAAATGTGGCAACTCCTTAAAAAATCTTGGCTTCATTTGATTCCTCTTCATTGCTGTGAGTGACTGGTTAAGTCGATTAAGGCCAGATCTTCCATCTGCACTCTTTTCAAACCAATATCTATTCATTACCTACAACAATTCTGAATCTATTCTTCCACACTACATAGCTTGAAGCTCTAACTGTATGTAAAGTAAAATCTAAATTCAAGCTCTCTAAGTTGACCATTTTGACCCCACCTTATCTACACTCTGCTTCCTCTCCAGAATTTCTTCATTACAATGAATGAAAGGATATTATTATAGTAGTAATATTAACTATTATCCAAAGTTTACATTACACTGTTCCTATATCCCTATCTCCTCACCTTTTTGTTGTAGTTGTTACAAATTACATCTTTATACAGCATATGTCCAAACTCATAGATTTATCATTATATTTTATACATTTGAATTTTAGAATATGTAAGAAAAAGTGGAATTACATATCAAATTATACAATAAAATGGTTTGGGCATTTATAAATACCCATATGAATGCCTGTACTTGAGGTCTCTATTTCTTTACCACTTCAATCCAGTATTTAGTGTCCTTTCTTTTCAGTCTGAAGAACTCACCTTAGCATTGCTTGTAAGGCAGTTTTAATGGTGATGAACTTCCTGGGCTTTTGTTTATCTGGGAATATCTTTCTCACTCCCTCACTTTTGACAGATAGTCCCACTGGATATACAATTCTTGGCTTGCAGTTATTTTCTTTCAGGACTTTAAATATTTTGTCTCACTGCATTCTTGCCTCCTTGGTTTCTGATGAGAAATCAGCACTTAATTTTATTGGGACTCCTTTGTACATGTTTGTCTTTCTCTCATTCTCTCTGTCTTTCGCGGCTTTCAGAACTCTCTTTGTCCTTGGCATTTGACAGTTTGACTACTCTGTCTTGTCTTTGAGTTCAATGATTCTTTCTTCTGCCAGTTCTCATATGCTGTTGAGACTATCTGGGGAATTTTTCATTTCAGTTACTGTGTCCTTCAATTACAGCATTTCTGCTTAATTTCTTTTAAAAATTTCTGTTAGTTCAGATTCTCATATTGTTTATTAATTGTTTTCCTGACATCTTTTAGTCCTTCTGCTGTTTTCTTTATCTCCTTGAACATATTGAAGAACATTTTTTTTTCAAGTATGCCCAATGTCTGCCCTTCTTTTTGATGGTTTCTGGATTTTTTTATCTTGTTCCTTCAGATGGGCCATCATTTCCTGTTTCTTTGTCCTGGCAATCTTTTTTTTTTGCTTGGGTAGGCACTGGTAATCAAACTGTCCTAGCAATTTTTGGTTGCACACTGTACATTTTAATATTTTAAAGTGTTAACTCTGGGATTTATTCCCTGAGCTGTTTGTTCTGAAGTTTCTATCCAGCTCATCATATGACAAAGATTTCCATGATTGCCAGAAGCTAACAAACACACACACATACACACAAACACCTTTTACAGTCTGTAAATTGACTCCGTTTTGGCTGGTGCTCTCCTTCAGAGTTAGCCCTCCAATCAAGAAGATCAGCCCAAGGCAAATGCAAAGTTGAGGTTGCTCTCAGTTTTATCTGAGCCTGCATGGAACCTGCTTCTTGTCCTAGGCTTGTGCTTGCTCCTAGTCTTAAGCATTTCTCTGGGTATAGAAACTCATATACCTCTTCTAGTCCCTCTGAAACAGACTCTCCCCTTCTTCTGGGTGCTCTATCATATGACTTAATGTAGGTAATTCTTTGTCTCCGGACACTTTTTAATTGTTTCTTATACTACTTTGGCAGTCTGTAAACTGCTTCTCCCCATTTGACAAGTTCTGGAAGGTGAGCTGAGGACAGTTCAGTGTTTCAGGCTTCCGCCCAATGGATTTGTACCAACATACAGACACCCCAGTATGTGCATGGTGCTCCATCCAGAACAGAGCCAGGGACCCACAATAGAAGCCTAAGTCGGCTCCACACCATGCCAGGACTGGGTAGGAGGATATTGGTAAGGGCTCCACAAGCTTCACCTACCAATGTTAAAACTGCATTTTCTTGAATTTGCACCCGTCCCATTACCACAATCTTTTAACTGTTTGCCATCTTGGTCAACTGCTGACCCCAGACTGAACTTATCTTTTTTGAGCAACACAATTTAATCCACAATAGCTGTTCGTGTTTGTTTATTTGTGCCTCCTAACTAAAACAAGCGTTCAGTGAAGGCAAGGTCTTGTCTCTGCATTGTTTATTGTTCTATCCTAGAATCAGAACAGTGACAGATATGTAGAGGTAATTTGATTGCTTTTATGGAATGTATTTGCAGGACTATATAATCATCCCTCTCCCTCACAGTCGGTTGTTTGATTATTTTACGTAAAGCTGCTACAGTGCGCAGCAAAATTATAGGGGCTTGGTTCACATTAAATGAATGACTATTAATTCTTCAGAATGTCCTTCTTAATCAATTCATTCTTCACTGTCCCTGTGCTAAATCTCTTGATAGGCCATTTCCTCCTCTGCCTCTGCTCTGTATTCACCCCCTCACCACGGGGTAGCCCCCAGGAAGGGGGGGAAGGGAGCCATAAGACTTCTACAGTAAATACTGCACTTCTCTGAAGATTTTCATTGGACAACTTTCATTCTTTCTAAACCCAGAAAGTGGAGGAAAGAACTTAAAGTAACTGGTTCAGATACAGGAGACAGTGAGAACCTCTATGAGTTAATCATTTCACTTCTTCATACAAATATGAAAGCAAACTTTACCGATAAAAAAAGGCTTTTAATAATATTCCTTCAAGGAGTCTACATATTAAAGAAATTTACTCATAGAAGATATTTCCTGGATATCTGACCAGAACACTGTACAGGTTTGTATTTGTAAATTTAAAAGCTACTCTAGTTTTTTCTAAATTCCATTAAGACTCAGTTATAAAGGTTATGCGCTATAGAGACTAGTATGATAAGTCACTAAATCTAACAGTATTGCTTATCAAGTTCAAGGAGCAAATATTTTGATGGAAATACAATTCTCCTTCCTTCTTGAACAGAAATGTTACAATTCTATATCACATTTTCACATAACATGCCATTTGGCACCCTTGGGGCCTTTTGTAAAACAGAAACCTATACTAGTAAATGCCATGATGAAATGAAATCACGGATTATGAAAGTTGAGAAACTTTCATTAAATATGAAATTCTTTATTCACTACCTTATAATACTGGCTTTAATACTTGCATTTCAAAATTTAGTGTCAATATTAGCTATGTCCCCAAATTAGCAAAGTACATTGAGCATTTAAGGCTCATCATTTAATATAATCAATAAGGTCAACTTATATTTTAAATATATTACCACATTTGTCCAGATATAAAATAACCTCAAATATGAAGCAATTCCATATTTACCCCACAAATATTTTTGATCACTTGAAACATAAGTAAACATATAATGAAATGGTATAATTTTTACTTAGAACATTAGTCATTTTAGTTACCAAGACATTTAAAATTGCATAGATTAGTACAGTGTCTTCCAGTAGAACTTACTCCAATGATGGAAATATTCTGGCTCCTCCATTTAAAATGGCAGCTGCCAGCTCTGTGTGCCTATTGGGGCAGTTGCAATGTCACTAATGGAACTGAGGGACTGAATTTTTAGCTTTATTCAGTTTTAATTAATTTAAATTGGCCTTTACAGGTAGTGGCCACAAAATTGGACCCAAAAGCTCTGGAATATTATATATTCTTTTAGAAATGTTGCTCTATTTTACTGTCATTCAAACTCTACACATGTATCTTTGACAACACTATCTTCATCATCATTACAATGTTGTTAAATGTTATCCAATATTTTCTACAGTATATAATATTGCTGTACTTCTATATTGCTTTAAAATTCAAAGAAGAAGATTCAGAAACATGCTAAAGGGACAGAAACACCGAATGAGAACAGTATATCCTTGATTCTCATGGATTCAGATTTATTCTTGTTTAAAAATGAGATTGAGGAAAGGAGAAACATAGTAAGAAATTTCAGGCCCTATTTTTTTTTTTTTAAGATAGTCCAGTTGTGGTTTAGTACTTCGTCTTAAGTTCTCAAAAAAACAAAGCATCAGTATGGAAATGGCAAAGACTTCCCTCTCCAATTATTATTAACTGACAGCCAAAAGGGTCATTTATAACTACATCCAACAATTGCAATTATGACAAGTGCCTCTAACAATAATTACAAAACCTGTTTTAAGCTTTTTTCTTGTTTTTTTACCCTTTTTTGCTAAGGTGATTTCTATAAGCATCAAAAGTTAGCAGTTTGAAATAAGTTTATGTAAATGTGAATATTATTGCTCAAAATAAAATGATTGAAAGAACTTATTATAGGAGAAACATCGTAAGGACGTTTTTCTAGTTTTTTAGCTGCCAGAATGCAACACATCAGAGACAGATTGGCTTTTAATTAAAGGGGATTTATTTAGTTAAGGAATAGCTCTTCAGAGAAAAGGCAGCTAACTTTCAACTGAGCTTCTTTCTTACATGGGAAGGCTCAGGGCAATCTCTGCCAGCCTTCTCTCCAGCCCTCTGGGCTCCAACAACTTTCCCCAGGGTGATTCCCTTCTGCATCTCCAAAGGCCTGGGCTGAGCTTTAAATACTGAGATAAGGTATGCTGAACTGCTTGGGCTGTACTACCCTGAGCTCTCTCATTTAAGCACCAGCCAATTAAATCCAACATCATTCATTGCAGTTACACCTCCTAGCCAACTGCAGATGTAATCAACAACAAATGAGGTTCACATGCCATCGGCTCATGTCCACAGCAACAGAACTAGGCACCTTCACCTGGCCAAGTTGACAACTGAATCTAACTACCACAGACGTGAATAGTCCTCTCCTCCAAAGGATATTTTTTAGGAAAAAATGCCTTATATTTGATACATGTGGTTGCTAAGAATCATTACGAATGTAAGAACTGAAGATCACTTCTTTAAAAAATGGCATATTTTATTTACAATCATATGAAATATTTTCTCATTGGCAAACAACTTCAAAAGTTTTTCTTTCCTAATTCTCAAAATACCAGTATTTGGAGAGTGTATTGGGTTTAGTGAGAGTGATTGGTCACTCTGATGTCTACCAATTAGCAACAGCACAGAAAGCCATTAAAAAGAGAAAAAAAGGTCACCAATGTCAATCCCAGAAGTCCCCAGCATCTAAATGATGATAAGTAATTAATTATGTAACATTTTTGTTCCTCTAGATATACACAAGTAACATATAACTATGTATTTACTAGCAAGTAAAACAAAATACTCAGCAGTCTTTCATATAAAGTTTACTCTGCAAACTTTCCCTGCAACTGCCTTCTCTCAAGATTAAGTGACTTACATTTAATACATGTTATTTAGTTCTGCTTTATTAGTAAGAATTCCTTGAGTGGAGGGAATGAAAAGAAATGGTAATCTACTCAATGTGGAAAAAGATCTTAAATCCATTAGACAAAATTTATGATTTTCGGAAGCAAATAATTTTAGTGTGATGGTGTTCTTCAAAGAAGAATTAAGGTATTTTAGGTGCCCTGCTTGGGTCTTTTGCTTAATGGGACAGATCAATCAAAAGGATAATGGCTGGATGGATTTTTTTGTTGCTCTATTTTTAATGAATAAGAGGCACTTGTATTCATTAAAATTAGAGAAAAGATAAATAATGAATCACCTCAAATTACAGAATTTCCATATTTCTTTAAAAACTGACACTGTGTCTGCCAATAATAGCCACATATAATATTTATGAAAGGCTGCCTTTCCATAATGAGAAATTCAACAATTACAAAGGTAATAACTTGGGAGGCAAGGATGAAATATACAGTAATAAAAGAAAGATTCAAGTAGGGATGTTATGTGTAGCATCAGAGCTCTTGGTCCCAGGAATGCTTCCAAGGTCGGGAAGTTGAAGTGTGTGTTAGGCTATAATCGTTCAAATGAAATAAACTTGCTTTATATAAAGCATTTAACATTTTTCCCTTATAAATTACTCACTATATTATATTAAAAATTTCTGAGACCCAGAAATTTGCATTCTTCTCCAAACATCTTCCTGTGCCTTCTTACTTTTTGTTTTTACACTACTGTCACTTACTTCACCACACACATTTTTCTCTGAGTAAACTATTCTTATATTACATTTTCTAAGTTACCTTCCAATGCATTTATTTCTCCTCCTGCTCCTCCTTTTTTTCTTTATTAATTGGATATAGAAGTATTTCACGCAAATGACTTCTAATAGTATTAAATCAGAAATCAGCATCTGAAAAAAGTTTTAGAAGCATTCTAAGCCTGGTCTTCAACAATCTCTGTTTTCAAACAACTCTTTTCTTGCTTTCCTTGGAAGCTTTAACCCTCAGTCCAAACCAGAACTGCATGAAACCCAAATCCTGATGATAGAATAAAACTTCTGTTTTGGCATAATTAGAACCTCTCTAATACCTATAGAATTATGACCCTGTATTTATTGGGAAAGCTAAAGTTGTAAATCTAATTTTTACAACAAAAGTTGACCAAAACTATTTTAACATAATAGAAAATTGAAATGTTACAGCAAGAAAGAATGAAATTGTTATTTTGTCTCTTTCATTTAGGTTGTCTAATTTCTTGGCATACAATTTTTCATAGTATCCTCCTATCTTTTTATTTCTGTGGGGAAAGTAATAATATCCTGCCTCACATTTATCATTTTACTTATTTGCATATTCTCTTTTTCTTTGTTAGTCTAGCTGAGAGTTTGCCAATTTTATTGATCTTCTCAAAAAACTTTTTGTTTTCTTCATTCTATTGTGGATTTTTTGTTGTTGTTTGTTTGGGTTTTTTTGATTGATTTCTACTGTAACCTTTGCTATTTCTTTCCTCCTGCTTGCTGTGGGATTAGTTTGCTGTTCCCTTTCTAGTTCTTCCAGGTGTGCAGTTAGTTCTTTGAGTTCAACTCTTTGGTCTTTTTTTAAATTTAGCATTTAGGAAGATACATTTCCCTCTCAGCACTGCCTTAATTATATTCCATAAGGTTTTTTGTTATTGTTGTTTTGTCTATTGTACGGTGGAGTCATATTTCATTCTCTTTCCATGTGAGTATCCTGTTATTGCAGCACCATTTGATGAATTTTTGTTTTGTTTGTTTTTTCTTTCTTTTTGTTTTGCTTGCTTGATTGTTTTGGGGGAACGCATGGGCTGGGAATCAAACCAGGGTCTCCTACATGGCAGGTGAGAATTCTACCACCGAACTACTCATGTACCACGCTACGTACAAAGCTAACACATAAGCTTTGATATGTTGCATTCCCAGCTTCATTCATCTCAAGATATTTATTGATATTTCTTGCACTTTCTTCTTTAACTAAGTGATTGTTGAAAAGTGTGTTTAACTCCCACATATTTTTGAATTTTCCAGTTTTCAACCTGTAATTGATTTCTAGCTTCATTCATTGTCATCAATGTATTTTGTATTATTTCAATCATTTTAAATATGTTGAGACCTGTTTTTGACCCAACATGTGGAGATCCTAACATGAATCTCATGGAGATCCACGAGAACTTGGGCAGAATATATATCCTGCTATTTGGGGGCGCAGTGTTTTGCATATATCTGTTAGGTATAGTTCTTTTATAGCATTATTCAAGTTCTCTGTTTCCTCACTGATCATCTGTCTAGATGTTCTATCTATTGATGAGAGGGGGGCACTGAAGTCTCCCAACTGTTATTGGAGAGGCAGCTAGTCTTCCTTCAGTTTTTTTGCTATTTTTGTTTGTTTGATTTTTCCCCTTCCGTTTTGCCAGTGTATGCCCCATGTATTTTGGAGCACCCTCATTAGATGCATAAATATTTATGATTGCTATTTTTTCTTGGTGGATTGCCCTTTTTTATTAATATGTAATGTCTTTCTTCATTTTTTATATCAGTTTTGTATATAAAGCCTATTTTATCCTACTTGAGTATAGCTACTGCAGCTCCTTTTGCTTAGCATTTGCATGGTCCATCTTTTTCCAACCTTTCACTTTCAACCTATTTATGTCCTTGGGTCTAAGAAACTTGAACAGGGACAGCATATGCATGAATCATAGCTTTTCATCCATTCTGCCAATCTGTGTCTTTTGATTAGAGAGTTTAATCCATTAACATTCAATGTTATTAGTGTAAAGACAGTATGTACTACAAATATCCTTTGTCTTTTACATATTGCCATGGTCAGGTTCATGTGTCAACATGGCCAGGTGGTGGTACCCATTTGTCTGCTTGGGCAACTGCTGGCCTGTCTGTTGCTATGAGGACATTTCATAGAATTAAATCATGATTGGATCTACTGCATCCACAGCTGATTGCATTTGTATTCAGCCAGGGGGAGTGTCTTCTGCAATGAGTGACATTTAATCTAATCACTGGAAGGCTTTTAAGAATTCAGAAGAGACCGTCTCTCTTCCTGTTTCAGCCAGTGAGCCTCTCCTGTGGAGTTCATCCAGACCCTTCATCAGAGATGTCAGCTTCACAGCCTGTCCTACAGATTTTGGACTCTATGTTACCATGGTTACATGAGATACTTTTATAAATTTTGTATCTACCTGCTGATTCTGTTTCTGTAGAGGATCCTAGCTAATACACGTCGTATCTTATTTTTGTCTCTCTTTTTACCCTTTTAGTTACACTTAAGATTAACTTACTGATAATCTTCATTTCTACATTCTCTTCCATGCCTCTCTCTCCCATCTTTTCCTTTCATCCTGCAGAACTCTCTTTAGTACTTCTTGTAGGGCAGGTCTCTCATTTATGAACTCTCTCAGTCTGTTTATTTGTAAATATTTTAAAATCTCCTTCATTTTTGAAAGAAAGTTTTGTTGGATAAAGAATTACTGACTGGCAGTTTTTCACTTTCTAAATCTTAAATATATCATAGCTCTGCCTTCTCACCTCCATGACTTCTGATGAAGTATTAGAACTTATTTTTACTGAGTGTCCCTTGTATGTGATGAATTGCTTTTCTCTTGCTACTTTCAGAATTCCCTCTTTATCTTTAACATTATGATTAGTATGTTTGTTATAGTGTATGACTATTAGAATTTATTCCATTTGGAGTACATTGCACTTTGGGGGCATATATATTTATACTTTTCATGACAGTTGAGAAATTTCAGCCATTATTTTCTTAAGTGTTCTTTTCCCCTTCTTTTCCTTCTCTTCTCCTTTTGACACATCCTTAATCATGTGTTTCTGCACTTAATTCATATGTTTCTGCACTTCATGCTGTCACTTAAATCTCTGAGACACTGCTACATTTTTTCTATCTTTTCTCTGTCTATTCCCCTGACTGTATGATTTGAATTATTCCATCTTCTAGTTCTTTGATTCTTTCTTCTGCCTGTTCTAATCTGTCGATGTATGACTTTAGTGTATTTTTAATATACATTATTGTTCCTTACATTTAGTATTCCATTATTTTTTAACATTTTTTTGTGAAATATAAATTTAAAGAGCAATGATATCATAGTACAAGTATTTATAGAATGAATTTCAAAGTATGGTATGGGTTACAGTTCCACAATTTTAGATATTTCCTTCTAGCTGCTCTAAGTCACTGAAGACTAAACAGAAATATCAAAATAATGATTCAGTAGTCATACTCATTTGTTAAATCTTACAGCTCCTCCTTCTCCTTTGATTTTTCTCCCTGTCTTTAGGAATATTTGGGCAATGACCATTGTAACTTCTTGATGTTGAAAAGTGGTGTCAACATTATGGAGTAGGTGAATGTAATTGACTGGTGCTCTGAGAGAGGCTGGTATTAAATTCTTTTTTATACTTTCAAATTCTTCTTTATGCTTGCACATATCTTTTATATTTTTATGCATATTTTTGTTCATCTCTTTGAATTGATTCAGTAGACTTTTTGAGTTTCTTTGATAACTTGTTCCAAATTCTGAGTTTCCTCTGAAGTTTTGGTTCATTCCCTTGACTGAGCCACATCTTCATTTTTCTTCATATGGCTTGCAATTTTAATGTCTGTGCATCTATTTATGCTGATGGTCAGCTCTGAAGGTCAGTTTCTCCCTCTTGTCTAGGGTTTTATCATTGATTGACTCTTCCTTGACGCTTGGTCTAACTTATTCTGGTCCTTTAAAGTAGCCCATGTTTAACTGTTCAGATTCTCTTCGTGCTTCTTCATTTAGTTCTTGCCCTGTACATGTTGTACCATTTTTAAGACTGCACTTTTGTGCAGTTGTTTCACCTCCAGGAGAAAGTGTCCTTTCCTTTGTTTCTTCTCCACAAATCTTGATCTGTTCTGTTTGTTGTTGTGCAGAATTTTCTCCCCAGCTTCTATGATTTATTTACATTCTCTCCCTCACTCAGTAGCCCTTTTCCTCATGCTTATCATTTCTGGGATTCATCCTGTCTTACAGCACTTCAGTTCCCTTCACCCTTTTTTTTTTCCTGTGTGGCTTTTCTGCCCTTTAGTATTATTTCCCACTAGGGCATACCACCCCCAGGAGGCAGGAGTCAATCCAAAAAGATGGGCCAATCCTGAAAATTCGTTTTGCAGTTAAGTGCTCCAGTCAACAGAAACTTGGTTATGTGTACCTCTTACCAACATTTTTGCCCTAGTCTCTCTGTATTTTTCCCGTGGAACCCCTTTTTCATGCAGCATGATTTAGCAGCTTGCGTCTCTGAAGACTTAGGTCCCTTTGCCTGAATATGTGTGGGGGTCTAACTCACTGCTGTAAGTAAATGGCTCTATAGTCTGCATCCATGACAAGAGACCCAGGCCATGCTGTCTCAGTTTGACTCCCAAGTTGGGTGGGACCAAGTGAGGGTTTTGGACTGGTGGATTCAAGATGGAAATTTTCTACCTGTCTTGAAGATTAGTTTTCTTTTTTCTTTGAATTAGCTTTTGTGGAGTCCCTCTCCAGTCTCTAACATTGTCTAAATTTCTAAGAAAGTGATATTTGTCCTTTTATTAGCTGACTCTGAGGGAAAACCTCTCCAGGAGATGTCTTATATCAGCATGTTGATGTCATCATTCCTAAATGCTGGGATCTTAGGGGCTGGTTTTAGAAGCTGGAAGGCTTACTGCTTCCTAAGTCAGGTCATGGTGAGGTCAGTTGCATCTGGTGGTGCTGGCTTGCTGGCAGAATCCTTGGGGTTCTCTTCTGGGCATGGACTTTTTGTTTGTTTGTTTTTGTTTTTCTTTCCTTGGGGCATGGACTTTATTGAGAAGTATTCTGAGTGAACTTAACTGTTTTTCACGTTCTGTAAAATGTCAGTCTTCTGTGACCTCAAGTGAGTCAAGACTGTGACAAAATACCAGAGGGGGAAACAAAACAAGCAGATGCTTATAAAATATTACGCAGAACTAATATTTTTAAAGAAATACATTTAAAATGTAGTATTTGAATATTTCACAACAAATTAATTCAATACCTTCAATTGTCAAAGGAACTATACCTAGGTGGGGGTATCGTATAGGAACTCTGTACTTTCTGAAAAATTTTTCTGTAAGTTTATGGAACTTACAACTGCTCTAATAAAAAATGAAAAATGAAAAGTAAACCAAGAAGCATACCATATTTTAACATAAGTAGTTGTTAGTTCTCCAAATGCAAATAAATGAAGCATTTAAAAACCATGACAATATTTCTTGTCATTGCTATACACCCTTTATTGTGTATACTTAAGGTTAATAAAGATATAATAGGAATAGATTGGGAGCAAGCTGAACAAACACATAGTGTTTGTAAATGCATCCAGTTTGATATGGAAGCCAAACAATTATATCTATACCTTAAAATGATTTGGGTATGAGAGAGATAAACTAACAAATGGATCTAAAGAGAGTCTTATCTTGGTCTGTATATGAGTCCAGAGCTCTGCATTGAATTGTAACCTTTTAACATCTCTGATCATTCCATATGTGACAATGGGTGTGGACAAAATTGGGGTCACCAATCCATTCCATGTCCTTTCTTGACAGCCAATTCCTGGATTATGAAAGAGAGTGTTCAAAGATGGTGTCAAAGTAAAGCTTGAATAAAAACATGAATAACTGACCAAAAAAAAAAGCTTCATATTATCCAGATTATTGTACTATATAAATTTTCTTCTTTTATCCTTTTGTATTGCTCTAGTGTTAGTCCAACCATGAAATATATTTGTAAGAATGTAACAAAGTATAATATGTCAACTTTTACAATGACAATAAATTATTGATTTTCAATTTAATGATTTTTAAATGCAAATAAATTTCATCTTGATAACTTAATCTCATTTAAATAATCACATATACTTTTCATTTATCTGAAACCACAAAATCCTTGAATGTGTATGCATATATGTGTTTATATGTGCATTTATGCAGTTTTGATCCATTAATGTCTTTGAATTGATCTGGTAGTAGAAGAACTCAAATTTAGAAAAGATTTTAGAAATGATAGAATTATTGTTGGCAGATTTTTCAACTCTGCTCCATTCATTCACCTCACCTTATGAATATGATAAATGGGGTTCTGAAAGAAAAAGTTTCCCAAGGGCAAAAAGCTTAAGCCTAAATTGTTTAAGTCCCCTATTCAATGGTATTTCCATCATACCACATTGCCTGGAAAATGTCACTGTATAAACCTCTTTATTTTATTTCTAATTTGGCTCCTTGAGAGACTAACTGAAATTAACTTGTAAAAATAAATCATTTTCATGAACATGTGATCCTAGATATTTATTATAAAACCCTTAAATGACAGCAATATTAAACCAGAGCTAGTATTATGATGGGCATGTGTATCTGAAATTATTACAATATAAATTGACTTCCCTAACTTTATTCAAGAATATGTTATTTTAGACAGAGAAATATCCTACTTAAAATGTTCTTAGGTAAGGAAAGTCCACGGATTCCTTTGACAACATTCTAACACAAAAGTTCTTGATTCTCATTCCTGTTACCGCCACTTACATTACACACACACACACACACACACACACACACACACACACACACACAATATAATTTGAACAACAAAAAAAATGGCTTCCCAGATGTTTCAAATATTTTTTGTCACCTTCAATCACCGAATTGAGAACAAGATAGAGATGTGATAAAGTCTGCTCTTTGAAGAACTTACATTCTAAACTAAGAGAAGTTGGGCATGAATAAATGATTGATCCGTCTATGTTCCCAATGATTTTTATAGATGTAATGGATACTTTACGTTGATGTAACCTAGAATGAGCAGATAGTCAAATGACTATAAGGTGAAAAAAATGACTTCAGTTTGTTTCCTAACTCTACCAATGAATAACTATGTAACCTTGATGAAGGTGCTTAAAATACCATGGCTTGAGCTTCTTCACTTGTAAAATGTGCATAACTGCAAAATAGGTTTGTTGTGAGGGTTGAAATTCATAATGTATATAACAATAATCGAAATTTCCAAAATACTCCAAAATGCAAATCATCATCTGCACGGTGCAATTTATCCATTACTGTGAGAAGACATGCAGGACAGACTGGAAAGTATGGTTGGATCAGATGTGAAAGTGATTTGGGCATTGGTCTATTCAAATGAATTGCACCAAGGAATGATTTGAAATAAAACTAGCATGTATAAAGATAAAACAACCAAAAAGTAGCATGGTTTACACATGTTAGCACAATGCTAGGCACAAATTAAGTGGTTAAGAGATACAAGTGACCAAAATAGAGAAAGAAAAATGAATAAAGAGAAAAAGGATTTATTAAAATGGAAAATGGTACAAAGAAAGGAAGTGACAGATAGGAACATATCATATAAATGAATGAAACTTTACTATAATAGACTCTTGTAATTCACTTTCAATGCTAAATTTTCTATAGATTAATAAAATAATATTTAAAAATATCTAATAGCAACACAGCACTCTGTAAGATCCTTAAGGGGAAACAAACAAACAGAAAAGAGCATAAATTGATGATTTTTGAATCAAGAGAAAAACATGTGTATCCATTTCAATTTAGTCAACATTTATTTATTTTAACATGTTAAATACAATGTATTGAACACTTATTATAATGCTAGGCACTCTTCTGTGTTTCATATACATTATCTTATTTACTTATGATAGCTGCCAAATAAAATAGGTATTATCCCTTGTTTAACTATGTACAAACTGATGTCCAGACATATTAGGCTCACACCACAGCAAGTAGCTGATCAAGATGCAAACTTGGTCTGTCAGACTTCAAAGGCTGCAATTTAAAGCACAGCACTATCTTTCTTCCCAAATATTATGTAAAACGTGGTGCCATTATTCACAAATTTTTTTTTTTTTTTTTTTTTTTTTTAAAGAGAGAGGGAGGAAAGGAAGGAAAGAAGGAAGGAAGAAAGGGAAACATTTTTAAACATTTTCTTGTTTTATTATATTTTGTTTGTCCGTTTGTTTTTCACATGGGCTGGGGCCGGGAATCGAACCGGGGTCCTCCGGCACGGCAGGCAAGCACTCTTGCCCGCTGAGCCACCGCGGCCCCCCCTATTCACAAATTTTTAAATTCTTTTTGTACTTGTTTTCAAGCGTTTCAGTCAGAGTTCAGTCATGAAAAATCAATATTTTAGCAGAAAGAATTGGTTGCACAGATACTGGAGGCCTTAAAAGGCAAAAAGGGGATAGTTAGGTAACATCTCAAAGACTTAATTTTAAGGAAAAAATGGGCTTATCACAACCCAGCAGAGCTGAACAACAAAGTCACTAGTAGAGGACACTTCCTGCTGATGGAGCAGCTCATGAGCTCAAGAAAGGAACACCATAGAGCTGAGATTTGGATTTCTGATAGAGAATTGCTGCTTATAGAGAGGGGAGTGGAGCTGGTATCTCTCAGGGGTCACAATAAGATTCTCTCCGATAGTGTGGGGGAAAAAATGTACTCAGCTGCTACTAAACCAAATGCTGCTGGGACGATGTTATCAGAAAGGCACAGTTCTTCCCTCCTCACTTCCTCCTGCTAGTATCCTCTAATGGCAGAAACCAGATGACAAACATTAATCTAAGTTGTAGATTTCATTCCCAGCACCACAGATCAGATGATAGAAGGTTAGATTTGAGCTATGTTGTCAGTTTAATTATTTTACAGTTAATCTCAATATTTAAATTGTTTAATTACTGTATACCAGATTTATCAAATTTGACTGAACAACTTCTAGGTGTTTCCAAAAGACAAAACTACTCCTTAGAGTTAAGGATTTTTGCACTGTGGCTTTCTTAACTTCATCTATTCTCCAGGCAAACATTTGAAGAACTCTTCTCAGAATACATGAAAGGCTCCGAAGAAAAGACATACAAGCATTGGCATTCTGGATCCTACAAAGAAAAGATTGGGTCCCCTCTGAGAGGTCTAGAATGAATGTCAGAGAACAACAATGCATGCACCCAGAATTGTAACCAGCTTTTTAGTGTTCAAGAATCATCAGACATGTGGGGAAAGTTCCATTATGAAATGAATATTAAAATATAGGTATGTGAGGACACAGAGATAATTCAAGGAATAGAAGAAAAATCAAATGAGTATAAATTCTCAGGGAAAAATAAATATCCAGTATCTTTAAAATGAACAAGATTGCTATGAAAAAAGAACAACTAGAAAACAGTAAAGAGCCTTTGAATTAAAAATAAAAAGATAACTGAACAAATTCTAATAGAAGAGTTATAGAGAAAAGGCTACGGATTTTTTTTCAGGATAAAAGGGCAAAAACAGGTAATTAAAATATTAGAAAAAATTATTTCTAAAATATCAGAAAAAATCATTTTCAGAATGATCTTGGGTCATTCCAAAGTAAAAAAAAAAAAAAAAACAAGAGAAAAAGTGGCAGAGAACTTATTATAAAAGCACTAATATAAGAAAATATCCTGGAATTAAGGACATGAATTTCCAGAATTTGCTTAATGGCCAGGATTAAAAAAAAATGAAGAAAGATCACTTAAGGCTTATAAAATTTGAGAATTTCAGAAAAAAAGAAAAGATCTTAAAATTTTCCAGAGAGAAAGAAAGCAGATAACATACAAAAGAAGAAGAATCTGAATAGCATTTGTACTGATCAACAGCATTGCCTTTTGCTAAAGAACAACAGAACAGGTGACATAATCAAGATGGTTGAATGGGCTGCTCCAAAGTTCCATTTCCCAACAGAAATGTTTAAATAATAAGCAAAACAGAACCATCTCTCTCAGAATTATTGAAAACATTCGAAAGGTTCCAGTAAATGGACAAGTGTCAAATCAAGAAAGAGGCAAGTAGAAAGTTTTAGAAAACCCCATGGCACCATTGTTGGCTCATCCCCAATCCCCTCCCCAGTTCAGTGAAGAACTAGGTCAGAGTCTGACTGTGGGTACACTGTCCTGGTTCCAGAAGGTGAAGATGAGCACTTATGTAAGTGCAGGTTGCATACATGAGTGCACCAATCTGTCCTGTGGCAGCCTGAAGGACTGAGCCAGGATATCTGTTGCAGGCTCACCAACCCAGAATTGCCAAACATGTAGAGAAGCCTACTGAGGGCAGATAATGCACAATAAAAAAGAAATCAAATCACTGCTGCCTGGGGCAAAGGATTACAAGCTTTAAGACACACAATACAGTACCAAACTAGGAAGAAAGACTATTTCAGTGGGAATTCTTAGGCTATGCATGCCAACGTAGGACAAGATACATACTCAGAAAGATGAGAAAGATCATGCACATTCATTGAGAGCCATTCAGCAGACCCATTGTTTTAATGTCTAAACTCTGCAAAGGCTAGGAAAGGTCTTTTACTTTCTATTTTTGTTCTTGTCACCTTCTGGCATTCAAAAAATATCTGTCATCACAGTTCTTGGACACAAACTGAAGGAACAGACAAATTAGGAACTGAATTACAGAGATAAAACATTAAAATATAAAACTATACAGTGTGTAACATAAAAATACAAGTCATGCAAAGAAATGGGAAGTGATGGCTCTTGCAAAGGAAGAAGAAAAAGGTTTCAAAATACTTCAATGAGGAAAGTCAGTTTTGGGTCATAGAAACATCTTAAAAAATAATGGTCTTGATTCAGTTTCAAGGACAATGGTGGATTAGAGAACTAAAGGACACACTCCTCCTTCAAAACATCCAGTGACAAGCAGAAACTTTCTCATTCAATGTTTCTGGAGTTCCAGGGACAGGGAGGACACTGTACAACATCCAGAAAAGAGTGAGATGGGGAAACTGAGAAGGGACTGTAAAAATGGTGAGTGACTCACTCTCATGACATTGACCAGTGCCCCCCTTGAGGCTTGCCTCAGATACAGTTCATGGCTAGCTGCACTGGATAAAGAAATGCATGAAGGTCTTCCTCCATGGGAACACAAGGGGAGGGATATGGTCCAGTACTGAGCATGGCTTCTGATCAGTAAGTTTGGACTGTTGGACCCTGGCTCTCTATTTCAGTTCTAGCCAGTCTAAAACAGAGATCCCCACAGCCATTGCTTCAACACTGCCAGGTAGAGGTTGACAAAATACAATCTTCCCTTAGGGTTGTGGGGAAGAGTTTGTTGAAGAGTACCATCTGCTGGGAAGCGTGGAAAGTGCACCTTAGGGGAGGCAAAAGGAAAAACAAACAAAAAAAAAGGCTTTTGGGCATCGTTCTTGACTCTCTCCCCAGGGCCCTTGGAAATGGTCTGCACCCACTTAGTAGGTGTCTAGCCCTGTTAGGACGTGTTAAAAATGGGCAATTCTAAAGATATTGAATAAGTTGAACCAAATGTCAAAGAAGAGCATTAACTGAAAGTCAATCAACAATAAAACACTAGGCAATAGAGAAAAATGAATAAACACTAGAATAAACACATCAAGATAAACAGATGCCTAAATATCAGAAAAGAATAAAGAGCCATATGAAGAAAGAGGAAGGTATGGCCCAGTCAACAGAAAAAAGGAGACATAATCTGGAGCAACTAATCAAAGATGTTCAAACTAATCTCTTAAATCAGTTCAAGGAGATGAAAGAGAATATGGACAAAGAAACACAGGATATTAAGAAGTCACTGGATGAGCATAAAGAAGAATTTGAAAGAATACAAAGAAAAATAACAGAACTTATGAATGTAAGGCATGATAGATAGGACTAAAAATACACTAGAGGCATTCAACAGGAGGTCTGAACAGGCAGAAGAAAATATCAGCAAATTAGAAGACAAGACATCCAAAATCTGACAGACAGAAGAACAGAGACAGAAAAGAATGGACTAAATGGAAAAGGGTCACAGGAAATTGAATGACAGCATGAAGCACACAAACATATGCATTATGGGGGTCCCAGAGAAGGAAAAAAGGAAAAAGGAGGAGAAAGAATATTTGAGGAAATAATGACCCAAAATTTCCCAATTCTTACAAAAAACTTGAATTCAGTTATCCCTTCAACATGGTGGGGGCTAGGGATGTGGCATCCCCATTATCTGTAAAATCCAAGTAAAATTATTTGGCCCTCTCTCATACCAGAGAAGAAATATGAATTTTTTCTATTTTTATGGGGTATTTATAATATCATTATAAAATTTGGATTAAGTATTTGGGCATAGGCTATATGTAGGTCAATACTAAGTGAAAATACTGCATGCAAAAGAAATTTAAAAATATGAAATAAATATGAAAATATTTAAAATGAAACAAATTTGGGTAGAATACTGAACATATTGCATGTATAATAAAAGACATTTTAAAAAATAACTTTTGAAATTCCCTACTATTGCTCACTATTAGCCTGTGGTACATCTCTGCAATCTAACTTGAAACAAAAAAGTTAAGTGCTGGTTGATAATAATGATGGCAAAAGCTCATGATCACATACATATACATATCAGACATACAATTCTTGCCATACAGTTAAGATGTACACATAAATACCTACATAACACACCACTAACTTACTCATTATACTGTACACTGAATATGACATTGCATTACATATCATCACAACTTATTATTAAATTATCACTACATCAATATTTATTTATTAACTGTATATTTATATGATACTATATATACATATTTTATGCATCACTGAGTTTCAAACTTTTTCTGTGTCATCTGCTAGCCTTCAAGTGTCACCTGCAGCTACCATAGAACACCACAAAAATTCCCATTTAATTTCTTATGCCAAACTGCAATATATTGAAACTGTGTGGGGAAATTTGTGATATGGAATGGATAATTGCACATATATCCAAGAAGGGCAATGTACTCCAAACAGAATAAATCCTAATAGACTAAGACATGCATGAATCAGAATGTCAAATGACAAAGAAAAAGAGAGGATTCTGAAAGCAGCAAGAGAAAAGCAATTCACATACAAAGGATGTTCAGTAAGACTAGGTGATAATACCCCATCAAGAACCAGGGAGACAAGAAGGCAGTGGTATGATTTATTTAAGGTACCAAAAGAGAAAAAATTGCTAGCCAAGAATTATTTATCTGGCAAAACTGTCCTTTAAAAATGAGGGGTAGTTTAAAATATTCACAAAAAGAGAATCTGAGCGAGTTCATCAACAAGAGACCTTCCCTACAAGAAATACTAAAGGAGTTCTGCAGGCTGAAAGAAAAAAAGGGGGAAAGAGGCATGGAGGAGAGTGTAGAAATGAAGATTATCAGTAAGGATAACTAAAAAGGAAAAAGAGAGACAAAAATAAAATATGACATATAAAAGCCAAAGGATAAGTGATAACATTGAATATTAATAGATTAAACTTCCCAGTCATTGCGGCTTGGAAGATGACTCCCAGGAATGAGCCTGGACCTAGAACCATGGACTTAACAATGCCATCATGCCAAAAAGGGGAAAAAGAAGTATAACAAATAAGGTATCAGTGGTTGAGAGAGTTCAAATAGAGTTGAGAGGCTACATTGGAGGTCATTCCTATACATGCTTCAGTTAGACATTGCTACCTATCTTAACTTGCCAAACCCCAACCAAAACCATTCCTGTCAATACTAAAGTATGCTTAGGACATTATATAAGAGTCTACAAAGGTCCCATGCACTAAGGTAACTTTCTAAAACCTACAACCTCCATATGGGTGCCTAGACCAAACAAGTCCAGGCTTATTTGGGGCCAGCCTCTTCAGAACATCAATTAGATCCCATACCCCTATCCCATATTATAAACAGCCCTTTTTGAAAAAGTTAGAATGGGCATAGCCTAAATACCCCTAAACAATAGGAGAAAGATCAAAGGTGATGATGGTGTTATACAGAGAAGGTCAGGTACTTATTCCTTTAGCCTTCAGTACCTCAGAGAAGCTAGAAATGAAAACTTAAAATTGTGGAATTTTAACCTATACCAAACTCTGAAATCTGTTCTACAACTAATCGTTGCAATCTACTCTGGAATTTATGGTTTTTCAGTATATATATTATTTAAAGAGAAGAAGGAATATAACAGAGAAGATAGGATTTAACAAATGACTATGACTGCTGAATTATTATATTGATATTTCTGTTGGTTTCCAGTGTCTAAGAGCAGCTAGAAGAAAAATTGAAAAATTGTGGAACTGTAGCCCATACCAAAAATTTAAATCCGCTGTATAGCTACTTGTTAAAATGTACTTGGAAATTTGTTGCATTTTGAATATATGTTATATTTCACAATAAAAAAAGTTTAAAAAAATGGATCAATGACCTAAATTTAAGAACAAGGACCATAAAACTTCTGAAAAAAAAATGTAGGAAAGCATCTTTAAGATCTTGTGGTAGGCAGTGGTTTCTTGGACCTTACACACAAAACACATGCAATGAAAGAAAAACAGATAAATGGGAAATCCCCTTGGTGTTTCAAAGGACTTTGTCAAGATGGTGAAAAGACAACCTACTCAATTGGAGAAAATATTGAAAATTTCATATTCACTATGTGTTTAATATCAAGAATATATAAAGAAATTCTACAACTCAACAATAAAAAGACTAACAACCCAATTTAAAAATAGACAAAATATTTGAATATACATTTTTCCAAGGAGGAAACATAAATGACTAAAAAGTACATGAAGAGATGTTCAACATCCCTATCTTTTAGGGATAAACAAATCAAAACCACAGAGAGATACTATTTCACACCTACTAGAATAGCCAATATTTAAGAAACAGAAAGCTACTGTGTTGGAGAGTATGTGGAGAAATAGGAATCTTTAATCATTACTTGTGGGAATGTAGAATGGTACAGGCCCTGTGGAAGACAGTTTGGCATTTCCTCAAGAAGCTAAGTATAAAATTGCCACATGATCTGGCAATCTCACTACAAGGTATATATTCAAAAGTACTGAAAGCAGGATGGGACCAGACATTTGAATACTGATGTTTATAGCAGTGTTATTCACAATTACTAAAAGATGGAAACAACCCAACTGTCCATCAGCTGATGAATGAATAAGCAAAATATGGGATATACATATAATGAATATTATCAGCTGTAAGAAGTGAAGTCCCGATGCATTCAACAAGGACGAACATTGAGTACACTATGTTGAGTGAAATAAGCCAGACACAAAATGACAAATATTGTATGATTTCATTGATATAATTAGATCAAGCAAATTCACAGAGTCAGAAACTAAAGCATAGGGTACTAGGGGCTGGGCATAGGTAGAGAATGGAAAGTTATGTTTAATTGGCTGGAGCATCCATTTTGATTGATGAAGTATTTTGGTAATGGGTAATGTTTGGGATGTCATATGGAAATTCTTTGGGTGTTCAAATGCAAACACAGAGAGCCAAGAAAGGACATATATGTCCTTCCATATATGAAAGGACAGCCTCATTCTATCAAAGAATCTGGGGTGGGAGATGGGAGAATGAGGGTGGTGGAGGAGACTAGGACTTATCTAAACTAGACTTCTGTGAGGGTCAGTGGATGGGGTGGTGATGAGAAATATGTGTTTTGGGCTCTTGCCTTTATGGTGGCCCATCAGGGAGCAATAGGACTTTCCCGCAGCAACTGGGATTGGGAGCTTTATAATATATGGTGTGAAAAGCAAAAGTGGTAATAGTTATTTGAAGAAGCTGAGGGCAGCTGTTATTATTCAAGTCATATGAAGTTTGTGTCTTACTAGTAAATTATGCAGCGTGAAGGACAGAAGTAGCAAGAGCCATTTGGAGAAGCTGAAGTTAGTGCAAATCATTCAAGCCATATGGAGGTATAGGCCTTGTTAGCTGCAGTCACACCTAAGAAAGGGCTAGCTGGAGTGATTGCACAACAGGAAAATTATGACTAAGCCAGGCAAGATGACATGGCACCAGTGGTGGTTCAAAGTTTAATGGACCTGAAAAAAACATGTTCTTAAATTTATTCCATTCGTGTGGATGTAAACCCATTGTAGGTAATACATTTTGATGAGGCTACTTCAATTGAGGTGTGACCCTTACCATGCAGGTGGGGTTTTAATCCTATTTCTGGAGTCCTTTGTAAGAGGATGAAATTCAAAGAGGGAGAAAGCCATGGAAGCAAGAAGCTGAAAGCAATGAAACCTGGAAGAGAGGGGAGAGAGCAGCAGATACTACCATATATCTTGTCATATTTTAGAGGAGCCAAGGATTTGCCAGTAGTTGGTCTTTTGG
The DNA here is from genome assembly GCF_023851605.1 of Tamandua tetradactyla. NCBI lineage: Eukaryota > Metazoa > Chordata > Mammalia > Pilosa > Myrmecophagidae > Tamandua > Tamandua tetradactyla. The sequence continues at coordinate 24,790,299 of NC_135352.1, read as the reverse complement.
AAGAAAGCATCACCTTGATGATGACTTGATTTGGACATTTTCCCAGGCTCTAAACATGAGCTAATAAATTCCCATTGTTTGAGTCACCCCATTTCATCACATTTGATTTGACCAGCAACATATATAACAACAGCAACATATATAATTTATTTTATGCCATTACAAATGGCGGTCATGGTAGCCCAACATTAAAACCACTGAATGTGTATCTGAAAATGGTTAATTTTGGAAATTTTAGGTCGCACATATGTTACTTGAGTAAAAATTTTTAAAAACTTCAGAAAAATATAACTCAAAGCATAAACCCTAATGTAAATTATGAATTATAACTAACAGTATAATTGTAATAACATTGTTTCTTCAATTGTGACAATGGTACCACACTAATATAAAATGTTAATGATATGAAAAACTGTGTTTGGGGTGGGGTTTATGGGAACTCTGTACTTTCCAAGTGGTTTTTCTATAAAACTAAAACTGCTGTTATAAAATAATGAAAATTAAAAACACATATATTGCTAAAAGCAATTTAGAAATTCAAAGGAATTCCAATCAAAAGTCTTTGTCAAAATGAAAAAGCTAAAATCAAATCATATGGAATAACAAGAATCCACAAATAGCTAAAACTATCTTGAAACAGAAGAAGAAATTTGGAGAAGTCACATTTCCAAATTTCAAATTTTATTACTAAGTTACAGAAACTCAAAAATTTAAGTACTGGCATAAGGACAGACACAGAGACTAGAAGAATAGAATTGAGAATTCAGAAATAAACCCACATGTCTATGGCCAATCACATTTTGACAGACTGACAAGTTCACTCAATGTAGAGATAATAGTTTCTTCAACAAATGATAATGGGAAAACTGGGAATTCATATACAAAAGAGTGAAAGTATACTCCTACCACACACCGTATACAAAAATTAACTCAAAATGAATTCATGACATAAATATAATATAAATGTATTTATATAAGTAAATATCAGACTGCTCATAGAAACTGCCATGAAATGGTTTTCCTTACAACTGAAGAATCAATGATATAAATGTTAAAACTCTTAGCAGAAAATAGAAAAATATCGTCAGAACCTTGTATTAGGCAATAGATTCTCAGGTTTTACATCAGAAGCACTAACAACTAATGAAAATAAAGTGAGCAATCTAGAAAGTGAACAATCTACAGAATGGGAGAAAATATTTGAAAGCCACAAGTCTTATAAGGATTTAATATCCAAGTATATAAAGAAATCTTATAATTCAACAGTGAAAAGACAAAAAATCCGATTAAAAAATGGGTAACAGAGTTGAATAAACATTTCTCCAAAGAAGATATACAAATGCCAAAAAGCACATGAAAAATGCTCTGCATCATTATTCATTAAAATGCTAATCAAAACCACGAGATACCATTTCACATTTGCTAGAATGGCTACTACTAAAAAAATGGGAAATTACAAGTGTTGGAGAGGATGCGGATAAAAAGGAGCACTCATTCTCGTTGGTAGGAGTGTAAAATAGGATAGCCACTGTGTAAGACAGTATGACAGTTTCTCAAAAAATTAACTGTTGAATTACCATATGACCTAGCAATTCAACTTCTAGGTATATTCCAAAAAGATTTGAAAAGGGGGCACAAATATTTAAACACAAATGTTCATAGCAGGATTACTCCATGCCAAAAGATGGAAACAGCCCAAAATGCCCATCAAAGGATGAATTGATCTAAAAATGTGGTGTATATGTATATATGTATATATATTTATATATACACACAGTGGAATATTATTCAATATTGGAGACAACCATAAAAAGGAATGAAGTCCTGATACATATGACAACTTGGATGAACCTTGAAGACATCATGTTTGGCAAAATCAGGCAGAGACAAAAGAACAGTTATTGCATAATTCCATTTTTATGAAATAACTAGAATATACAAATTCACAAAGACTGAAGTTAGAATAAAGGCTGCCAGGGGTAGTGGTTTGGCTGAAATGGTGAGAATACTTACATATATATAGCAATGCAAATTGTGACTTCTATAAGTGATTCAATTTTATCTGTGACTTGTAACAGTATAGCAATGTAGCACTGCTTGCTGATTTACCTAAAAATAATGACATAATTCTATTGCAACAATTCTATTCCAAGAATGAGGAAGTAGCACCTAGGCGAATCAAGTGTCTATTCATCATAATAGAAAAACCAACATGTAATATTTCAATTTAAAAAGCCAAGTAGCAGTACAGAATTTTATTTTGAAATATAAGTAAAACTACAGAAGAGATAGCTACAAGAGTTAAAAGTGTTTCCCCTTGCAGTGCAGCACTAGAAAGAAGGAAGGAAAAGCGCAGGGTGCTACTGTGTGTATCATTGCAAGTTTTCAGTCAGTGTAGTTAATGGGCATATTTACTCTCAGAATCATCCCTTCTTTGCCCTTGTTCTGCTCTGTGTGGGACAGAGGTGTGGAGCTGATCCCTGCAAATGACATTTACCAGGACCCTTAGCAAACTGACTCCTAGCTAATTTCAGCCAATAAGAGGCACTGGCAGAAAGTTGGAGTGCGAAAGAGAGAAAAAAGCCAAAGGATGTCTTCCCTTCTTCTTCTGCTTTGGTGCCGTCTCTGGCCACTGATATTCTCTCCACAATTCCATTTCTCCCTGGAGCTTTAGCCTCCTAGGTGGGGGCTCCAGCTCCTGGGCTCCTTCCTTTGAAGCTCCAACCTAGGAATGATAACAGCTTCCAGCCGTTGCTAATCTCATCTTCCCTGGTGGTTCCTTAAGCTCTTCTAACAACTTTGAAAATGTTGTATTGAATTTCTTCTATTGAATTGCTTTACAAATATTTTGATTTCCTGAGTGACCTTGACAATACAAAGTCATTGGTATTTTTATACATAGTGTAAGTTGGTGCAAATCTAAACGTTTTAAATATATAAATATATTTTATAGAATTTTACAACACAATCTATGAAGTAAATTAAATTTTATATCCCCAATTAAAACAACAGCTTGCTTTTTCTAAGAGTTTATGATTACGAAAACTGCCGTTATGTTTTAAGTTTGTCACCAATGAAAACAAGCGCTTCAGGAGCAGATAGACTGAACATATCAGTACAATTTGATAGATCACTTTCTCTTCCTAAAATATTCACAGTTCAGCTTAAGGGAAAAAATCAGCAGATATTTTCTTCTTCTTTTACTATTATGCATTTAAGATACATATCTTTTTTTAAAGAAAACATTACAGAAGGGCACATAATGAAACCCAAGTCTCTCCCAATCTCAATCATACTCCTCATAAACAGCCACTGTCACTGTCTGGTGTATCCGTCTATAATTCATTTATGCAGCTATAAACATATATCCACATTCATTTGTGAAATGGGTAAAAAAAATAGTATTTACTGTCATAACATTTTTTGAGGGATAAATAAGGAAAAAAACACAAAGAATTTAACAGTTTATGTGCTTAATAAAGAATAAATATTAGTTATTAATATCTCCCAGTTTTATCAGACTATCTAGCTCTACCTCCCTATATGAAAATACAATTTGTCTGGTCTCTTACTTATGCATTTGGAATAATATGTGTATGAGTGTGTGCATGCATGTGTGTGTGTGTGTATCTACAGCCATATACTAAATTCTTAACCATGCCATTGTGCAATAAAGAGATTATACGTTTTTTCGTTTGTATTGCCTCACTGCCCTCCAAATGAAAAATAAAACACACTTGTGAAAAACAAAAACACAATTGCTTGTTGAATTTACCGGGGGCCTGGGGTCTGTCCCAGCTGTGGGAATGGGTGAGCTGGCCTTGGCTCCTGGCAGGAGAAGGGAGGCACTGGCTCACTTCACGTGCTCTGCAGTGTGACAGGAACAGTAATACTTCTCATGGGGGATGAAGGTGGACAGGCTACTAAACTTACTGGTGCACAAACAGTAGTATCTGTGATTGTGCAAACTATGTGATAACCTGTATGGTAAAGAATGCAGGTGTAGTAAAGATTAGAACTATTCAGAATGTGCTTTGATGATCAGGTAGAATTAAACTGCATGTGAAGTAGGTAAAGAAAGGAGAGGACAAAGTGTGCACATGTAAAGACATTATATATAACCTAAGCAATGATGTAAGGCAGGAATTATATATATATATATATATATAGACATTGACAAAGTTAGAATACTGGCTTGAATGAAGGGAGAGAAGGTGTGTGAATTGATGGTGAAGAAAATAAGTATAGGTTTTAGAGCACCGGAGAAAGATATAAAAGCAATTTTTTAGGAGAATCATACCTCTTCCCAGTCTATTGATTTAGTTTTCAAGAGCTTAAACAAGAACATAGTTTTGCAAATGTGAGCATAGTGTGCAAGCAAATCCAACCAGTTCCTAAATTATGAAAATTATCATTTATTTTCTAAGCAAAATGATTTAAAGGACTAAAAATAAATTTGGAAACAGAATTAGAGTTTATAATGTTCATTTTTATTCTCTTTATTTTAATGTATGGTCTTTATGATCCTGTCATTTTAAGAATCATGCTTATTCATATCATTAGGTTTTGAAACTCTCAGTTCAAGTAGCAAGCATGCTTTCTTGTGATACAGAAGAGCAAGAGTGAGAGGGGATAGCAGAGTTACTTAGTACTCAAGACTTATCTATCCAACACTTCTTGACTTGTAATTTAGGTTTTGCTCTTTTTTTAACTGCTGCTTTTAATAAAGAGCATGAGAATAAAATAATGTGTTACTTTCTATAATTCAGCATGCTTTAGATTATATGAAGAATGTACAATCACATTTTCACCTAGACACTTTACATAAGAATGAAACTCCATCTCTCTCTTCAGATCCAAATGGCTTTGCACTTCTCACACACAAGACTTGTTCTATTTTAATTTCTGCCTTATTGCTTTTCTTAACAGACTAAGTAGATGTAACCATCCTGAGACTTGGAACCAGATATCTCTAGTTTGCATCCTGGCTAACCTATTTATTAATGTTGTGTCTTTGTTCAGGTCATTTGTGTGAATTTCAGTTTCTTCATCTGAAAATTAATTTGTACTATCTATCTCATAGGATTTTTTTTCTATCCAAAAATGAAAGAAGACGGTGAAGTAAGATATTTCAGGGCTCCATACCCCAACAGGACCTTTGAATAATTAGTAAAAACTGGCAGAAATATCTTTCTCAAAGTTTCAAGAAAACAGCGAAATGATTGCTGTAATAAGGCAAGCACCAAATCAAGAAAGAGGACACTCCTCTCTCTCCAGTCAACACAACGAGTAGTCTCACCACCCTCCCCCTCTCTACGTGGGACATGACTCCCAGGGATGTGGACTTTCCTGGCAACGTGGGACAGAGATCTTGGAATGAACGGAGACTCAGCATCAAGGGATTGAGAAAAACCCTAGAATGAGCTGAGACTCAACATCAAGGGACTGAGAAAACCTTCTCGACCAAAAGGTGGAAGAGGGAAATGAGACAAAGTGTCAATGGCTGAGAGATTCCAAACAGAGTTGAGAGGTTATCCTGGAGGTTATTCTACGCATTAAGTAGATATGACCTTGTTATTTAAGATGTAATGGAGAGGCTGGGGGGAACTGCCTGAAAATGTAGAGCTGTGTTCCAGTAGCCATCTTTCTTGAGGATGATTGAATAATGATACAGCTGTCACAATGTGACTGTGTGATTGTGAAAACCTTGTGTCTGATGCTCCTTTTATCTACTTTGTCAACAAAGGAGTAGAACATATAGAATAAAAATAAATAATAGGGGGAACAAATGCTAAAATAAATTTAGTTTAAATGCTAGTGATCAATGAAAGCGAGGGGTAAGGGGTATGGTAGGTATAATCTTTTTTTTTTCTTTCCTGTGTTCATTTTATTTATTTTTCTATTGTCTTTTTATTTCTTTTTCTGAATTAATGCAAATGTTCTAAGAAATGATGAATATGCAACTAAGTGATGATATTGTGAATTACCGATTGTGTATGTTGTTTTATTTTGTTTCTTTATTTTTTTAATTAACAAATAAATTTTAAAAAAAAAGAAAGAAAGAGGCCACTTAAAATTGGCTGTCACGGTGCCCTGGTTGGTCAGGGTAGGAGGCAGATCAGTGTGGAGCCAGCACATGATCCCACTATAGGTCCCAGGTCCTGGTTCTGGAGAGAGCAGAGCAACCATTGTGTACATACTGGGATGCACAGATGTCTGGTCCAATCTGTCTGGTGGCAGCCTAAGGGATGAACTGGAGACCCATCATAGACATGTCATCCCAGAACTTTCCCTGATGTAAAAGACAGCACACAAAACTCTAGTACAGATCACTTTGGGAGAGCAGTCAAGTTAGAGCCACCTGGGGCAAGGGATTGCTGGCTGTAGGACATACAGTGAACTGAGCAGGACCATAGGAAACTGCTTACAAGAGAAGGGGGAACATTTGTAACTATGTATATGTAGGATTCCAAGGGTCACACATGCATACCTAAGATAAGACAAATGCATAGAAAAGATCAAGGAGGCCCAGATGTTTTGGCATCAAGCTCCTCTCTAAATTTGTTGTATAGAAAAGTCCTGTAGGAGAGCACTTGCACTGATCAATGTGCAAAGACCTGTTTTGCTCTTATCCTCTTCTTCTTTGTCCTCCTCCTCCTTCTCCTTCTTCCTCTCCTTATCCTCATCCTCATCCTCATCCTCTTTCATCTTCTTTGCCTTCTTTCCAAACAGGTGCTTCAGAATCTGAATTCCAGCAACAACATGCCGAAATATCAAAATACTCAGGTTTCAACAAAAGGTTACAAAACATACAAGAAAAAGGAAGCAATTGCCCAGACCAAGGAGAAGATTAAAGCATAAGGAGGCATCAATGAGGAAGACCAGAGACATATTGACAGGACTTTCTCAAACTGGTCCTAAATATGCTCAAAGAGCTAATGGAAAACATGGACAAAGAACTAAAGGAAATCACGAAAGCGAGAGGCATACACAAAAAGAGTATCAGTAAAGAGATGGAAGTTATTTAAAAAGGAAACAAACAGAGCCAATGACCACAGTAACAGAAATTAAATATTCCCTAGAAGAGTTCAAGACAGATTGGAGCTTGCAGAAGAAAAAAATCAGAGAAATGAAGATAAGACAATTGAAAATCATTCCATCTAAGTAACAAAAAGAAGGAGAAATGAAGTAAAGTGAACAATGCCTGAAGAACCTGTGGGACACCATCAAGTGTGCCAATACACACACTGAGGGCATTCCAGAAGGAGAAGAAAAAGTGAAAGAAGGAGAGAGAATATTCAAAAAAATAATGGCCAAAAACGTCACAAGTTTACTAAAAGACATGAATATACACATCCAAGATGCTCAAAAAATTCTAAAGAGGATAAGCCCCAAAAGACCCATCCACAGCACATTATAATCAAAAGAATGCCAAAGATAAGGAAGGAATTCTGAAAACCATAAGAGAGAAGCAACTTGTTACATACAAGGAAGTTGCAATAAAATTTAGTACCAATTTCTCATCAGAAACCATAGAGGTAAGAGGCAGTGGGATTACATATTTAAAATGCTGAAAAAAAACTGCCAACCAAGAATTTCATAACCAGCAAAACTGTCTTTCAAAAATGAGGAAGAGATTAAAACATTCTAGATATATAAAAACTGAAGGAATTCATCACTACTAGACTAGTCCTGCAAGAAATGCAAAAGAGAGTTTTACAGATTTAAAGGGAAGGCCAATGGACAATAGATCAAATCCACATGATGAAAGAAAGATCACCAGTAAGGGTAATAGCATGGGTAAATACAAATGACAATACTATTGTATTTTTGGTTTTTAACCTAACTTTTTACTTCCTGCAGGATCTAAAAGACAAATGCATAAAATGTAATGACACATAAAAGATGAGGAATGAAGGACTAAAGGAACATAACTTGTATATTCTATGGTATGGCACGGTATGGTATGAAAACAAATGAGATTGTTAGAGATTTAGGATGTTGAATTCAAGCCTCATGGTTGCTACAAAGAAAATAATGGAGAATTTACAAATTCTTATAGGCATAAAGTATAGTACAGGCTGCCAGGGGCAGGGGTCAAGGGAAATGGGGAGTTAATGGATAATAGGTGCATGGTTTCTGTTTGAGGAGATGGGAAAGTTTTAGTAATGGAAAGTGGTGAGCATACTGCAGTATTGGAAATGTGATTAATCCCACTGAATGGTATGCTTAGAAGTGGTTGAGATGGGAAAGTTTATGTTGCATATATGTTCCTACAATTTTAAAATATGTGTATCAGTGTTAAATTTCTTGAACTTTGATAATAACTGCACTAAAAGGTAGTTATATAAGTGAATACCCTTGTTCTTAGAAAATGTTCATGGCCATATTAAGTGTTCAGAAAGCATGAGGTATTTAACCTACACTCAAGTATTCAGTAAACTAATTGATAAATAAAAAATTGGACAATAGAATGATACAAAAATGTGATAGAATGTTATAATTGTTGGATCTGGGTACCTGGGGAGATAGGGTTATGTTGAAGTTCTCTATTTGGGATCTGTATTATTTTTATAACTGTCTTGCAAGTTGGAATGTATTTCAAAAAAAAGTTAAAAACACAAACAAACAAAAATGCCAGCACTTAAGTCAAATAATAGAAATAATCAAGTGAATTTCTGGTTTGGTTTTGTTTTTGCTTAAAGCCAATTTTGCCTACTTACTAAATATCAACTGCTAAAAACATAAAATAAAATGACAAAGGCAGTTAGCAAAGTTACTGGCATATATCAAAGAAATAACATATGAAAACTGTTATTATTATTGCTATCGTTAACTATTATAACAGCCCACTACTTGAAAACAAACCAGTACCGGAACTTAAATGAAATACTGGACTATGCATTGAACTCTTGTTATTGTGTTTAAATATAAAAGGGCTTGCAAGTAGAACCATATCCTTATCCCCTACTGAAAGACATGGGATGTTGAACGCACAATTTTATATTTCATCATACCCCAGCACTAGACATTGTATTACTATGGTTATCTCTTTTCTCTGGATTCAGATGTCAGTCAAGCCACACATACACTACATTTATAAAAGTTAAATTTTTTATTTCTTTCTTATAGTTAATGAGGAAAAACTTTAATTCCAAACCTCAGTATGAACACTGAAGAAAGGATGAATAGGTTTACAGGAAGTCATTGAGAAAATAAAATTTGAAAGTCACATGTTAAGGTAACTTCAAAAAATTTCAATTTCCAATGAAGAAGTATTCATGTGAATATACACAAGTGAATAGAGCTGCTTGCTTATTTTTATTCCTAAATCTTGTCTTTGAAATATCTTACCAAAAATTATTTGCATAGGAAAAAATATTTGCAAAAATATTTGCATATTGTACTATAATAAACTATACTACATGGCCCTGATAAATAAAAAAAGACATTCTCTGTATGTACTTGGCCATATTTATTATTGTGTAGTTTCAAATCTTATCATGTGAAGGCAGTTGTTTTCTGGAACCCAGCAATTTTTTTTTGCATGGGCAGGCAGCAGTGATGGTTTTATTTAATTGGCATTTGGCTCTATTTTTCCTTTTGAAGTTAAAAGCTCCTCATATACAAGCTCCATGAAGCCAGAGAATACATCTTATCTCATATAAAACTGATTCTTCAATATCAGGCACAGTTCTCCAAACACAAACTTTTCTGATAAATATTTGTTGAATAAATAATGCCTCGTTCAAAAAATTCTGGTATCTTGACTATGTTCTTTAAATGTTGAAGCATCTACACTTGTTTCCTTCAAAATCAGTTAGTATGTGTTCTAGTTTGCTAGCTGCCAGAATGCAATATACCAGAAATGGAGTGGCTTTTTAAAAGGGAGAATTTAATGAGTTGCTAGTTTACAGTTCTAAGGCCAAGAAAATGTCCCAATTAAAACAAGTCTATAGAAATGTCCAATCAAAGGCATCCAGGGAAAGATACCTTGGTTCAAGAAGGCCAGTGAAGTTCAGGGTTTCTCTCTCATCTGGAATGGCACATGGTGAACACAGTCAGGGTTCCTCTCTCGGCTGGAAGGGCACATGGCGAATACAGCGTCATCTGCTAGTTTTTTCTCCTGGCTTCTGGTTTCATGAAATTCCCCGGGAGGCATTTTCCTTCTTCATCTCCAAAGGTCGCTGGCTGGTGAACTCTCTGCTTCGTGGTGCTGCAGCATTCTCTGCTCTCTCTGAATCTCTCATTCTCCAAAATGTTTCCTCTTTTATAGGACTTCAGAAACTAATCAAGACCCACTCAAATGGGTGGAGACATGTCATCCCCTAATCCAGTTTAACAACCATTATTAACTAAATCACATCAACCAGGGAGATGATCTCATTACAGTTTCAAATATACAGTATTGAATAGGGATTATTCTATCTTTAAGAAATGGGATTTATATCAAAACATGGCTTTTCTTAGGGGGCACAGTTCCTTTCAAACCAGCACAGTATGTCTCTTTAATTATTATCTGTGAAATCGATCAAGTTCTCCATAATAATATATCAAAACAGAATCATGGTTTCCCAGGGAAAAAAAAAGAAAACAAACAGTTCAATTTACTTTTTCACGAGTATAAGAAAATACATCTGCCTCAGTCATAGGCTGCATCTATAAACTGCAAGCATCTGGGCTCTACATGCACCATGGAAGGAGAAAGGCCCCAGTTCCCTTATTCTGTTCATAGTGTGGACCAAATTCACTCTACCAGTATCTGGGCAGCCATCACAACTACTGTCTTAATTGACCAGAACTGCTGTGACAAATTCTGCAGAACAAGTTGGCTGAAACAAGCATCTATTGTTTCATGGTTTCAGAGACTAGCAGTCCAAAACGAAGACCTTGGCAAAGTCATACTTTCTCCCCCAAATCTTTAATATTCTGGTGCTGACTTCTTCCTTTGCTTGCATTTCTGCCTCCCATTCCATGGCCATCTCTCTCCTGTCTCTGCCCCTTCCAGATTCCAATGACTTCTGGCTTCTTCTTAAGACTTTCTATGACTACTGCATCCAATTTTCTCTCTTTATAAGGCTTTCAGTAATACAGATGAATGCTCATCCTGATTCAATATGGCCACACCTGAACTAATAATAACATCTTTAAATGGCCCTATTTACATACGTGTTCACATCCACAGAAATGTGGATTAAGATTAAGAACATGGCATAGGGGAAACAAGCAAAATATGTTGGGTAGAAGGAAATACTAGCAGCCAATGAGAGGGAGGGGTAAGGGGTATGATATGTGTGATTTCTTTTCATTTTCTTTTTCTTTTTCTGAATTGATGCAAATGCTCTAAGAAATGATCATGGTGATGAATATACAACTATTTGATGATATTGTGAGTTATTGATTATATAACAAGAATGAAATGATTATATGGTAAGAATGTTCATGTTTGTAGGTTGCTATGTTTTTAAAAAATTTAAAAATTAAAAAAAAGAAGATTAAGAACATGTCTTTTGTTGGGGTACATGCATAATTACCCTGTCATGGTTAGGTTCATGTGTCAACTTGGCCAAGTGGTACCTGTTTGTCTGGTTGGGTAAGTGCTGGCTTATCTGTAGCTATGAGGACATTTCATAGAATTAAATCATGATCATGTCAGCTACATTCACAGCTGATTCCATTTTTAATCAGCCAAGGGGGGTGTCATCTGCAATGTGTGATGCTTAATCACCAGATACCTTTTAAGGAGGATTCAGAAGAGACAAGTTCTCTTCCTGCTTCAGCTGGCAAGCCTCTCCTGTGGAGTTCATCCAGACCCTCCATCGGAGTCATCAGCTTCACAGCCTGCCCTACAGATTTTGGACTACACATTCCCATGGTTACATGAGACACTATTATAAATGTTATATTTATGAATATTTCCTATTGATTCTGTTTCACTAGAGAACCTTAACCAATACAACTTGGTATCAGTGGTTCTTAAGAAACAGAATCTTAAAAATGGGTTTTTATGAATGGTTTTCTACTCTTACTGGACTCAAAGGCACTAAGGACTTTGATTCCCATAATCAGAATGACACTCCCAATCCATGGAGTGAGTTGGCAAAAGATAGTCAAAATATACCATTCAATTCTTCTAATGCATTGCTTGTACAAAGCCATGCTCAGAGGGATAAGGTTTTTGACACCTTTACAGAGTTTTGTGGAAATAGGAGGTAAAGAGGTGTTGGCTATTTGTTGTTAGATATACCGGATACATTAATGAGTGAAAGGGATGGGCTTAACGATTCAAACAAGAAGCTTAAGTGCCATCTGACAAATGTAGAAGTTTCTATGAGTGTCCTGAAGGAAAATCTTATTTCTTGTAGCTGTAGACTTAAGATCTCTGAAAATCAGGCTCAGAATATTATTGTTAGAGTAGCAATTTTGCAACGTAAACTGAAATTTCAATCTTGCGTGGTGTCTGCCATTAAAGTGAGGACATTGATTGGAAAGGAATAGGACCCTGAAAAATAAGATGGTGACGTATGGATTGATAATGATGTCGGGGGCGAGGTCAAAACCCTAGGTCATGCTAGGTCTTCTCTAAATAACCCTGCAATAGCCTGCCCTGAGGACACAGCGACTGCACCTCTAGCCTCCCTTGAGAACTTGGCCACCCAACTTCTACCTGAAGGGATTAGCCCTGGAGTGATTAATCCTGTTTCACCACATGAAACTGCAAATGAATGCCCTGAAGAAAATGGCTTGGAAGATATTTTCAATTAATTTCATGACTCACCCCCACCACCCCTCATTTCTTCCAGACCTATAACTAGACTAAAGTCCCAACAGGCCCCTAAAGGTGAGGTACAAAGTATCACACATGAGGAGATACGCTATACTCCAAAAGAACTGTGTGTTTTCCAATTTATATAGACAGAAATCAGGGGAATATGTGCGGTAATGGATTTTAAAGGTGTGGGATAATGGTGTAAGGATATAAGGCTAGATCAGGCTGGATGTATTGATATGGGCCCACTAAGCAGAGATTCTGCATTCAATGTTATAGCTCAAGGGGTTAGAAAAGGCATTAACAGTTCATTTGGATGGTTGGTTGGGACATGGATCAAAAGGTGGCTGACACATATTTCTTGGTGATGATTGATAATGATATAGCTTGCACAATGTGATTGTGTGATTGTGAAAACCTTGTGTCTGATGCTCCTCTTATCTACCTTGTCAACAAATGAGTAGAATATATGGAATAAAAATAAATAATAGGGGGAACAAATGTTAAAATTTAGTTTGAAATGCTAGTGATCAATGAAGGCAAGGGGTAAGGGTATGGTATGTATAATCTTTTTTTTTTTCTGCTGTCATTTTATTTCTTTTTCTGTTGTCTTTTTATTTCTTTTTCTGAATTGATGCAAATGTCCTAAGAAATGATGAATATGCAACTAAGTGATGATATTGTGAATTACGGATTATATATGTAGGACAGAATGATCGCATATTAATGTTTTAGTTCGTTTGTTAAATTTTTTGTAATTAATAAATAAATAAAATTTTTTAAAAATGGAAAAAAAGTGGCTGACATTACCTGAGGTTGAAACCAGAACAACCCTGGTATAATGTAGATGAGGGGCTCCAAAGTCTTATAGAGAGATTGGAATGTTAGAGTGGATTTATCATTCAAAGCCTGCTCTTATACTCCAGGAATGTCCAGATGATTCATCTTTTACCAGCATAGTTAAAAATAAATTTGTGAGACTAACACCATCATCCCTGAAGAGCTCTGTGGTTGCACTTCTCTGTAAGTCAGATATTACTGTGGGAACTGCTGTCATTGAGATGGAATCCCAATACAATGGGGATGACTGGATCTCTAGTTGTCAGAAGCCAGGTGGCAGCACTTAATCGTCAAAGACAGGGTAAATGTGGCTATTATAATAGGCAGCGAAAACAAAGCAGGAGTCAAAATAATCTGACTCGCAGAGATCTGTGGCGTTGGTCAGTAAATCATGGGATACCTAAATATACAATAGATGGGCAGTCTGCTAAATTCTTGCTTGATTTGTGTAAACAAAACAGTTCTAGGTCAAGTGAACAGAAGTCTAACCTGAATTACAAAAACACAGAGTCACGACCCTTTAATCAATTTCCAGACTTGAGACAGTTTGTAGACCTAGTGTCCCTTGAATGAGGAGGAGACCAGGTCCCTTTGGGGGAGAACCATGTTACACTGCCACAAATTTATACTGTTAATCTTCATCCAAGCCTTCCCCAAGGAGACTGAACAACTTTTACCAGGATAACTGTGTATTGGGGAAAAGGAAATGATCAGATATTTGGGGGATTATTAGGCACTGGTTCAAAAGTGACATTAATTCCAGGGACCCAAAACATCACTCTGGTACACCAGTCAGAGTGAGGGCTTATGGAAGCCAGGTTATCCATGGAGTTGGGTCCAGTGGGCCCCCAGATCCATTTTGTAGTTATTTCCCCAGTTCCAGAATGCATAATTGGAATAGACATACTGAGCAACTAGCAGAATCCCCACATTGGCTCTCTAACTTGTGCAATGAGGGCTATTATGGTGGGAAAGGCTAAGTGGAAGGCACAAGAACTGACCCTACCTAGCAAAATAGTATATCAGAAGCAATACCAGATTCCTGGAGGTATTGCACAGATTACTGACACTCTTAAGGACTTGAAGGATGAAGGGGTGGTGATTCCCACCACATCCTCATTCAGTTCTCTTATTTGGCCTCTGCAGAAAACTGATGGGTCTTGGAGGATGACAGTGGATTATCATAAGCTCAACCAGGTAGTAATTTCAGATGCAGTATCATTACTTGAGCAAATTAATACATCCCCTGGTACCTGATATGCAGCTATTGATCTGGAAAATGTTTTTTTCTCAATAGCTGTTAGTAAGGAACACCAGAAACAGTTTGATTTCAGCTGGAAGAGTCAGCAATATACTTTCACTGTCCTACCTCAGGGGTATATGAACTCTCCAGCCCTATGTCATAATCTTGTCCCTAGTGATCTTGATCATTTCTCCCTCTCACAAGGCATCATACTGGTACATTATATTGATGAAATCATGTTGATTGGACCTAGTGAGCAAGAAGTAGTAACTACTCTAGACTTAATGGTAAGGCATTTCCATGTCAGAGGATGGGAGATAAATCCAATAAGAATACAACGGCCTTCCACCTCAGTGAAATTTCTAGGTGTCCAGTGGTGCGAGCACATCGATATGTTCCTTCTAAGGTGAAGGATAAGTTGCTGCATCTGGCCCCTCCTGTGACTGAAAAAAAGCACAATGCCTAGTTGGTCACTTTGGATTTTGATGACAACATATTCCTCATTTGTGTGCGCTACTCTGGCCCACTTATCAAGTGATGAGAAAAGCTGCTAATTTTGAGAGGGAACCTGAACAAGAGGAGGCTCTGCGACATGTCCAGGCTGCTGTACAAGCTGCTCAGTCACTTGGACCATATGATCCAGCAGATCCAATGGTGCTGGAAGTGTCAGTGGCAAATAGAGATGCTGTCTGGAGCCTTTGGCAGGCCCCTATAGAAGAATCACAATGCAGACCTTTAGGATTTGGGGGCAAAACCTTACCATCTGCTGCAGATAAATACTCGTGAGAAAGTTTTTGGCCTGCTACTAGGCCTTAGTAGAAACTGAAAACTTAACCTTGGGCCACCAAGTTATCATGAGATCTGAGTTGCCTATCAGGAGTTGGATCTTGTCTAACCACCAAGCCATAAAGTTGGGCGTGCACAGCAGCACTCTATCGTAAAATGGAAATGGTATATGAGATAGGGCCAGAGCAGGTCCTGAAGGCACAAATAAGTTGAATGAAGAAGTGGCCCAAATGCCTATGGTCTCCCTTCCTGCCACATTACCTCCTTTTTCCTAGACCAGAGCTATGGCCTCTTGGGGAGTTCCTTACAGTGAACTGACTGAGGAAGAGAAAACATGGGCCTGGTTTATAGATGGTTCAGCACAGTATGCTGGTACCACCTGAAAATGGACAATTGCAGCACTACAACCCCTTTCTGGGGTGTCCTTGAAGGACAGTGGTGAGGGGAAATCCTCCCAGTGGGCAGAACTTTGAGCAGTGCACCTGCTTGTTCATTTTGCTTGGAAGGAAAACTGGCCAGAAGTGTGTTTGTATATTGAATCATTGGCTGTTGCTAATGGTTTGGCTGGATGGTCAGGGACTTAGAAAGATCAAAATTGGAAAATTGGTGACAAAGAGGTCTTGGGAAGAGGTATTTAGGTAGACTTTCTGAGTGGGCTAAGAACATGAAGATATTTGTGGCCCATGTGAATGTGCACCAGAGTATGACTTCAGCAGAGGAAGGTTTTAATAATCAAGTGGATAAGATGACTCGTTCTGTGGATACCAATCAGCCTCTTTCCCCAGCAACTCCTGTTATTGCCCAATGGGCTCATGAACAAAGTGGTCATGGTGGCAGGGATGGAGGTTATGCATGGGCTCAGCAACATGGACTTCCACTCACCAAGGCT
This sequence comes from Tamandua tetradactyla, assembly GCF_023851605.1. Taxonomy (NCBI): domain Eukaryota; kingdom Metazoa; phylum Chordata; class Mammalia; order Pilosa; family Myrmecophagidae; genus Tamandua; species Tamandua tetradactyla. The sequence continues at coordinate 24,773,772 of NC_135352.1, read as the reverse complement.
GACTTGGCTACAGCCACTGCTGAGTGCCCAATCTGACAGCAGCAGAGACCAAACTTAGTACCCGATATGACACCACTCCCCGAGGTGACCAGCTGGCTATATGGTGGCAGATTGATCACATTGGACCACTCCCTTCATGGAAGGGGCAGCCATTTGTTCTAACTGGAAGAGACACATACTCTGGGTATGGGTTTGCTTTCCCTGCACACAAAACTTCTGCCAAAACTGCCATCTGTGGGCTCACAGAATGCCTTATCCATCATTATGGTATTCCACACAGCATTGATTCTGATCAAGAAACACACTTCACAACAAATGAAGTACGGGATAGGGTACATACTCATGGAATTCTCTGATCTTATCATGTTCCCCATCATCCAGAAGCAGCTGGATTGATAGAACAGTGGAATCGTCCTTTGAAAACTCAATCACGGTGCCAACTAGGTGGCAATACCTTAAAGGGCTGTAGTAATGTTCTCCAGGAAGCTGTGTATTCTCTGAGTCAGCATCCGCTGTATGGTGCTGTTTCTCCTATAGCCAGGATCCAAGGGTCCAGGAACCAAGGTGTGGAAATGGGAGTGGCACCACTTGCTATTACCCCTAGTGATCCACTAGGAAAATTTTTGCTTCCTGTTCCTGTGACCCTGAGCTCTGCTGGTCTACAGGTTTTAGTTCCAAAAAGGGGAATGCTTCCACCAGGAGAAACAACAATGATTCTATTGAACTGGAATCTAAGACTGCCACTGGATCAACAAGCCAAGAAGGGGATAACGTCATTGGCTGGGGTGACTGACCCTGACCTTCAGGGGGGGAATAGGACTGCAACTACACAATGGAGGTAAAGAAGAGTTTTCTTGGAATATAGGGGATTCCCTAGGGCGTCTTTCAGTACTACCATGCCCTGTGATTAAAATCAATGGAAAACTGCAACAACCCAATCCAGGCAAGACTACCAATGGCTCTGAAACTTCAGGAATGAAGGTTTGGGTCACCCCACCAAGCAAAGAACCACAGCCAGCTGAAGTGCTTGCTGAGGGTAAAGGGAGCATGGAATGGGTAGTGGAAGAAGGTAATGATAAATATGAACTACAACCACATGATCAGTTACAGAAATGAGGGCTGTAACACTATTTCGTTCATTTAATAGTATTTAAGTTTTATGATATCAAGTTTAAGAATGAATATTACCCAAGGACTTGCACCTTATTTTGGGGAGATTTAATGCATTTCTGCAGGACAGTTGAGTATTGTTAGGTGAAAGAAAAAAATGTGTTTTATTATTATTATTATTATTTTTTTAGAAATTAGGTATGGTTTAAGGTGATGTGTATAGCTGTAAAGTTGCCAAGGGGTGAACTGTCATGGTTACTTTCATGTGTCAACTTGGCCAAGTGGTGGTACTTGCTTGTCTGGTTGGGCAAGTGCTGGACTGTCTGTTCCTATGAAGACATTTCATAGAATTAAAACATGATCATGTCAGCTACATCCACAGCTGATTCCATTTGTAATCAGCCAACCAAGGGGAGTGTCTTCTGCAATGAGTGATGCTTAATCTAATCACTGGGTGCCTTTTAAGGAGGATTCAGAAGAGACAGGCTCTCTTCCTGCTTTGCCCGGAAGGCCTCTCCTGTGGGGTTTGTCCAGACCTTCCATGGAATTGTCAGCTTCACAGCCTGCCCTACAGACTTTGGACTCTATGTTCCCACGGTTATGAGAGACACTTTTATAAATTTTGTATTTACGAATATTTCTTGTTGATTACATTTCTCTAGAGAACCCTAACTAACACATACCCCAACCCGTCTTACCTCTATTCACTTCTATCTAGTACCGACATGACACAAAAGAAGGACAAAAGTGATGCCATGATGAGGCCTGTATTCTTCCTCTCCAGACACTATTTTTAATCTATGAAAGATCAAAAGTAATCTCTTCTATCTATCCCTAAGGCAAGTTCCTGTAATTAAATCCTGTAAATAACTTGGATAAAGATAAGGCGTTTCAAAGCTGTCTGATGATAGCAGTAAGATGAGAATAGTAACCTCTAAGTGTGCCTGTATTTTATCCTCATAGCAAAAAAATTCTTAACTCCAGGAAATGAATAAATATGATGTGTTTTCCTTAAATGGCAAAAGTGATTTCTTACAAATCTTGAAAATTCCACATAGCCCAGAAGTTTCCCACTTTTTCTTGTTCCTATTAAATCCATTTCAGTGTTACTTTCTTTGGTTTATTCCTTCATATACAAATCTAAATAAGATCACAGGAAAAATGCAATACTATTTGGAAAAAGCAAGCAATTCATAATAATTGATAACCAATCACAGTGAAAACAGCTTGGAACAGTTGATAAAGAAAATTTAGGTCAACATTTGAGCAACTAATAAAGTATATTAAATTAAATTTTGTAGTTTAGTTTATAGCTCAAAATAGAACACTCCATCAGCCTTATCAATGAACAATCTTTGGGATTGCATTAAATATCCCAATACTCTTCTTAGTGTGTTAAGAAATGATATTACATCTCTCTGATATGATATGATCAGCAACTTAATTTTCTACAATATGAAATCTTAGTTTGCTTGGAAAAATCATTTCCAATAATACATTCAATTTTCAAACTGCACACATAACCCCATTAAAGAGCAGCTAAGAATTTTTTTTTAAATCCAGTAAAGGACTTTTATTTAGAATATATAAAGAGCTCTCTAAATATAGCACTAGGAAAACAAACATTTTAGAAAACGGGCAAAAGACTTGAATAGACATTTCACCAAGGAGGATAAGTGGATCGCAAATAAGGTTATGAAAACATGTTCAGCATCATGATCTGTGGTAGTTTTGAGCTATCTACACCAGAGAAACATGTTTGTTTTTTTTTACTATTTGTTCCCCCTATTATTTATTTTTATTCCATGTGTTCTACTCATCTGTTGACAAGGTAGATAAAAGGAGCATCAGACACAAGGTTTTCACAATCACACAGTCACATTGTGAAAGCTTTATCATTATTCAATCATCATCAAGAAACATGGCTGCTGGAACACAGCTCTACATTTTCAGGCAGTTCCCTCCAGCCTCTCCATTACATCTTGGTTTAACAAGGTGATATCTACTTAATGCATAAGAATAACCTCCAGGATAACCTCTTGACTCTGGAATCTCTCAGCCATTGATACTTTGTCTCATTTCATTCTTCTCCAATATGGTGGAGAAGGTTTTCTCAATCCCTTGATGCTGGGTCTCAGCTTGTTCTAGAGTTTTTCTCAATCCCTTTAAGAACATTTTTATAATGCATTTCTCACAATTATTTAAAGTTACACAGGAAATTTTTAGTCTTTTTTATTATGGATGGGAGATACATTATCGATCATATTTTTCTCCTTCCCTTGGCATATTCAAGATGGAATAAATGTACATGATTGATTCTGCATTATATATATATATATGTAGATATATCACAAATAAAGACCTATAGTAGTTAGTTTTGGGCGTCAGCTTGGCCAGGTGATGGTACCCAGTTGTTCTGTTGCTGGGAACTTAAAGCATCTGCATGTGAAAATCATCTATGGCTGATTATATCTGTGGCCAGCTAAGGTGAATGCCTCCTGCAATAAGTGAGACTTAAAACGAGAAGAAAGAGAAGGAGCTCAACACAACCCAGCAAAACGCAGCTCAAACTCAGTGCTGGCTGAGACTCAGGATGATTTGAGATGCAGAAAGGAACCACACCAGAGAAAGATGTTTGAACCCAGAAGCTGGGAGAGTAGCCCTGCAGAAATTGCTGTGCGCCTTCCCATGTGACAGAAAAACTCAGATGAAAGCTACTTGCCTTTCCTCTGAAGAACTGCAAAATTGTAATTAAACAAATACATTTTATAAAAGCCAGCCATTTCTAGTGCCTTGCATTCCAGTAGCATTAGCAAACTAAAACAAACCCAACTGTGAATCTATATATTTCTATCTTTTTACAGCATTTAAATCAAAGTGCAGAGTGTTAAGTATTAATTTTAGTTGTTTAAAACTCTACATAGGGGGAATTCTGGGAATAGGGTGGAATAGGATAGGTTATATGGAAAAATGAAAGGGAAAGAAAAACAACCTGGACTGCAGTTCCAGAATGCATGTGACCAGAGAGGGTCTCCTACACAGTATAAGGAGGTCCAGGAAGAAAAACGGAGAAACTGGGACAGAGAGAATGGGGTGAGTGTGCTCAGAAATGATCCCACAGGGGTCAAGAGGCAGCGCACAGGAAAGTACAGGTCTCAAAGGGTTAGTGAAGGAGAAGAGAAGGGAAAAGGGGCAGAAAGAAAAACAGAGCAAATATATGCAGAATACTGGTGAAAGTATCCAGACTATTGAAGAAAATATCCAACAGGAGAAAAGAAGGAAAAAAGGGCAGCAAGAATAATGAAGGAAATAATCAATGAACATTTCAGAACACTTATGAAAGATACAAAATAGCAGGTCTAAGAAGCACAACTCACCCAAAACAGAATAGGTCCTAAAGACATAGGCAAAGACACCTCCCAATCAGATTGTCAAATTTCAAAAAGAAGAAAAGAGAGAATTCTGAAAGCAGCAAGAGAAAAGCAATCTATCGCATACAAAGGAAGCTCAATAAAATTAAGTGTGGGCCTAAGAGTTACCTCCAGAGAACCCTTTTTGTTGCTCAGATGTGGCCTCAGTCTCTCTGAGCCCAACTCTGCAAGTGAAATCATTGCCCTCCCCCTCTGTGGAACGTGACATCCAGGGGTGAAAATCTCCCTGGCGGCATGGGGAGATGACTCCCTGGGATGAGCCTGGCCCAGGCACTGTGGAATCAGCAATGTCGTCCTGACCAAAAGGGGGAAAAGAAGTGTAACAAATAAGGTATCAGTGGCTGAGAGACTTCAAATAGAGTCGAGAGGCTACTCTCATGGTAAGTTAGACCTTGCTGTGTATCGCAGCTTGCCAAACCCCAACCAAAACCATTCCTGCCAATCCTAAAGAACACTTAGTACAGTATAAGAAAACTTCTACAAAGTTTTCATGTGCTAGGATAACTTTCCAGAAACCTACAAGCTCCAGATGAGTTCCTGAACCAGATAAGTCCTGAAATGCAGAAGGGAGAGCTTCCTCAGAACATCTACTAGTTCTATGCCCCTATCCCATATTACTGACTGCTCCTTCCAACATGAAAAATATCTAAATGAGCATAGCTGAAGTACCCCTGAAGCGTATGAGAAAGATCAAAGGTAGGGTTTAACAAATGAGTATGAATGCTCATCATTATACTGATATTTGTTTTAGTCTCCAGAGTCTTAGAGCAGCTGGAAGTAAAAACCTAAAATTGTGGAATTGTAAACCATAGCAAACTCTGAAATCCGTTCAACCAATTGTTGCGATGTACTTTGAAATGTATTGCTTTTTTGTATATGTTATTTTTCACAAAAAAGAGAAAGTTGATTGTGATGATAAATGCACAGCTATTTGATGATTTTGTGAACCATTAATTGAACACTTTGGATGATAACGTGATATGTGAATATTTAAAATATATTAAAAAATAAAAATTATGGCGGGCCATGGTGGTTCAGCAGGCAGAGTTCTTGCCTGCCATGCCAGAGACCCGGGTTCGATTCCTGGTGCCTGCCAACGCTAAAAAAAAAAAAAAAAAAAAAAAAAAACATTTAAGAAAGGAGGAGTGGTATCAGAGAAGACAGGATTTAACAAATGGTATGACTACTGAATTATTATGTTGTTGATATTTCTTTTTAATCTCCAGTCTCTTAGAGCAGCTAGAAAGAAACACATGAAATAAGGGAACTGTAACACATACCATATTGTGAAGTTTATTCTAAAACTATTTGTTAAAATGTACATTGAAATTTACGACTTTTTTGTATATACATTATATTTCACAATAAAAAAGGGCTAAAAAGAATGTGTGTGTGCTGGTTTGAATCTGTGGTGGACCTCAGAAAAGCCATGCCCTTTAAACCTCACTCAATTTTGCTGGGGGGGAGCATTTTGATTGTTTCCATGGAGATGTGACCCACCCAATTGCGGGTGGTAACTTCTGATTCGATGATGTCCATGGAGGTGTGTCTCTGCCCACTGAAGGTAGAGTTGTTTACTGGAATCCTTTAAAAGAGGAAACATTTTGGAGAGAGTCCCTTTTTTGTAGAGCCACAAAAAAGCCAGCAGATGCCGCCATGTTCACCACGTGCCCTTCCAACTGAGAGAGAAACATTGAACATCATTGGCCTTCTTGAACAAAGGTATCTTTCCCTGGATGCCTTAAATTGGACATTTCTATACACTAGTTTTTTTTTTTAATTTTTTTCTTTATTTCTTTCTTTTTTTGTCTTTCTTTTTTGTTTTGTTTTGTTTTTTGTTTTATCTTTTTTTATGTTTTTTTCTTTCTTTCTTTCTTTCTTTTTATTGTCTTTCTTTTTTTTTATAGACTAGTCTTAATTGGGACATTTTCTCAGCCTTAGAACTGTAAACTTGTAACTTATTAAATTCCCCTTTTTAAATGCCATTCCATTTCTGGTATGTTGCATTCCCATAGCTAGCACACTAGAACAGTGTTGCTCTCTCAGCAGAAACTATGGAGGACAGAAGGTAATACTATGATATATTTAAGATATTGAAAGAGAAAAACTGCCTACTAAGAATTCTATATCCAACAACCTGTCCCTAAAAATGGAGAATAAAGTCTAATTTAGCATATTAACAAAAGAATCTTGGTTAATAACCTCCTTAAACCATTTTTAATAGTTTTATTTGGTTTTATTGCTTTCTTAAACAAAACACTGCATGACTTCCAAGTTGCATAGTTGCATACTATTTAAACTTGCAAATTATTTTTTTTAATAAAATATGTTAACATTTAGGGTTTTTTTTCCTTCAGGATGTTTAAATATGCTGATTATGTATTAGCAAAACCTGTTCATTATTAAAATCTCTACTAATTTTAAACTTGGTTTAAGTAAAGTTAAGAAATCTTGGTTTAAGAAAAAGTTAAATCATGCACTGCAAGGTATAGGAAGATTTGTTTTAATGAACTCAACCATATAGATTTGATTACTAAGTTCAAACTGTTAACTGTTTAGCAATTTTAGATTTGTGGCTTTCTTTCTTTGGCTTGTTAATTTTTGCTTTTACTTCTATGCTACACTAGTTTGGCAAGTAGCAAGTGCACTGTGCAATATGACAATAGGGACTGGGAAAATTTTTTATGGATGTAATGTCTATTATGGTTTATGATGGTATTTTTCTCTAGTTCTCAGTGGCTTAAATGTGACCAAGCCTTCTGTACTTTGTCACAAAAAAACAGGTTTTCCAGTGATTATTTTGGTGTGAGTGTCAAAACAAGAATTTGTGGTGTATTACTGTTGATTCACTTTGAATTAAAAAATATATATTGCAGCAAAAAAAAAGAGGGAGAACTTAAAATAGTCTCAGAAAAACAGACACTGAGAGGGTTTGTGAACAAGAGACCTGCTATCCAAGAAATACTAAAAGGAGCAGATAGGAAAAGACAGTAGAGAGAGGTTTGGAGAAGGGTGTAGAAATGAAGACTAGCAGGAAGAGTAACATAGGGTTAAAAGAGAAAAAAATGAGATACACTCTAAAAGGAAAAATAGTTGAAGAAAATACAGCCTTTGTAGCAATATTAAATGCTAATTAATTAAACACTCCAATCAGAAGACATAGATTCGCAAAATGGGTAAAAAAACAGGATCCATCTATATGCTGTCTACAAGAGACTCACTTTAGACACAAGGACAAAAACAGGTTGAAAGTAAAAGATTAGAAAAAGATATTCTATGCAAACAACAACCGGAAAAGAGCAGGTGTAGCTACACTAATATCAGGAATATTAGACTTCAAATGTAAAACAATTAAAAGAGACAGAGGAGGACACCAAGTATTCATAAAAGGGACACTTTCACAGGAAGACATAAAAATCACAAATATTTATGCACCGAGCCATCATGCCCCAAAATACATGAGGCAAACAATGACAATGCTGAAGGGAGTAGTAGATACTTCTACAATAGTAGTTGGAGACTTCAATACAGCACTTTCATTGATAGACAGCATCTAGGCAAAAGAGCAATAAAAAAACAGCGATCTTGAATAACACAGTAAATAAAATAGGCTTAAAAGACATTTATATATAGTGTCCTTCTTTGTCTCTTTTAACTGTTTTACATTTGAAGTCTAATTTGTTGGATATTAGTATAGCCACTCCTGCTATTTTCTGGTTGTTATTTGCATGAAATATCTTTTCCCAACCTTTCACTTTCAACCTATGTTTATCTTTGGGTCTAAGATGTGTTTCTTGTAGACAGCATATAGAAGGATCCTGTTTTTTAATCCATTCTGCCATTCTATGTCTTTTGATTGGGGAATTCAGTCCATTAACATTTAGTGTTATTACTGTTTGGATAATATTTTCCTCTACCATTTTGCCTTTTGTATTATATATATCATATCTGACTTTCCTTCTTTCTACACTCTTCTCCATACCTCTCTCTTCTGTCTTTTCGGTTCTGACTCTAGTGCTCCCTTTAGTATTTCTTGCAGAGCTGGTCTCTTGGTCACAAATTCTCTCAGTGACTTTTTGTCTGAGAATGTTTTAATTTCTCCCTCATTTTTGAAGGACAATTTTGCTGGATATAGGAGTCTTGGTTGGCAGTTTTTCTCTTTTAGTAATTTAAATATATCATCCCACTGTCTTCTAGCCTCCATGGTTTCTGCTGAGAGATCTACACATAGTCTTATTGGGTTTCCCTTGTATGTGATGGATTGTTTTTCTCTTGCTGCTTTCAAGATCCTCTCTTTCTCTTTGACCCCTGACATTCTAACTAGTAAGTGTCTTGGAGAACGCCTATTTGGGTCTAATCTCTTTGGGGTGCACTGCACTTCTTGGATCTGTAAATTTAGGTCCTTCATAAGAGTTGGGAAATTTTCAGTGAAAATTTCTTCCATTAATTTTTCTCCTCCTTTTCCCTTCTCTTCTCCTTCTGGGACACCCACAACACGTATATTTGTGCGCTTCATATTGTCCTTGAGTTCCCTGATACCCTGTTCAAATTTTTCCATTCTTTTCCCGATAATTTCTGTTTGTTTTTGGAATTCAGATGTTCCATCCTCCAAATCACTAATTCTATCTTCTGTCTCTTTGAATCTATCATTGTAGGTATCCATTGTTTTTTCTATCTTTTCTACTTTGTCCTTCACTTCCATAAGTTTTTTTTTTCAGTTTTTCTATTTCTTCTTTATGTTCAGCCCATGTCTTCTTCATGTCCTCCCTCAATTTATCGATTTCATTTTTGAAGAGGTTTTCCATTTCTGTTCGTATATTCAGCATTAGTTGTCTCAGCTCCTGTATTTCATTTGAACTATTGGTTTGTTCCTTTGACTGGGCCATATTTTCAATTATTTGAGCGTGATCCGTTATCTTCTGTTGGCGTCTGCGCATTTAGACAGATTTCCCTGGGTATTGGATCCAAAAGTTTGGAAGATTTTTCTGTGAAATCTCTGGGTTCTGTTTTTCTTATCCTGCCCAGTAGGTGGCGCTCGTGGCACACGTTTGTCTGCGGGTCCCACCAGTAAAAGGTGCTGTGGGACCTTTAACTTTGGAAAACTCTCGCTGTCCGGGAGGTTCGCTAGCCGAAGCGGCTTGAGCCGGCCCGGGGTCCGAACGCGGGGAGGGTTGCTGGCCGCCGCAGCCTGGGAAAGCGCCCGTCCAAATTTCCTAGTCGGCCCGGGGCGACAAGCGTGGCGGGAGGGCGCCAGCGGCAGCGGCCCGCCCGGGAGAGTGCACGTTCCCGGGGAGTCACGGGTTTGGAAGGGGCCTCCCCCACCCGTCACCGTTCTCCGCGGCCTGGGGATTTCCGATCCAATTCTCTCAGTTGGTCCGGGGGGCCGCGCGTGGTATGGGCGCCAGCCGCTGCGGTTTCAGGGGACCGCCTCTCCAATTCTCCCAGCCCGCCCAGGAAGGGGGAAGGGAGTGACTCCGGCCGCTTGCCGCCCCGCCTGGTGAAGCCCGCGCGCCTCGGGGATCTCACCCGAGCGGCTTCTCTCAGCCAGCCAGCCATTCCAGGATGGGGTACGCTGTCTTTTTTATCTCTGTTGTGGCTTTGGGAGTTGTTCTGTGTCGTTTCTACTCCCCTAGTAGCTGTCCTGGAGAAGAAACTAAGATCCATGCGTCTTACTAAGCTGCCATCTTCTCCGGAAGTCCCAAAAGACATTTATAGAATATTGCACAAATAATAGCAGGATACACATTTTTCTCAAGTCCTCGTGGATCATCCTCCAGGATAGACCACATATTTGAGCACAAGGCAGGTCTCCATAAATTTAAAAATATCACAGTTTTACAAAACATTTTCTCAGCTAATAATGGAATGAAGTTGGAAATCAACAATACGGGGAAGCCTGGGAAATTCACAAATTTGTGGAGGCTAAACAACACACTCTTAAACAACCAGTGGTCAAGGAAGAAATCAGTAAATATCTCAAGACAAATGAAAATGAGAATACAACGTTTCAAAACTTATGGGATCTCATTTACTTGGATTAACTATAATTTGCAAACTCAGAGAATTGAAGTCAAGAGCATGGGTTATCAGGTTGGGGCCTTGCAAAAGTTCCTGCTTTGGAAATTCTTTCAGGAGTTGCAACTTATATTTCTAAATTCTAAGATACTGAGCTATTTGTAAATAACTTGGTTGTTCCCAGAAATTTTGGGTATTTAGTGACACCTGAGACTCAGAATTAGAACACTGGAGCTATGACAGTGAGCATTACCCCATTCAGTAATTGTTTAAAAAAAAAGTTGAAAAAGTAATCAGACTTCACCCAGAGTTATGAATGAAGGTGATCTCGATAGGAGTCAGGTAAATCAGAATAGAGGGTAAAGGATGATATGCCCCATATTTTCAAACTTCAACCTCTGTGAGGCCAAAAGAAGAGTTTATTTGGTGCAAAAGTTTTATTTGGGTAGCACATTATCTGATTTAATTCATATGGTCAGTTTTACTGAATGCCATAACTACATGGAATCTTGAAAAGGGCATGAAATCTTGTTGGTTTGTAAAGGCTAGTGTGATGCCCTGATATATCCCAGAGTAACTGGGGCTTAGAATTAAAAAGTAATGTCCCCTTGGGGGACCAGAGAGAAAGGAGAAAATATTCAACTTCCCCATCTGGGGAATTCCTGATATTCTCACAAATAGTGGGAAAACCAATTCAATAGGCTAAGCCCTCCACCTTGGGGCTCACCCCTTTGAAGCTTATTCCTGCAAAGAAGAAGCTAAGCCTACTGTTAATTATGCCTAAGAGTCACCCTCAGAGAACCTTTTTTATTGCTCAGATGTGACATCTCTCTCTAAGCTAACTCAGGAGGTAAACTCACAGCTGTTCCCTGCTTCAAGGGACATGACTCCCAGAGATATAAAGCTCCCTGGAAACATGCGACCTTACTCCCAGGAATGAGCCAGGGCCTGGCATTATGGGAATGAGAAAGCCTTTTGACCAAAAGGGATGAGAGAAATGAGACAAAATAAAATTTCAGTGGCTGAGAGATTTCAAACAGTATCATGAGGTTATCTTGGAGGTTGTTCTTACACATTACATAGATATCTCTTTTTGGTTTATGGTGTATTGGAGTGGCTAGAGGGAAGCACCTGAAACTGTTGAACTGTGTTCCAGTAGTGTTGACTCTTGAAAAAGACTATCTAACTATATACCTTTTACAATGTGACTGTATGATTGTGAAAATCTTGTTTCTGATGCTCCTTATCCAGGGTGTGGACAGATGAGAAAAAAAAAAGATAAAAAATAAATAATAGGGAGCATGTGCCACTTAGAAGCTATTATGTACCCCAGAAAAGTCATGCCCTTTAATCCTCATTCATATTGCTGGGTGGGACCTTTCTGATTGTTTACATGAAGATATGATCCATCCAGTTGTGGGCGATAACTTTTGATTGGATGGTTTCCATGGAGATGTGTCTCTACCCTTTCAAGGTGGGGATGCTTATTGGAGCCCCTTGAGAGGGAACCATTTTTGAAAGAGCCAAAACAGCCACTAGAGTCAACAAAATCCATGCAGCCAGGGACCTTTGGAGTTGAAGAAGGAAGATGCCCCTGGAGAAACTTCATGAAACAAAAAGCCAGGAAAGAAAGCTAGCAGGATCACCACCAATGGAATCAAATTGAGAGTGCAGAAATAAACCACTAATCTATGGTCAACTGATCTTCAATGACACCCTCAAACCACTGAACAGGGACAGAATAGTTTTTTCAATAAATAAGCATGGGAGAATGGATTTCAATAGCCAAAAGAATGAAACAGGACCTCTACCTTATACCCTATACAAAAGTTAACTCAAAGTGGATCAAGACCTAAATATAATAACCATGACCATGAAACTCCTAGAAGAAAATATAGGGAAACAACTTCAAGACATAGGAATAGGAGGTAACCCTTCAAGCTGCAGCTGAGCATCAGATGATGGTAGCCACATGAATGATCCCAAGTGATACCAGCAGAAGCACAATCCAGATTGCCCACTTACAGGATCAACAAAAATAATAAATTATTGTTATTTTAAGTCACTCAGTTTGGGGGTCATTTGTTAAAGAACAAAGGCTAATTGAAACATTGCGTAATGGGGTAATAATAGGGCCTAGTTAATAGGGTCTGGTTGAAGATTCAATTAAATTATACATATGGACTTAGTTTCTGGACCATATAAATGCTCAGTAGATGTTGATAATGATTATTCTGACAAGACATCTAATTTGAAGAAGATAATACTAATTATATGTAGATTCTGATATTTTTTATTTGCACATTATTATAGAGTATTAGATAAGAATATAAGATAAGAAAAAAATGGGTAATAAATGAGGATAAAAATACTCTAGTGATTTGAAATCTGGGGGAAACAGCCTGTTATTGACATAATTGTCATAACTAGAAGCCTGATGACCACATCCACATGGCAAAATTCTCTTTATTCACAGTTTTTTTTCTAAATTTTCATTAAAGACTGCCAATAATAATCAGGAGATTTCATATAAAAACACACCAACCCAGTTTCAGTAGAAATATTGCTGATTTTTCAAGATCTACCCACAGTGGCCCCCATCCTTAATCATAACCATTTCCTGGGGCTGAAGATCACCTGTAGACCTGAAATGGCCTGTCATTCCCAGTCATGGTGGAACCCTTTTGAGTTGCCACTCATTGAGTTACCAGATTAGCCCTGTGGGTGTCTGTATTTGAGGCCTCAGGTTTAAACTGAGGATAAATAAAGGGTTAGGTCAATATTTCTTTATTTTAGCATTATGGATTTCAAGCATTGCAAAATATTAGAAAGCATCTATTCAGTTCTCCAGTTTTATGGAAGACCTGGCAGTCAAGTCATATAGCAAATTAGGAAGAGTGAGGGCTGGAGTCTACCCATTCTCTCATTCTAAATTTGATTCCAGGCTATCTTCACATCTCAACAATCTAGCAGCTGTGAGTACATGGCAGAAAATCAGCATGTGGCTAAGAAATGAGTTAGGGCATGTGAGTATTGATGGTAGAAAATATAGGCTTGTAGTTCTAATGGCACCACCCATTTCTTAGAGGTAAGAAATAAAGCACGTGACTGGATACAACTTTCAGAATCAGTGAAGAGTTTATGCCTTTGTACTATGTCCTACTTAAAGTCAATATCTGATATCATATGACTGCGGATGCTTCCCACTGACACAAACCCAAGCAAAATAAACTTCCATAGGCCTCTTCAGATTAGATTGATTGTCTGATTTATTCACTTTCAGTTTTGTGGGAATTTTAAGAATCTGACCTTAGTAAGGAATGGATTTCTGGGATGGGTGGGGGTTGGTGGGGAGGGTGGTTAAAATCAATTTTACCTAGGATTGGAAATCCTCAACAAAAAACTAAAATATTTTTGAACAGACTGCTGGCACTTCTCTAGTGAGCAAAACAGGAGACTGTGCTAACTGAGTTAGTTGCACTTCCTCTGTGCTCTTAAAGATAGTTGCTCCACTGTTAATGCAATTTTAACCAGTAGCATTTACATATCAACTTTCAAACTACAGGAAGGTTCCCCAAATCACAGATGATGACTTTTTTATTTTTGAGATAGTGTTGCCAGTTAAAATAGAGAATGTCCCCTTGAATTTGAATGTCAAATAAATAAATTATTTTTAGTATATAAAAATAGTGCACCAAATAGTGCAAGTATATTCATGCACTATTTGGGACAGCCTCATACTAGAAAATTGATTTGTTGTTTAATTGAAATTAAAATTTAACTGGGTGTCCTATTTTAGTTTTTGATTTGTTCACTTCATTTTCTTTGTTTCGTGCTAAATCTGGTCACTCTTGTTAGAGATGAATATATAATACAGTCCTGAAACAGGAGGGGTGCTCAATAAATGCCATTTGCATATTGAATGGCACTTTTTACAATTCTACCAAAAGACTTGGTATTATGGGGCCACCAACCTTTTAGATAACCTCAGAGTCTAATCTGATACTGTACACAAATCTTAATACCAATAATAATAATTAAAACCAAAATAATAGTATCATTTATCAGTTCTGTGGTACCTTATTGTTTTCAAGGGCAGGTATAGTAATTGTTCCTTTTAAAAATAAACTATAGGGTGGACCATGGTGGCTCAGCAGGCAGGAATGCTTGCTTGTCATGCCAGAGAACCCGGGTTTGATTCCTGGTGCCTGCCCATGTAAAAAAACAAATAAATAAAAAATAAAAATAAACTATAAGTAATTACAGGGTTAAACTGTGGATGAAAGCATAAGACAGGGTGAAGAATGCTTCAGTCATCATAGAAATATCTTCATACTTATCTAAAATATTATTTTTTTTGGTACACATACCCTGTCTCATATTTTTAAATCAGATCTTTTTTTTTCTCCTTTTTCTAGTTCAAAGAAAGAGAAAATTCAGTTTAGAACACTCCTGACTGCAGGTGAACGTGCATTTATTTCCCTATGTCACCCCATTTTTATGCCTTGCAATCTTCCAACTGCTAATTAAGACAAAGAGCAAAATTATATCCTTGAGCAAACAGTCTTGTACCCTTTCGCAGTCTGGGATGTGACAGACGCCACACTTGAAGTATGGGTTTTTTTTTCATTGTCTTTATATAGCATAAAAGACTAACCACATACAAACTGAGCATACTGAAAGACAGAATAATTTCACACTCCTGCTGATGCTGCTAGAAAGTGCAGAAGTGATCTTTGTGTTCTTTTAATTTTTTACCCTTTAGAATAACAAAGAGAAAACAATCAAGCAAGTATTAGAATTCACAGTAGCATCTGTCTGCTAAAAATATAGTCCAATTCATTAGACATTGAGATCTATATATATGTGTGTTTTGCTTAGATTGCTGGTTATTTTTTATTGCTCTCTGTTGACCTGAAACTAAGAAATTAAGCAGCAGGAAAAGTAATAAGAACTAATTATCTGTTCAAGTCAAGGAAATGTGCTGCTTTCACAGGGTTTTAGAAATTCTCCAGTATCCAAAAAGTACTATAGAACACTCGTATGAAAAAATATTTACATATTAAAGTGTTAAAAAGATGAGAGCCAGAGTCTATACAATAGGAAAAAAATCATCAAATAACAACTGTAACTCTTAAGGGATATGGGTTTCTTCAGAGACTAACATTTCCTTCTACCATTAAAGAGAAAATTACCCTCAATCAAAACCAAAGAAAGTAAACGAACTGAAGAAAGTTTATGGAAAAATACAATAGGCTTTTGAGGACTTGGTGCCAATGTCATCTCTTTGTATTACACTCCAGAGTTTGCCTAATATTTATCTTCCAATTATGGCTCTGAGAAATGTGCTTCTTAGTTGTTAGAGACAGGTCAAAAATCTCAAAAGCGTTCTTGTTTTAGAAATACATGTAATGCATTCTTCTTATTGATATTTATATAAATTCTTAGTAGACTTTCCAGGATTAGAGTGGGGTGGGACAAATTGAGGAATTGAGTCAAATCTTTCCTTGAGAAATCTTTCCTCATTTCCTCAAAATCAGGACCAAATGTGTTTGTCTCAAGGTTTGAGCTCCTGGCAGCTTCCATCCTTATCAGAAAGAACAGTGTTGCCATTTTCAGATACTATGATGGATTCTTTGACAACAAAGTACCATGATGACAGATAAACCAAGAGATGACTGTAGAGGCCCTTATACTGCATGCCACACATGTCCACTGTGGTTCTTTAAAAACATGAAAATATGACTTTGCTCTGTCGTGGGTCCTTAGAATTAGAACAAATGTAATTAGATGAGAAACCTTACTTTCTCATGATTTTGTGTACTTCCTTTTCCCAGTCCTACAAAAAACAAAACCCTTAGTTTAAAGGTTTATTAAGAAACTTCACTTATACTCTATTTTGAAGATTCATCAGCATTAATGTTTTAATCCCCACCTTTTTCCTCCTCTTGTTTGAACATAAACATTTACTTTTAAATGGATTTGGGAAAATCAGTTGAATCTCTAAGTTTTTCTTTATTTAGAAAGGGGAGTTCAGATTTAATTTCCCAATTTTTTTTGTTCTATATTTAAATAATAAAATGGGTGTGGTAGTTAGATTCAGTTGTCAACTTGGCCAGGTGAACCTAGTTCTGTTGCTGTGGCCATAAGCCAATGGTACGTGAACCTCATCTGCTATTGATTACATCTGCAGTCGGCTAGGAGGCGTGCCTGCTGCAATGAGTGGCGTTCGACTTAATTGGCTGGTGCTTAAATGAGAGAGTGCAAGGTAGCACAGCCCAACAGCTCAGCCTACCTCATCTCAGCACTTGCAGCTCAGCCCAGGCCTTTGGAGATGCAGAAAGGAATCACCCTGGGGAAAGTTGTTGGAACCCAGAGACCTGGAGAGAAGGCCAGCAGAGCTCACCCTGTGCCTTCCCACGTAAGAAAGAATCTCAGTGGAAAGTTAGCTGCCTTTCCTCTGAAGAACTAACAAAATAAATCCCCTTTCATTAAAAGCCAATCCATCTCTGGTGTGTTGCATTCCGGCAGCTAGAGAACTAGAACAAGGGGGGAAATCTTTAATATGTATTTCAGCTCTTTGGAGAGAACCAGGTGGCCTGTGCTAGGTTCCCGTTTACTTCCCACTCAGATCAATACAGTTGGTCTCATTCCTCCAGCTTCCCTGCAGCATTTGTTTAAAAAGCACTCCAGGGTATCCGTGCAAGAGTCATGCTGGGACAGAAGCCAGCAGAACTGCCAATGACCATCAGCTGGAGGTGTGGGCGGCCACAGTCACCCAGTGTGACCCAGGGAATCAGATGGTTAGAACTGGGAGAGTAACTGTGTGCAGCGTTAACTTCCTAGTCATTCACAATTTCCACTCCCAGAGAGAGGAGAGGAAAGTTACAGATATTTCCGTTTCGTTAGCTTGTAGGGGGATTCTGTAATGAGTCAGGCAGGAAATAACAGATGGTGTATTTGGTATAAATATATGAAAATACCCTTGGAGCTGAAACAGAAGGTTGGCACTCCCAAAGGAATCAAGTAAAACAGAGAAGACTCCCCACTGTTCCTTTGCTCTTTTCTAATTTTTCTCTCTCTCCTTAAGGCAGAGACTTTGTCTGTAGCCTCTTCAGTAGTCTCACCTTACTGCCCCCAAATTGTGATCCGCCTGGAAGCCTTCGCCTCTGATCTCGATGCCCTCTCACCTCCTTATGCCTGCTCAGATTTGCCTCCTTATGTTCCTTGTCTTTCATCTCCACTTTCTTTAGACACGTTTAAGGGTCATGGTTCCCTTCCTTCTTGACTCTGGATCTGTTAGAAGGATTACTCATTCCAATGCTGTGACTTTCATCATATTTCACTACTCTCACTTCTTCCTTTTTTTTTTTTTTCATTTACAGTTGAACTCACTCCAAACATCCCTTCTATTTAGAAATTTTCCTTCTTTCCTCCTTTCCTTCCTCCTTCCCTCCTTCCCTTCCTCTCTCCCCACCCCCTCTCTTTCCCAGCTATTTCCATTTAGCTTCACTAGAATTGGCATTCCCCCTATTAAAGCCAGTTGGCAATTTGGCAATGAAGGAATGAAGTCCTGATGCCTGCGACAACATAAATGAAGCTTGAAGATACTGTCTTGGGTGAAATAAGCCAGACCCAAAAGGATACATATTGTATGATCTTGCTGATATGAAATAACTAAAATGAGCCAGCTCAAAGAGTCAGAATCTAGAGTATAGTCTACCAGATAATGAGGTGGGAGAGTAGAGAATAGGGAGGTAATGCTCGGAATATACAGAGTTTCTATTTGGGATGAGGAAGAAGTTTTGGTAATGGATGGTGATGGGATGGTAGCACAACACTACGCATGCAATTAACAGCCTTGAATTATATATTTGAATGTGATTTAAAGAGGAAATTTTAGATTGTATATATGTTACTAGAATAAAAATTAAAATAAAAAATCCACATAACTGGGTGGGCCTCAGTGGCTCAGTGGCAGAGTTCTTGCCTGCCATGCCAGAGACCCGGATTCGATTCCCAGTACCTGCTCATGTCGAAAAAAAAAAAAAAGTCCATGGAACGATACAACACAAACAGTGAATCCTAACTTAAACCATGGATGATAAATAATAGTACAATTATTAAAATACTCTTTCGTCAATCGCAACAAATGTACCACACCAATGCAAGATGTTAATAATATGGTTGTACATGGGAACCCTGTATATTATGCATGCTTGTTCGGTAAACCCACACTTTCTCTAATTAAAAAAAAAAAGAAAAAATCAAGTCCAAACCTGCTTTTACTTTATTTTTAACTTTGTATTTTGAAATACTTCAAACTTATAGGATAGTTACAAAAACAACCCAAACCCATGCAAAGAATTCCAATATACCCCTACACCTCCATAGAACCAGATCCACAAATTTAAATATTTTGCCACATTTGCTGTATCATTCTATCTTGATATCTTTCTTTCTATCTATTATATATCTATCCATCCACATTCTGAACACTTGAGTGCAAATGATCTAAATTACGCTCCTTGAACACTTGAAACTATCATGTATAATTTCTAAGAATAAGGATATCACTTCTATAACTATCTTTAAGTCAAGTTACCAAGTTCAAGAAATTTAATTGATATAAAGCTTATAGTAAATACATTCACATTCTCTCATGTGCTCCAGTAATATGCCTTGGATACTTTACATCTCCCTGAATAGATTCCATCCCAGATCAAGTATTGCATTTAATTGTCATTGTCTCTTTCATTTCTCTTTCTTTTTTTCTTTTTAACTGTAAGAATATATATATATATATATATATATATATATATATATATATATATACAACATAAACTTTCCCATCTCAACCACCATCAAGCATCCATTGAGGAAGCATGGGCTTGCAATCACCTTAATCTGCCTAATCTCCAGAGCCAAGAGACAATACACTTGTGTTGTTTTTAGCCATCCAATCTGTGGTGCTTTGTTACAGCAGCCCTAGTAACTGAGATGGTACTCTATGATCTTGGAGTTAAGAAAGAACAAACCATAAAATAAAAGATTGATTAATTGGGCTACAGCAAATATAAGAACTTCTGTTCATGCCATAGCCCAAGCAACCTCAATGAGAGGCATGGAAATATCAAAGGTGATGGTGGAATTAAACCTAGAAGATAGAACTTAGCAAATGAGTATGAATGCTGAATCATTCAATTGATATCTCTTTTAATCTCCAGTATTTTGGAGCAGCTAGAAGTAAAAACCTAAAATTGTGAAATTGTAACCCATGTCAAAGTCTGAAATATGTTCTATGACTAATTATGGTGCTATACTTTGAAATTTATAACTTTTTATGTTATTGTTCACAAAAAAAGTCGATCATGATGATAAAAAAATATTTAAGCCCTCCAGCCTCCTGTATTCTGGAGCAGATAGAAGGAAAAATATGAGTGGATCCTATGGTAGCCCATGACAAACTCTGGGATCTGTCCTGTAACCATTTTTTGAAGTGTGCTTTGAAAACTATTGCTTTTTTATTTCTTTGCTGTGTATATATGCGATACTATACAATAAAATAAAGTTATAAAAAAAAGAACTTTTGTTCATCAAAAAAAGAAAAAGTAAAGAATGATATGTTCATCACAGAGTAAAAGAAAATTTTTACAAAACACAATAAATGAAATAAAGAATTTCTACAAAGCACTAAGTAAGAGACCAACAAATAGACAAATAATTCAGAAAAAAATAATGAAGTCTCAAGAAAGAGTAAATGCTTTTAAAAGTATTTAAAGTATTTAACCACATTAATAATCAGGGCAAACTAAAATCAAATGAGATACTGCTTAACCATCAGAATTTCTAAAAATTAAAAGCAGATAATAGCAAGTGTTGTCAAGGATACAGAGCAATAAGAACTTTCATTCATTGAGTTTGGGTCTTAAAATTGTTATAATCGCTTTGGAAAAGGGTTTGAGAGTATTTACTAAAGCTATATATAATCCACCCTATGGTCCAGCAATTCCACTCCTAGGTAAACACTGAACTTAAATTCATGCACATGTGTATCACCATGCATGTACTAGGATGTTTACCTAGCAAATAATGTTTACAGCAGCATGACTGGAAACAGCTAAAGACAAGCTAACTATCCATCAACAGTACAGTGGATACATATGTAATGATACATCCATACCATGGAACACTATACAGCAAAGAGAATGAATACATGTAATGTAGATAAATCTCAAAATAAAATATTAAGCAAAGATGCCAGGAACAAAGTAATCCATACTGTATAATTATTAAATGTATTGAAAAGTACCAAAAAAAAGCAAAACCAAACTATAGTTTGTAGTTATAAACGCTTATATTGTAAATCACTTTAAAAAACAAGGTTGGGGGTATAGAGAGGACATGTCAAATTAAAATTAAAGCAATGTATAAATATGACTCAAAGCTGCTGTACCTTCCAAGGCCATAAGAGCCAGAGGAGACCTCAGATCTAAGGAGACCTTATGACAGTGTTTTTTTACCAAGTCCTCTGTATGAGTCAGGGATCTCCAGAAAAACAGAATCTACAGAATATGCACACACACATATACATTTATATGTAAATATATATGTATTATTATTAGAATTGGCTCACACCAATTTCATGTCACAGGGATAAGCAAGCCCAAATTCCATAGGGCAGGCTACAAGTTGAAAACTCAATGACTGTGATAGCGAATTTCCCAGGAGAAGTTGGCTGTCTGGAGTAGGGATAGAAATTCTTCTTTCCGTCTGCTGAAATCATAAGTTCTCTCTTTAAAACCTCCAACTTATTGGATGAGACTTCTCCCATTGCTGAAAGCTATCTACTTTGTGATAGTAGCCATAGCTGTAATCAACTGACTGATGACTTAAATCCATGAAATTCTCTCATAGTTACAATCAAGCCAGTGCTTGCTTGACCAAATGACTGGACATCACAACATAGCCAAGCTGACATATGAAATGAATGCTCACACTCTTCTCTTATGAATTGGTGCTGTAATCTGTAAAATACAGCGAGGTCTTCCTACACAGAAGGCGTCTCAGTGTCCGCCTGCATTGCCCTGAGCCCTACACTGCAGACAGACAGGTACGCCTGGGTATACATTCCCTGGGTCATCATCCCTAAAATTTTGGATAATGGAAATAGGCTAGGTATCTGAGGTTATTAGGGTCACCAGCATTCTCAGTTATTCCTTAGGGCAGCAAAAACTTGTTTCTAGGAGTCAGCCTCATTAGAGCCCCTTTGTACACTCAGCTATTTATTTACATTATATCAATCCAAGCAAAATGTTAAGAATGGAATCATTTGCATGCCTGGTCCCTTTTTGAATGGAAATAGCCTCTCTATGATGAGGGAGGAGTGCCACCTAACCCTTTGTTAAACACCAGATTTATTCACTTTAGAGCCAATACATTTCATGAACTCCTTCTGTGGTAGGAAAATTGAATATATGTCATCAAAAAAGCATGAAATGCACGTCTAAAATACCTTTCTCCTTGAAGTGGAATGTGAAATAAGAAGCCCAAAACACCTACTATCAGGGGAAAAGTGTTCAAGTAGAATATTAATGAATTAATGACATTTTCTTTGTAATTTATTTACTTAGTCTTTACAAATAGGTTCAGTAATAACCTGCAGATTTTTAATGTGTAGAGAAAATTGGTTCTTCACGTTAAGATTTATGAAGTACAACCTTTTGTAAACACGGAAAGTTGAAAATTGTCTTTGAAATTACCTACATATACAAAACTTACATAAATGACATTGTTGTCCCCCAGATTTAAAATCTATAAATCATATGAATTTTCTGTATGGCTCTAATCACAGACTACTTAAAGTAAAACACCATAAAAAGTAGGATGGCCGAACTTGGGTCCCTTTATCTGAATGGTTCACCATACTCAACTCACAGACATTTATACTGAAACACAAGTATCTGCAAACATTTGTGATCAACATTACACATAATTAAAATAAACTTTTAAGCATTTTAAAGGAAAGTATTTGGGCGATATGATAGAGTTGAAGAGTAAAAAGGAAAACATTAGATAGTATAATTTTTTTTCAGATTTTGAAAACCAAGAAATAAATGCAGGAAATAAATATTTAAGTCTTTACCAAAGCTAAAAAATATGGAAAGAGAGGTTATCTACTACACCTGCAAAGATGTGGAGTGGCTCTGCAATAGCTGTTAGTACAGAATGGGGTAAATCAGGCAGATAACCAGCTGATATGTGCCAATACAGTCAGGCCAGGTACTCACTGTTGACATCCATTCTGATTAGCCCATGCCAGTGTTGTACTGGTTAGTAAAGATGGTATTGTCTCTGAGCCATATAAGTACAAATATGTATTTATGTTTATGTACTGTAAATTATGTATCTATATATTTATGCAAGAGAATCATCACATTTTATGTTTTTAATACTTGTTTAAATATTATATATTCTATGTTATAAATAGTCATACAAACTGTGTATTAATACAAGACTGGATGAAACTTTATAATTTTACCCTATGTAAAATTATACCCAAGAATAATACTAAGCTATTTCTGAATAACATTCTTTGACATCAAAAGGCAACTTTTGTTTGATTTATTGGTTTTACTAATAACAACTTTTATTTGTTTGACCAATTCTTCGCCCTCTCTTCTTCCTGAAACTTGTAAGCCTACCCATTATCTAGACCGCTAAAGGAAACACCATCTCCACACTGTGCTTCTCTAGTAGTCAGTCTGTGCGAACCTTTCATTAAAAAGTTTCATTTTCAGTCTTAACCAGAACTTAAGTTATAAGAACATTTTATTTAAATTTGTTTATCACCAACGTCCAAAAACATTGAATGCCAATTGCATTATATTTTGAAAAGAAGTTATTTGTCACTATGGATTTCTTATCAGACTTAGTTTATTGCAGAAGAAAGGCTTTTATATTATGTGAAAAATGACTTCTATTTTGATTTAGCGGCAATTTTTAATTTAGGTTTTCCAGTTTCATTTTCTTTTTCCTCTTCTCTAACCATATAAAAAATGCTCCAATACAGCAAAATGATCCTATTTGACAGAAACAAAAGCAAACTTTAGTACAGTAAAAAGTTACAATTAAAAAGTAAAACATGTAATGAGGAAACATAAACAAATATATATATGGTTGGTTGTGATTTTATGTTTCCAGACTAAGTTTTTATTTAGAAGATATTTAAACATGGCCCAATACACTGAAAGTTTTTCTAAACCTTTTTCTATTTATTTCTGAAAGCACTATGAAACACACACATACACCAAAAAGGTTGAGATGCTTACCAAGGTCACAAAACGAATCAGTGGTAGAACAAGATACCTAATTTAGATTTCAGACCTCATGGTTTTATCTAACAGACTCTTCATTGTGTTCTTTTGTGCTCATTTCCTAAAATATAGTATTGCTTCATTGAGAAAGCAAATGCATTTTACTTTTTTTTTTCCTGCTAAGCTCTTAGAACATAATATCCTTTAGAGTTGAAAACTTTTCACATTGCCCTTTTAGGGTCTTAAATTAACCATCTGGTGTCTATGTGAAAAATCACTGATTCCATTAAAGATCAGAGGAGGAAAAAGGAACCTGGAGTCAAGTGAACATAAGGACTTTCAAGCATCAATCAAACAGCTGATTATTTTTAATTCACCAAGAATACTAAACATGTTTCTGATCATCACTTTGAAATTATTTTTTGTTCCAGCTAAAGCTGGATTCCACCTCACTGAATCTGACCCAAATTAGCAGTAAAACTGGACCTGGTATTTGTTTAAAGAAGGTAAATCTATGTATATCATCCATTCATTGAGTTATAGTCTTTCAATCAGAAAGTATATCCAGCACATTAAAAGTGGCATGCCAACAAGAACAAAGAGAGGAGAGGAGAAAAGAAAGGCTCTGGGTAGTTATGTTAACACCTCCTGTTTTCCACTGCTGAGAGTGACTGTCAGATAGAGATGTACTTAGATCCCTGTTCCTGTATTATCTCCACCCAGCAAGCTTTGCCTTCAATGCCAGGCAATCCATATTCACTTATCTTCACCATCACCCTAAGCCTCTATTAGTTACCTATTACTGGGTAACAAATTGCAACAAACTTGGTGGCTTAAAACAACATACATTTAGTATTTCACAGTTTCTGCAGTCAGGACTCAGGACACAACTTAGCTGGTCTTCTCCTTCAGCGCCTTTTACAAGGCTGCGATCACAGTATTGACAGAACTAGGGTCAAATTCTGAGGCTAGACAGAGGAAGGATTCACTTCCATGTTGATGTGGGTTTAAGCAAGATTCAGTTCCTCGCAGGTTGTCGGATTGAAGGTCATCTCCTTGGGGGCTGTTGGCCGGATATGGTCTTGGCTCCTTGACACATGGGCCCCTGCATATGGCAGCTCACTTAATCAAGGCCAGCAAAAGAGAAAATCAATAGAGAGCATCTGCCAGCTACATAGAAACTGCCATCTTATATAACGTAGTCCCAGAAGTGACATCTTATCACCTTTGCTGGGTTCTGTGGGTGAGAAGCAAGTCACGGGTCTCTTCCACATTAAAGAGAAGGCAATTACAACAGGGAGTAAATGCCAGGAGGCAGAGATCATTGGGAGCTATTGTAGAGTCTGCTTGCCACAATGCCCAAACCTAATCCCAGGCCTATTGACCCTAGATCAGTGATTCATTATCTTAGCTTTACATCAGATGGGATGCTTGGAGCCTCATTTTGCTGATAAACCAGTTTGTTTTTTTTCTTTTGCCTTATATGCTGGTTCCTTAAGCTCTGTGCCTTAAGGACATCTCATTCTAGACATCTTAAAAATCAAGGTATTCCTGGCCATTATCAATAAAACAGAAAATGACAAGTACTGGAGAGGATGTGGAGAAAGAGGCACACTTATCCACTGTTAGTGGGAATGTCAAATGGTACAACTGCTGTGGAAAGCAGTTTGGCGGTTCCTCAGGAAGCTAAGTATAGAATTGTCATATGACCCAGCAATACCACTGTTAGGTATCTACTCAGAGGAAAAGAGGGCAAGGACACAAATGGACATGTGCACACCAATGTTTACAGCAGCATTATAGCAGCATTGCGAAGAGATGGAAACAGCTAAAATGTACATCAACAGACAAGTGGCTAAACAAATTGTGGCATATACATATGATGGAATATTATGCAGCTGTAAGACAGAATAAAGTTATGAAGTTATGAAGTATGTAACAACATAGATGGACCTTAAGGACATTATGCTGAGTGTGATTAGCCAAAAATGAAAGGACAAATACGGTATGGTCTCACTGATATGAACTGACTGACATTAGTGAATAAACTTGGAGAATTTTATTGGTAACAGAGACCATCAGGAGATAGAAATAGGGTAAGATATTGGGTAATTGGAGCTGAAGGGATATAGATTGTGCAACGGGACTGATTGTAAAAACTGAGAAATGGATAGCACAATACTACCTAACTGTAATACAATTATGTTAAAACACTGAATGAAGCTGAATGTGAGAATGACAGAAGGAGGGCTGGGGGCACAAATGAAATCAGAAAGAAAGATAGACAATAAAGACTGAGATGGTGTAATCTAGGAATGCCTAGAATGTATAATGATAGTAACTAAATGCACAAATTTTAAAAAATTTTTTGCATGAGAAGAACAAAGGAGTATCATTACTGCAGGGTGTTGAAAATAGATGGTAATTTATATTTTAAAATTTTAACATGTTTGAGACTAAACCCAAAAATGTTTCCTTGGTACAAAATTTATATTTTGACTAGTGTATTTCCTAACATAACTTGTGTAGACAGCTTAATTGAACACATAAGTACATGGAACCTTGCGTAGGGCATGAGATTTTGTTGGTTTGTCCAGAGTGATGCCCCGATAAATCCCAGAGTGATTTGAACAGTGTCGAGAAGTTATCCTGAGGTTATTCTTACGCATTAAATAGATACACCTTGTTAGTCAAGATGTAATGAAGAGGTTGGAGGGAACTGCCTGAAAATGTAGAGCTGTGTTCCAGCAGCCATGTTTCTTGAAGATGATTGTATGATACAGCTTTCACAATGTCTGAGTGATTGTGAAAATCTTGTGTCTGATGTTCCTTTTATCTACCTTATCACAGACGAGTACAACATATGGAATAAAAGTAAATAATAGGGGGAACAAATGTTTAAATAAATTCAGATTGAAATGCTAGTGATCAATGAAAGGGAGGGGTAAGGGATATGGTATGCATGAATTTTTTTCTGTTTTCTTTTTATTTCTTTTTCTGAATAGATGCAAATGTTCCAAGAAATGATCATGATGATGAATATGTGATGATACTGTGAATTACTGATTATATATGTAGAATGGAATGATCATAAGTTAAGAATGTTTGTTTGTTGTTAGATTTTTAAAAAATTAATTTAGAAAATCAAGGTATCTTGCCTGTTAACCTGAGCTCATAACCTCACACATCTCTCCATCATCCCTACCACCCACATGTCCTACTTTCTGACATAGATGTTGACTGGCAGGACTCTCTGTACTAGTGCTCCTCCTGGACATTTGCTGACCTCCTGTTGCTTGAATCTCCCTCACTTCATTCCTCCACAGTTGCTTAGATTCATCTTCTAGAATTTAGACTTAGTTTTTATCTTTGGCTGATGGTGCCAAAGATATATCACATCTGTATATATCCCATAGACTAATGTCCACTATTCAGATCTAATGTTTAGATACTTATCTTTTTGTACTGATTTCCTGAATTAAAAATCCCAAGTCAACTCTCATATTGTAACATTGCCATTCTCTCTCTCTCTCTTTTTTGCATGGGCAGGCACCAGAAATCGAACCTAGGTCTCCAGCATGGTAGGCAAGAATTCTGCCACTGAGCCACCGTCACATCACCATTCTTGTCATTCTCTTGACCCTTTAGGTCTGATATTCTGAACCTTTCCTGTTCCTATTTGGCCCATCCCAACACCAGACCCCAGATTCTCATAGGTGTTCAGTTGCCAGCAAGAAAACCCTCTATCTACCTTTTATCCAGGGAATTGGGCAGATGAGTGAAAAAAAAAAAAAGAAAGGGCTAATAAATAAATAATAGTGAAAGATAGAGGGTAAAAAATGGGTAGATTGAAATACTGTGGGTCAATGAAAGGGAGGGGTAAGAGATATATGAGTTCTTTTTTTTTTTCCTGGAGTGATGCAAATGCTTCTAAAAATAACCTTGATGAACAATGCAAAACTATGTGATGATATTGTGAGCCATTGATTGTATAATGTGGTTGGACTATACATGTACGGATATTTATTTCTCAATGAAAATATTTTAAAAAAATACTTCTATCTCATAAATTTTTCCCCAGTTGAAATCTCATATCTAATTATAAATATTTGCAAGGATTTAAGAAAACACTTATAAATATTCACTCATGTAAAACAAATCTACATGAAAAGATACTTTAAATCCAAATATATATCTCTTTCTCACAGTAGAAACTCAAAACTGCCAAACTACTTATTCTGAAGGTTTCATTTTATTAAACAGATAGTGAAGGAAAGGAAAAGATAGTTCTCAAACAGTCCAAACTGATTCCATGAAAAATATGGAAAAAATCGTCTTCTATATCACATGTTGATGCTGTTTCCTCTGCCTAAGAGAACCTCTTGTATAATCCATTTTCACATTTCAAATTTCCAACTAAAGTTGAGGTCCATGTCAATGAATGCTTCCTCCTTGGAGCTATTTCTGATTACACCAGCACAACACGTGATCCTTCCCTCTCTAACCCCCCAGGGATGACTCTCAGTCTGCTCCTGGAGTGTATCACATTTATTACATTTTTATGTACTCTTCTCATGATCTTGCTGGGTTGTAAATGTCCCTATACCAAAAACAGTATCTCTCATATTCTTTTACTCAGTAAGATGCATTCAGGTTTGTACACATTTTAGTTTTTAAATAAATATTTATTGCATTGCTTTGAATTATTAAACATATTTTGTTAATGAAGAGCCTTTTGAGTACATTTATGTGGGTAATATATTAATGTTCAAGGTTTGTTATGAAGAGGGGACACTGCTTCAGGAAAGGTCAGTTGGTATCTTTGACATTGTAAGTGATTTGATTAATGATGCTTATTTTAAGTTTAAAATGTGGTGGTATTAGTATTTATTATTAAAATGATATTAGAAATGAACTGCAAAACTAATTTTTGAAATATCTATCACAGCTTTACATATAATACATAATGCATAAATTTCATTTTTCCTTGCCTTGTATTTCCCTATTTTATTTCTTATTAATCTGTCAGTTTAATTTAGACCCATCTGCAATGCTCAAAAGCATGTGCTGCAATCTATATGTGGATGCATTAAAGAAAAGTATAATAGCATTTGAAATAACTTTTATATCTAAAAGAATCACAAAACTGAAACTTAAATTGGGTAGATTGAAATACTAGTGGTCAAAGAGAAGGAAGGGTAAAGGATATGGGATGTTATGAGTTTTTTTCTTTTTTCTTTTTCTGGAGTGATGTAAATATTCTAAAAATGATCATGGTGATTAATTTACAAATATATAATGATATTATGAGTGATTGATTGTATACTTTGCATGGACTGTATATGTGTGAAGATATCTCAATAAAAATAATTTAAAAAAAAAACCTGAACCTTAGAGTCAGTATCTTAACTACATCAAAATCACCCACCCATATCAGAAGTATAGGCTGCTAGCTTCTCTATGGGAATCTGTAGAAAAATGTAGAGGAACCTGTAATGTCCCAGCTTGAAGGACCTATTTCCCCAGCGGTTTTCAGTGCTGCTGGAAGATGGCCTTTTGCTGTCTCTTTGGGGATTGTTTTAGCTGAAGAATACTACTTCATCCAGCCATGGCTTCTTCCAGGGCAGCCCCAATCTAATGATTGATCAAGAAGGGTTATAAACAAAGGCCACAAACACACATGAGAAGATGCTCAAAAGCATTAGCTATTAGGGAAATGCAAATTAAAATCACAATGAGATACCATTTCATAGTCACTAGAATGACCATAGCTAAGAAAACAGAAAACCACAAGAGTTGGAGATGATGCAGAGAAAAAGAAACATTCATTCGTTGTTGGTGGAAATGGTGCAGCCACTATGGAAGACAATTTGGTGGTTCCTCAAAAAGTTAAGTATAGAATTACCATATGACAGCAATCCCACTTCTAGGTATATTCCCAAAAGATTTTAAAGTAAGAGCTCAAACAGACATTTGCAAGCCAATGTTCATAGCAGTATCATTCCACAATAGCCAAAGGATGGAAGCAATGCAATTACTTCTATTTACTAGAATAAAAATCAACCAGTGAATGAATAAAATGTGGCAAATACATAAGATGGAATATTACTCAGCATTAAAAAGGAATGAAGTTCTGATACATGCAACAATGCATGAGAAACTTAAAGACATCATGTTGAGTGAAATAAACCAGATACAAAAGGACAAATGTTGTATCACCTCAATGATATGAAATAATTAGAATAAGCAAACTCATAGAGTCAGACTCTAAAATATAGGTAACCAAGCAACAGCATGGGGGTAGGGAATAGAGAGTTAGTGTTTAAATTGTGCAGTTTCTAATTGTGTTGATGGTAAAATTTTGGTAATGGATGGTGGTGACAGTTGTCCAACATTGTGAAATTACTTAACAGTACTGCATTATATATTTGAATGTGGTTAAAAGGGGAAATTTTAGGTTGTATGTATATTAGTAGAATAAAAATTAAAAAAAAAAAACAAGCATAGAACTGTTCAACACAAACAGGGAACTTTGTTGTAAACAATGGACTAGTTGACAGTAAAATCATAAAATTGTTTATTCATGAATTATAACAAATGTACCACACCAATACAAAGTGTTAATGCAAGGGTGGTAAATGGAAACTCTGAATTTTAAGCATGATTTTTCTGTAAACTTACAACTTCTCTAATAAAAAAATTAAAATGAGAAACAAAAATAAATAAATAAATAATAAAAAGAAGGGGTATAAAGAACTGGTTCACTCTGAAAGTTTGTCCCAGCTCCAGAGCTTGGTAGGTTTGCCTAAGTAAGGTCTTCACTGGAACTTCATTGCAGCTCTACTTCTGTCCTATTCCTTCCCCTCTCATCACCAGATGATAATCCCAACATTATTACCGAATAAATATTCTGCTTGTTAATATCCATCTCATAGTCTACTTCCCAAGGGACCCAACTTGCAACAAGAACTAAAAAGCTCTTGGTAAGAGATGAAAATTCCAAAAAGATAAAATTATAATTCATTGCTGTTTATCTAGAGCAGGGTTCTCAACCTTGGCACTGTTGACATTTGGACCAGACAATTATTTTCTGTTAGGGGTTGTCTTGAATATTTTAAGAGATTTGACAGCACCCCCTGCCTCTACCAAGTGCCAGTAACACCCCTCCCCTCCCCACTCCCAGCATGACAATCAAAAATGTCTTTGGACACTGCTAAATGTCCCCTGGGAGACAGAGAGCTCCCATTGAGAATCACTACCGTAAAGGTAATTTTCCAATGAAAGACAATGGGAGAATTAAAAACTTCAGAAGGAAGCTGGTGTCACCCAGAGAGGAGCTACTCAGGAGCGTGGAAGGTGACCGTATTCCAGGTGATGGGACAAAGGAAATGGAGGCCTGGCAGAAGGTGTGGTGGGCACTAGCTCTCAAATCCCCAAATCCCCTCACTCCCCACCCACTGGTTAGCAAATAGGAGTTTGGGTCCCACAATTTTGGAGCCATGTATCACTGGATTTTTTCCTTACATGCACTAAAATGCCTTAATCATGTTTATAGGATTCATTGTTTATAAACTTCTAAAAGGTGTCAAGTTTTCTTCAGCCCTTGATGCCAAACAGGATTTTCCAAGTCCACAGAGAAGCTACAGGTTTTAGTTTCTTCCTTCAAATTCTTGATGTGACAGTGAGGCAGGTTAGACAAAGAAGAGGGGAAGAGGAAGTAACCGTAAATCCCATAACAAAAAGTTCCTTTTGGTGCACATGTACCTACAGACCCCACACACTCAGCCCTCACTCAGGTCAGCACCTGAAAGGAACCAGTGAAGAGCAGCTCATCAATCCCATATTAGCATAGCCCCTCCAACTCCTTTTCATACAGGGATCCCAACCTTCTACAGTTTCTCCTTCTTTGGAGAATGTCCACACTCATCTTTGAGTGTTTTCCTTTACTACACATTAAAGTTTTGAGGTGTACGCACTGGTTAGTCTTTGCACTCTTTAACTGTACACACTTACTCATCCTTGAGTTCGTTCCTGCTGCTGAGTTTCCTGGGGCTGAGTCAAGAACTGTCACAGCTTCAGCCCCTGTTTGGGGTCTAGACTTCTCTGAGAACTCCTGAACCTCTCCAGAATCTAGCCAAGAACTTCTGCGGTTCTCCAGCATCTAGCTTACTAAACTATTTGGCTTTACACACTTGACTAGTCCTTGAAATCCTTCCTGAGACCAAGTCAAGAACTCTCACAGTGTCAGCCCTTGGTTGAGGCCTTGATTTCTTCAAGAAACCAGGGCTGTCTGGTTTCAACTGTATTTTTAAGGAATACTGTTTTATTTAAATAATTGAGGCTTTTCCTCCATATATAATCTCTTAAATTGCAGGGGAAGTTATATGGAAGTTCTGGAGAATTTCCCCAACTCTTTAATTCTGCAGTGCATATAATGAAGGCTAGAGCTGGGGGCAAAGCAGGCTGACAACTGACCACGGGGAGATGTCAAAGGCAAATGGGAACAAACTTAGAAAGAATATTTATAAGTTGGAGTATACTCAAATAAGTTCCCATCAACTGAGTGTTCTAATTGTCTCTACTACTGTTACTGCCACATATTGTTTCGCTCCACATAATTTTTAAAATAAGTTTCAAAAAGCACTCTTATATATGGGTGCCATAAAGGGGTTATATGTGAAACAACTGTGGAAGAAGTGGCTGTTTTTTTTTTAAATTTATTTATTAATTAAAAAAATAAAGAAACAAAATAAAACAACATACATAATCAGTAATTCACAATATCATCACTTAGTTGCATATTCATCATTTCTTAGAACATGTGTATTAATTCAGAAAAAGAAATAAAAAGACAATAGAAAAATAAATAAAACGAACACAGGAAAGAAAAAAAAAAGATTATACCTACCATACCCCTTACCCCTTGCTTTCATTGATCACTAGCATTTAAACTAAATTTATTTTAGCATTTGTTCCCCCTATTATTTATTTTTATTCCATGTGTTCTATTCCTTTGTTGACAAGGTAGATAAAAGGAGCATCAGACACAAGGTTTTCACAGTCACACAGTCACATTGTGACAGCTGTATCATTATTCAATCATCCTCAAGAAACATGGCTACTGGAACACAGCTCTACATTTTCAGGCAGTTCCCTCCAGCCTCTCCATTACATCTTGAATAACAAGATGATATCTACTTGATGCATAAGAATAACCTCCAGGATAACCTCTCAACTCTGTTTGGAATCTCTCAGCCATTGACACTTTGTCTCATTTCCCTCTTCCCCCTTTTGGTCGAGAAGGTTTTCTCAATTCCTTGATGTTAAGTCTCAGCTCATTCTAGGGTTTTTCTCAATCCCTTGATGCTGAGTCTCCGTTCATTCCAAGATCTCTGTCCCACGTTGCCAGGAAGGTTCACACCCCTGGGAGTCATGTCCCACGTACAGAGAGGTAGGGTGGTAAGACTGCTCGCTGTGTTGGCTGGAGAGAGGGGAGAAGTGGCTGTTTTTAAGCATCACAACTACCATTGTCATTTTTTGGAGTACTAAGATGTTACAATAACTTGAATTTATTTTTGCTAAACAATTCAATTTTTACATGTCTATTAATGTATCTTTGTATTGCAGTATTTAGTACTAGAAGCTTTGTGGGATAAGAAGTGAAGAGAATATTTATGAAATACTGGCAATTGTAAATGTTATCAGATGATTTCTTCCTGTGAAGAATTTATAACTTTTTCATCTCTAATCAAATTTCCTGCCATAGGAGCACATTCTGATTAAAGCCATCTGTTCCTAGCAGGATATTCATCCCAGACCAACGTATGGTGAAACAATTTAATCCATTTTAAGCATGTAGATTGTTTTTGCACTTAAATTCTAGGCAAAAGCAGCTGGATGTCACTGGAGACTTTCCTCATATAACGAGGGCAAGGAAAGTTAAAACAGGAATTTATTGAGCGGAAACCAAAGATCTCTAATTAGGAACTGTTAATCTAAGAGATGCAGTAAGAAAAATGAATGGCCACCCGGTCACTGCTTTTTAAAGTGGTGACTCTAGAAAAAGTACTACCGCCCCCCTTGTTCATAGACCTGAAGCCTTTCCTTCCTAACGTAGAAGGCATGGTTTCATCTGCCTTCCCATCCAGTCATTCACTCACTGGTATTACAGACATTGACTAATTTTGAGCAAGGCACTCTGCTCTGTGCTAAAGGGAATACCAAGAGCTCTAAGGCACTGACCTTGTTTTCAAACAGCGGTAGGCAGTGTAAAATAATTTCTGTAGCTTTCTTAGGGTCTTGTTTTCTTTATGTCTTGGAAAAAAAAAATCTATCAGATAGTCTATTTTTGTCCCTACCATAAATTTGGGGATTAAGCAAGGGTAATGTGTCCTTCCTTCCACATTTTGTATATTATTAATTACAAGAACTCAGAAATCTCAGACTTCTCACATTGCAGGGATGATATATTCTCATGACACCGTTGTTTGTATTCAAAGTCAGAATAAAAGAATTCAGTGTGGACATAGGGGATATAAAAAGGGGGTAAAGGGCACTATGCAAATTTCCACTGTTGGAAACTGTTTTAAAGGAAAAATGTAAAATACAAATTCAAATGTTGATGAATGACCCCAGTCAACCAGGGCACAGCCACATATACACACGTAGACATGGGCACAGTAGGAAGTCATCTCCTGTTAGAGTCTGTATTTCTACCGCATTTTGTAACTTCCACATCAAGGGATAATTAAATGCAAAATGCTTTGAAGGGCTGTTCTTGAGCCTTTTATTGCTAATAGCCCCTGCTGACCTTGCCCTTGTCTCTTCTCCACCTTTGCTTCAGATCCAGTTTCCCAAACTCCTGTGATGGGGTGAAAGAGCACAGTGAGAGAGAGAGGGAGGAAAAAAAAATTACCGCACCTACAAAAGACAAAAAAATGCATTCAAATGACCTGGAGATTAATTCTCAAAAAGTACTGCCACTAGCAAATGAATGCATGATAAATGATAATGAGAACTTTCAGAATGGGGTTGCCTGATGTTTATGGATTTCAAAACGGTGAACCCATGCACACATAGACATCTCTGTGTAGTCTAACACACATGAACTTGTTTCTGCAGAGAATCAGAATAAAATGCTAACCAAGCAGACATGACATATTTATAATTATCCTTTGTTAAATTCAGTACTAAGGTGATGTACTGGTGACCAAGAAGATACTCCTAGACCCAGAACCATAGAAGCTGGTAGCAACAGATAGCTTTGTTGATGTGTTTTAGCTATGACAGACCTTCAGATAAAGATTGCTAGGCAGAAACATTTGTGTGGTTACAGCAACACTCGCTGGTCCCCAAATATGCATAACCCATCGATTTTAAATGCAAGGTTTCCTGGAAACAAACCTCAGACATGCACTAATAACATAAACATTGCTCAAATTCAGAGTGAATGACCAACACAAAAGGAAAACTGTTACTTAACATGTCATCATAGAAGCTTGTTGCTGATTATTGCTTAGTGATACCTTGTCAGCCTTATTTTGTCCTTTCCTTTACAAGGGTGTGTATTAGAGATTTAGTCTGTACAGAGTTGACTCTGAGCTCTTTTCAAATCAGCACAACAGGAGAGAGATTATAAATAATGCATACAGTGATGTTGCAAAATGGTTTGAGTGTATGCAAAATGAATGACCATACTGCAGACAGTTTACCAAAGGTTCATTTATGTTTGCTCACAACTGAGTGCTTGCTAAGCATAAACATCTGTATAAATATTCACCAAGAATACTTTTTCAATAGATCATACTAATTAAAATGCTGTAAAATACCTGTAAATCCAGAAGACAACTGTATACTTTGCAGATTATCTGGGTATGGTGGGTAGACTCTGAAGACAATGTACATGATATTTAACATACACATTATGTGTTTAGAACTAATATAGACCTCAGTTTTTAAATACCTGAAGTCTTAAAATTTCTCCCTACATAAAATCTTTCAACTGCCTAGAATGGATGTTGAATACTTCTGAAAATCCAATAAGAAATATTAGTACAATTGGCACACAACTGAAATTAATTTCTTTTCTTTTCCCCCTATTTTAGAGAAGTAAATTGGGAAAGAAAAGAGCAGACATGAATACCTTTAATCAATCTTCGAAGATGTACAAGTGAGCTATGTAAAGAAAGGCTTAAGTTCCAGCCTGTGTTTTCATGGTTTTATAATCAGCTCGACTTCAATTTTCCATAAAACCTGTTGAACAAATTTCAAATTTGTTATATGCCTTACAAAGTTGTGCACTACTTAAATGATATGTTCATGTAGGTGAGTCTGGACATGTGCCATTTAATCTCACTGCCAGTCCTCCTAATACTACATACTGTCCTTTATAGATCTACATTAATATTGATCAGTCTTTTAACAAAAGGTCTGGAAAGGTTTTCAGTATATTCCCATATTGGAACCAGATAATTAAAGAAATACCTTTTGGGATTATATAGATTTGTGAATTATATTTAAATAATTTCTAAATCAAACTGGTTTTCAAAAAAGTCTGCCTTTGGAGGGCTCCTTTAATTTAGCAAAACAAAATTGAAATAAAACGATGAGTTTTTCACTGAAACCCTTGGTTATCACAGTACCAGAGAAAAGGATTCCTTTAAGAGTAATCTTGTTATGGTTGATCTCTCTAAGACAGCTCTGCAGTTAAACTCACTATCCTCCCCCCTACATGGGACATGACTCTCAGGGGGGTAAATCTCCCTGGCAACCTGGGACATGACTCCAGGGGATGAGCCTGGCAACACGAGATTGAGAAAGACTTCTTGACCAAAAGGAGGGAGAGAAATGAAACAAAATAAGGTTTCAGTAGCTGAGAGATTGCAAATAGAGTCAAGAGGTCATTCTGAATGTTATTCTTATCCAATATAAATATCCCTTTTCAGTTTTCAGTGTATTGGAATAACTAGAGGAAAATATCTGCTACTGTTGAACTGTTATCCAATAGCCTTGATTCTTGAACATAACTGTGTAACTATATAGCCTTTACAGTGTAAACATGTGATTGTGAAAATCTTGTGACTGATACTGACTTTATCAAGTGTATGGAGAGATGAGTAAGAAAATAAATACAGTAAATAAATAAATAATAAGGGGATAATGGGTATGAGATGTTTTTGGTGTTCTTTTTTACTTTTTTTTGGGGGGGGGGGGTGCATGGTCCAGGAATCAAACCTGGGTCTCCCACGTGGAAGGCAAGCATTCCGCCACTGAACCACCTATGCACCCTCTTTATATTTTTTAAGTTTTATTTTTAACTTCAGTCTTTTTTTTGTGTGTGTGTAATGAAAATGTTCAAAAGTCAATTGTGATGATGAATGCACAGCTATATGTGAACCACTGATTGTATACTTCAGATGATTATATGGTATGTTAATATACAATGTATATCAATAGCATTGAATTAAATAAGTAATCTTGTGGTAGAAGGATTATTATTACTATTATTGCAAATTTTTTCCAATCTTCGTTTGTTTATTTACTTGTTTGCTCCTGTCCTTTAAACATAGAGTATTTGAAGTGGCATGATTATAAGGCTTTTATATCGACTATTATTCTATTTGGTGTATTATAAATTTATTAGCCATAAATAAAATATTTTGGGCTCTTATTATTTAAATAGTTCTGTGTTAAGAAAATGGGATATTTTTCAAACAACGGAGAAAAAGTAATTTCTTTCAACAAAAATCTACAATGTGATTGGGTGAAAAAGGCACAGCATGAGACAGTTAATGAATAAAACAGTACACAGAAAGGTGCTCTGTGGCAGAGCTGCTTGTACTGGAAACATCGGAGACACTTCACAGGAAATCTGAACTTGACTTGGGGCTAGGAGGTTGCCAAAAGGGAAAGGAGGAATTGACATAGACCCAACTATATAAGTGTGCATTTGTATATATATATATATATACACATATACACACACACATATATATATAAAGATATAGAAAGAATATAGCTTCTGATATAGAAAAGTACAATCAACTTGGAGATATAACATTCTCATGCTTAATACTTAAAATTGGTTCAATATGTTAGCGACAGATAATAATGTTCATATGATTTGATCTTTCACATATCTTACAGTCTTTCAAGTATTTTAAAATTTTATTAAATTTTGATAGTGTAATGTGAAAAAAAGGAAAAGGAAAAGAGTATGAGTTGATTCCTACTTAAAGCAAACACTTTACTATTTTACTCTTTGGGAATAACTTTTTCACATATTGTAATTAGGATTTTGGGTTCATTCCATAGGATAGGATAACACATAAATACATAAATGGAGTTGAATTTATATTTAAAGGTAAAAATAATGAATTAAATAGCATGGTGACCAATTCCTTGTTTGATTAAATACCACCCATGATTATTGTATGGGCAAGAATCACATCTGTATTTATTCCCTCCTATAGCTCTCTCTCCTTCCACAGACACTGCCCTATGAGTAACATATGAATTAATTACAGAAAAAGCTTCATTAATAAGGAAATCCAAACTGTTGCATTCTCTCAGCCAACTGTTGTGTGGAAAGAAAATAAATACTCCTTTCATTAACATGCTGCCCCATTCTTGGAGTATTCGTGAAAAGGAGAGGAGAGGTCTATAGCAATAAAAGAGAATTCTTGATTGTTTTTAATGCTAAGGTTTTACATTATTTCTGCTATTTCTGGCTGGCTAAATTCGCATTGTACTCCTTCAGACATTGAGTGAGACATTTTGTGTAATTTTGTGTATATTTGGGATTGGGGGTAAATTTCAGTCTTGAACAATTGAAGTCCAAATTTAGAAAGCATTGATCTCTACATGTTCATGTATCAGTAAGAAAAATAAATGTCCAAAGTTCCTCAAATTTGGCCCCACTTTAGAAAAGCTAATCTCATTTTCCACTTGATTCACCAAATTAGTATTTAATTAAGCACTTAGTACATACAAAGCTCAGTTAGACATCGTACAATATTCAAATAAATGTTATTGATATGCATCACTTATCTTGTAGGAGACAATAAGAAGACAAGACGGGAAAATACTGAGCAGTTAACAAGTCAATCTGGTACATAAAGTACCATAACAGTCAATGAAATTGCCTTGTAGGTCTTCAGAGAAATGTGGGTCACCACAGCTGCCATGGTCTTTGATGATTTCATGGGGAAAGAGAATTGTCCCCTCAAAGATGGATATGATGAAGCATGATGAAGAAGAGATTAGAGTGCATCTCAGGAATACACTCATGCATGAGGAAAATCACAGAGTCCAAAATCAGCATGATGTGTTTAGAAGAATATAGAGATTAGCCCTGCTAAGGTAGACTATTCCTATGGAGAGCAGAGAGAGATAATGAGAAAATTACAGTTTTGTTCAGAATGTAGAAATCTTTAAATGACAGCCTAGGCTTTTAAGAGAATTCTGTAAACTGCAGTTGATGATACGCTATAAGGAGTCATTTTAAGAATACTTATGTGCATGCCAGTGTGCAGGATGCATTGAAAGAGGGATTACTAGAAACAGGAAATAAGTTAGGAAGCTTTTAAAATAATCCAAGCATAAGATGATGACAGCCATAACCACAGTGCAGCAACAGAACTTGTAAAGAAAGGAATAGACAGGACTGACATTTCAAAAGAGAAATCAATGGCACTTTTTGACAGATTGGACTTGAAGGGAAGCTCTAAAGGTCGCTTTAAACTAAGACAACTGCAAAAGTGATCACAGAAAAAAAGAAGTTCTTGCACCACTTAGAGGGTTGACCAGATGACCTCCATAACCTCATCCAAACCAAGTTCCACTCTTTCTGTCTGGACAAATTGTTTTTCCCTCTCTTCTCTGCCTATCAAATTATATCCATCTATCACCACCTAGTTCGAGTCCCACTTCTCCTTGGAAAACCTGGGTGGCTACTCCATACCTTGTTCAGGGTCTTTTTTGAACTCCTCACACACTCTCTTCACTTAGCCATAAATCAGAAGTTCAGCTGCATTTCCTTGCAATATTATACTAATTCTTTTTTGTATGAATATTTCCTCATTCATTAGAGTTCCCTCTCTTTCAAAGCCACAGAAGTTAACACTGTACTAAATACTAATTCCTATAAAATCCAAACATTTAGATTGAAGTAACAGATTTAAATAAATTTATCTCTTTTCAGTAGGCCACTAGAAATTGAAATACTCAAAGCACACAACAAAGAAACCTGTAGTTACTACAGCTTCAAAAATTTAACTAAGCTCTTCTGAAATCTGAGGCTGAAAATGTTGCAAAACACTTAAGCATGATCTATGAAAAGAAAGCAAGAGGCCCTGAAAAAGTGTGGCAAATACCCTAGATTGCAGAAAGAACAATTAAAAAGCCCATTCTAAGAGTCACAATGAAGCTAAACATTTCCTACACTGCACAAAGAGAAATAATTCAATGATGTCTTTGTGCTGCTCTGAAAATCATGCAGTCACCCTCTGCTTTTTAGTTTGCTCTTTGGCCCTGTATAAAAAGTTGCCAGAGAAATTGCTTTGTACTCAGCAAAAACACAACCTGCTAATTCCAGTGGCTGGAATCGTGGAAGGTCAAAAGATAAAAACCACCTGCTGTGTCACATTTTCACAATTCAGATATTTCTTCTGTACTCAGTATGTATGTGTTGGTTTCTTTTTGTGGAACATTCAGTTCATTTTCAATAGGCCTACTCTTGATCAACTTGCACTCGGTAAACAACCATTTATTGTGAGTTGTTTGAGTTTCGAACATAGTATTAAGGGAATTGGAGGAGAGATGGTATAAAAATAATTATATACAGAGAAGTCAACTTAAAACTGTGAAGCAACAATAAATATGCTAACTCTGACATTGTATTTTATAAATATATTTTAAAAAGGCAGATATTGCATAGGAAAAAAGAAGAGAAATAATACATAAAACATCATAAAATTTAAGATTAAGCAAACTAGAATGTTATTAAAATTTTCAATAACATTAGGATAAAAAGGGAATGTAAACAGCATTGAGAAAAGGGCGAAGGGAAACTAAACATAACTAGTCTCAGGGTTCATAAGACATTTTAAAGATGCACAGAAGTCACTGAAGCAAGAAATTTTCTGAAACTTTCTTCTCTAAGTCTAAAATTCAAACTTTGTCAAATTTTAGATTTTGATAAGAAAAATGGAATAATCAATGATTACATTTTCAAAATATTTTAAATATTTTATTTATATTAGATTTTTGTCTTTGGTAATGCTTTGGTTTGCTAAAACTGCTGAAATGCAATATATCAGAAATGGACTGGATTTTAACAATAGGGATTTATTAACTTACAATTTATAGTTCTTAGGCCATAGAAAATGTCCAACTTAAGGTATCAATAGGATGATACCTGGACTTTGAAGACAGGCTGCTGGCATCTGGGACTCCTCTGTCACTTGGAAAGGCACATGGCTGGCATTGGCTGTTCCTTCACTCCTGGGTTTCATTCCTTTCAGCTTCTGGCTTCAGTGGCTTCCTCTCTGTTTCCTGTAGGTTCTCTCTTAGCTTCTCCAGGGCTTTTCTATCATTTTCTCTGGATATTTCCCTCTATGTCATCTCTTGGCTTCTGTATGTGTTTTATTTTCTTATTTTTATTTTTTGGCATGGGCAGGTACTGGGAATCAAACCCGGGTCTCCGGCATGGCAGTTGAGAACTCTGCCTGCTGAGCCACCATGGCCCGCCCTGTTTTATCCTCTTATAAAGGTCTCCAGCAAGAAGATGGAGACCCACTCTGAATGAAGGGGCTCATATTTAAACTGAAATAACATAATCAAAAGGTCCCATCCACAATAGGTCTACACCCATAAGAATGAATAAAAAGAACATGGCCTTCTCTCTCC
The DNA here is from genome assembly GCF_023851605.1 of Tamandua tetradactyla. NCBI lineage: Eukaryota > Metazoa > Chordata > Mammalia > Pilosa > Myrmecophagidae > Tamandua > Tamandua tetradactyla. The sequence goes on along the minus strand of NC_135352.1, from coordinate 24,731,993 downwards.
AGCAAACACAACAAACAAACTCACCGCCCTCCCCCTGTCTATGTGGGACATGACTCTCAGGGGTGTGAACCTTCCTGGAAACATGGGACAGAAACCCTAGAATGAGCTGAGACTCTGCATCAGGGATTGAGAAAAACCCTAGAATGAGCTGAGACTTAGCACCAGGGGATTGAGAAAACCTTCTCGACCAAAAGGAGGAAGAATGAAATGAGCCAAAGTTTCAATGGCTGAGAGATTCCAAACAGAGTCAAGAGGTTATCCTGGAGGTTATTCTTATGCATTAAGTAGATATCATCTTGTTATCCAAGATGTAATGGAGAGGCTGGAGGGAACTGCCTGAAAATGTAGAGCTGTGTTCTAGTAGCCATGTTTCTTGAGGATGATTGAATCATGATATAGCTTTCACAGTGTGACTGTGTGATTGTGAAAACCTTGTGTCTGATGCTCCTTTTATCTACCTTATCAACAAACAAGCAGAACATATGGAATAAAAATAAATAATAGGGGGAACAAATGCTAAAATAAATTTAGTTTGAAATGCTAGTGCCAATGAAAGCGAGGGGTAAGGGGTATGGTGGGTATAATCTTTTTTTTCTTTTCTGTTTTCATTTTATTTCTTTTTCTATTGTCTTTTTACTTTTTTTTCTGAAGTGATGCAAATGTTCTAAGAAATGATGAATATGCAACTGTGATGATATTATGAATTACTGATTATATATGTTAATGTTTTATTTGGTTTGTTAGATTTTTTTAATAAATAAATAATAAAAAAAAGAACATGGCCTTGTCTGGGGTACATAACAGCTTCAAACTACCACAAGTAACATAATGTCAAGTATGTTTTCCCAAAACATACAAATATGGTGCATAAATAAATGATAAGTGAATGAATGTGTGTCCCATATTAAGTGACCCCAATCTGCTGGGCTTTTATATGTTAATTTCTAGCATTTTGCCCATTCATATTACTCTCTGCTTAATTTTTATCACTCACTGTAGTCTACTAAGAACTAGAGGTTGAAAATCATGTTGTTAAATCAATTACATGAACTTTTTAAAAGACTTCAAATTCTTTTCTGAGGACCTGTGGGAGATTCCATGATTTCTCTATAAAGTTTGTATTTGTTCACTATTGGATGTCCAATACCTGCCACAGCACTGGCAATCAAATCAAATGATACTAAAACGTCAAATAAATAAATAAATGCATGGATCAATAAATTATAAATAAATTATTTGTCAATTACAAAAAAATGTACAAAATATTGCAAAATATTTTCCTTTATTTTTTGAAATCTCTTTCATTGTATTTCCAAGTTTACATCTTTGTTCTGAAGAGGTGCAATTGCTGAATGTTGAAAGCAAAGTAATTGAGGTGCTAGCTACCACGCACATTTTAAATGTTTTACATTAAAATTCAAATATATCATATGTTTAAATGTTGTTTTTATTGAAATGAAACTATTGGGAGGCCCAATTGTTTTATTTCAACATCATATTCCTCTTCCCCTCTCTTTATTTGAACTGTATGGCAAAAATTTGCATTGTTCTTTTTGTCTCCCTAATTTTTGGTAGCAGTTATTTAGCGCAATAGCTAATACTTTAACTCACCAAAACTGAATTAGAAAGAAATAGTGATTGATTTTATCTATGAATGGAAAGAAAATGTGTCTTAAAAAGCTATTTAGTCAGAAATCAGAGGTGTAAAAGAAATGCAGGGTGGCTGTGAAACAAATTTCAATAAACTGTGAAATCCCTTAATTTGTAAAACATAAAATGCTAAAATTTCAGGGGAAATTGTTAAGTTTGGCATCTTTCATCCAAAGTGTTTCTACATTTACCATGGGTGATAATGGGATATGGTATTTGAGAGCAATTCTCCTGGATGTAAATGGAAGTTCCCCAAAGTTAGGTACTTGTTTACTTCTAAAGAAAATAGAGTTTCTAAGGAAGCTGTTTTTGATGGGAGGGGGCAGGGTATAGTTTAAAATGCCCTAGAAGCTGATATTTTTAAAACAAATAGCTATTTTATAAAATGAACACTTACCTCCCCCAATGTGTTTCTTTACAGGCTAGAATTTTTATACTGAGAAAAATCTTGATATTGTGAGCCATTGATTGTACACCATGCATGGACTGTATATGTGTAAATATTTCTAAATAAAATATTTTTAAAAATCTTCACAAAATGACAGGAAAATTGTGTCTTATGAAATCAAGAGCTCTACAGAAAAATGCATAGTCATCAGTAAAAACTTTAAGTGATATTTGTTCAAAATGAACTCATTAGGCCATTTTGTAACATTCTCAGGAATTAAGATATTTGAGGATTTTCTGAAGAATGATTAAATGTTACCCCACTTCATCCCATCTTACAATTTCAGTTACTACAAATTTTTATTAATAGCTTATAGTTTAATTGCTTTCACTGTTTATGATTTTTTCCAACTTGGTAAGTGAAGAAATGGAATGTAAATTTCTGCTCTGGGGTCAAAAGGAGCAGGAAACAAAGACTTACCTCTACTACCTTAAAGATTGTTAGAGCTGGAGAGTGACTGCACCCCCTAAAGGGTCGTTTAGGAGCGTTGCTCTCTCTTGCTGAATGAACGTCCATTTGGCAGGAGTTCAAAGTGCTTTAAGAGTCCAATATAATGTTGAACTATTCTGATACCAAAACCAACTTTTATACAGAACATTTTCATCTCTCCAAAAAGCAACCTCACACCCACTGGTAGTCACTCTCCTACTTCCCCCTTCCCACCCCCAGGCAATCACTATCTACTTTTCTCTATAGATTTGCCTATTCTGGAAAATAAAACCAAATGTGAAAAAGAATATTTTTACCTATGGTCTTCAATTTTGGGTTCTAGTCTAGAAGATAAGGAAAACAAAACCTTATATATTTTTGCCTAATATTATTCAATATAAAGATCATTTTTAAGTGAAGCATAAAAAATAAATTTCACTTCCAGGGCTCAATTTCCAGGGGTTCATTACTTCAATTATTTTATTCATGCTACCAAAGAAATATGCTTGAAGGAATTATATTATTTTCTCATAGGAAACTCATTATACTAATTATAGTTTATAGTTAAAACAAATAAAACTAAAAACAGCTTAAATATAGAAAGAATCTACTTAAGAATTAAATGAAATGATTCTCTGGAAAACATTCAAATAGATTTTTAGCATAATTATTCAATTTTGTAGAAAAGAATCCAATGCAAATTTATTCTTAATAATATGACGAATGGAAATTCAAAGTTTCTGTTTCCTGTATTTGAATTAAAAAGAATTTTACTCTCTTTGTAACAAAATAATGTGTCATTTTAAAACAAAGCATTCTGAATTGTAAATGATTTTGCTCTCTAGCTTTGTGATTAAACTATGACTTCAACATTTCTGGATATATTCCAGCAGCAGTACTGAGAGTTTTCAAACTAGGAAGCAGGGGCAATAGGAGACAATTGTTTCATAGCCTCAGTGAGAGAGTTAGGACCTGTTTAATGCAATACAATGAGGAAAACAAGAGGGTAAAATATGAGAACTCATTGTGGTAGAACCAAGCAAACTTGTTAACTTAATTGGATAAGATGGGTATGAAAAAATACATGATAGCTCTAAAATTCTTGCTTAAGTAACTGGGTATTTAAAACAACATATACCAATATGGGCGAATAGAGAGGAATTAAAGACTTCGTGAGCAAAGATTGTAAGTTTTGGATATTTTTGCTCTGCAGATATTGAACTCTTAACCAGCCATTTGAATGTGCATGTTTATTACTCAGAAGAAAAATCAGGGTCAGAGAAAAAATATTTAGAGATGATCAATATACAAATAGTAGAGACTCTGTATAGGATATGTAAAGTAGAGAATCTGGTTGAAATCACCCAGAGTGTTTAAAAAGAAAAGAAGGTCACTAAGGACAAAATTAATAGGTAAGTCAGGAAGGAAAGAAAAAAAGGAGACCTAAAGGCTACTGAGCAAAGCAGTCAGATAAATAGGATAAAAAATCAACAAGAACAACAAAAAATGGAAATAATAAACACCAAAGAACTCAAGTTTTAAAACAGAGACACTGGTCAACAGAATAAGTACAGCAGAAAGAGAAAGGAATATTGGAGTTGTCTAGTCAGATAACAGCAATACCTTAGAAAGGTTTTAGCACTGATGGAGATGTCAAGGAGGCAATTACATACTCAAACCTGAAGTTTATGAGAGACTTCTGGCCTGGAACTATGCATTTGGAGGACATTAGCATGGACAGTACTTAAAGCCATTGATCCAGTGTGAGTGTGGGTGCAGGTAAAGAGAAGAGGATCTAGTACCGACCTCTTAGGCTACTGATGAAAACGCGCTAGTAGAAAAAGGGGAAAAAAATGTTGTTTAGGATACAGAAGGAGGAAATTCCTGGCAAAGAAAACTGAGAGGAGACCAAGGAGGAAGGCAAAATATCAAAAAAGGAGTATTGGGTTCTGACAGACTTTATAACTTATATCAACAAAGATATGAGTTATCAGTTATGTCAAATGCTGCTGTCAAATGGGATAGTGAATTGGTCATTAGAATTAATCCTTTGGTGGGACCTGAACATGCTAAGGAGAGTCATTTCTAAAGAATAATGAGGGGAAAGGCCAAATGAGAGTACATTTAGGAAAGATGTCAAAATGATGAGAGACGAAGAACACATAAGTAACTGTCTCAGGTTAAAGACTACTAAAAAGACATGATAGTTAAGTGCCATGTGGGATCTTGGATTGGGTTGAGACAATTCACAAAATTTGAATCTCTCTGTTGTATAATAGTGTCATATCAATGTGAAATGTCCTGATTTTGATAACTTTGTGGCTATGAGAGAGAACGCACTTATTCTTAGGAAATACACACTTTATCTTTAGAGATAAAGAGCACCATGTCTTTTAAGAGACTTTCAAATGACTCAGATAAAGCAAGTATCTGTGTATGGATGACAGATAGATGATAGGTAGATTAATTGGTAGATATAAAGAAAAATAAAGTGTATGGAGCAAAATGTAAACAATGGTGATTCTTAGTATAAAATATATAGGAATTTATGGTTCTATTCTTCAAACTTTTTTTGGGGTGGTGGGGGGTGGTGGTGAATGGTCTGGGAATCAAACCCAGGTCTCCTGCAAGAAAGGTGAGCATTCTACCAGTGAACCACCAGTGCACCCTTAAACTTTTATGTATGGTAAAAAAGTTATATTTTAAAAAATAACCAAAATGAATATGGTGCAAAGGGACAGAAAAAGTGGGAGGAATTGGAAAAAGAAAATACAGTAACTCTTGTGAATTCTTTGCTGTAAAAGAGACTAAGAAAATGTGGTGGTAACTGGTGGAGGAAATAGCATCAGATATAGTCATGGATAGTTTTCCTTAATTGAGAGAAACAAAGTCTGTTTGTATGTTGATGAGAATGCTCCAGTAGAAAAAGGGAAAAGAAATGCTGTTTAAGAGACAAAGGGAGGAAATTGCTGGCATGATGTCTTTCCACAAAGGAGGAGAAATGGAATCTTGTGTATGAATGGAGTGATTGACTTTCTATAGAAGTGTGGATGGTTCATCCATGGTTCCACCCAGGAAGGGAAAGTACGTAGATGTAATTGCTGGAAGGTAGAGGCAGGAGTAAAGACTCCCACCTATGGCTCCAAGGGACTTGGAAAAGCACCCCTCACTTAGAGAGCTAGTGTTTTCAGGGGATAATCAGGCATTAGTTAGGGCAAAAAAGTGTAGACAATGTTCAGAGTAAATGTAAAAAGAGAGGCTCTTTCTTCCATTCAGATCTCAATCTAAATATTTCCTCAAAAAGTCTTCACTGACTACACAGTCTTGACAGACATCCTGTCTCTTGCTATCACGTTCTATTGATTTTTTGCAGAGCCATTAACATTAACTAATTATTTATATATACATATAGACACACATGCATCGCATACATGTGCAAATATGTGAGTGTGTATGTATATGAGTTTGAAATACATCTCTTTTTCCCAGTAGAATGTAACCCCTATATGGTAGGAACTGTGTTTGTGTTTATCACTGCAGAATAGTCAGGGACTACAATACTACCTGGCACAGTAGGACATCAGTAAATGTCTTAAAGGAATAGACAAATAAAAAAACATGTTCCAGGAGCTGTATTAGAGTTGAGGAATGCAAAAGAAATAAAACATAGCCCTTGCCCTTAAGGAGCTCAAAGTTCAGTTGAAAATGAATAGCCTTACAGAGACCATTATAATACATGTACTGAGGGGAATAAGAGCCATATCAGCAAGATATTCTGAGGGTGTTGAAGAGGGTATGATCTATAAAGAGAGGGAATGTCTTTATAAAGGGAAGGGGGCCATAGAAAATAAGATGAGGTATAAGGCACTGTATTAGTTAGGGTTCTCTAGAAAAAAAAGAATCAGTAGGAGATATCCGTAGATATAAAATTCATAAAAGTGTCTCACATAACCATGGGGATGTAGAGTCCAAGGTCTGTAGGGCAGGCCACAAGCTGGTAACTAAGATGAAGTCAGCAATGAACACTCAGGAGAAGCTGGCTGGACAACCATGGGCAGGGAAAAGTCCAAATCAGAAGGGCAGGCTGTGAAGCTGGTGACTCCAGCTTCAAAGCATCTGAATGAACTCCACAGGAGAGATTCACCAGCTAATGCAGGAAGAGTGACTGTTTTTTTCTGAATCCTCCTTAAAAGCCTTCCTCTGATTAATTAAGCATCACTCATTGTCGAAGACACTCCCCTTAGCTGATTACAAAGACGATCAGCTGTGGATACAGCTGATGTAATCATGAATTTAAGCCCATGAAATGTCCTCATAGCAACAGACAGGCCAGCGCTTGCCCAACCAGACGACTGGGCACCACCACCTGGCCAAGTTGACACATGAACCTGACCATGACAGGCACCTATAGGTATGTTTGTATAGGCTTAATTTTCTCTGTAAAGTAGGAAGCAGAGTCGTTTGGAAAGAACAAGGAGAGAGAGAAAGGGAGAGAGAAGGACAGATACAGAGAAGAGAGAGAGCATCAGAACAAGAGAGAGAAGGAGAGATTTTTAAGTTCTCTGGGATAGTCATGAGAGTTGGGATAAAGCCACTGAGGGGATGTGAAAAGTTGCTGGAGAGAAATAAGAATTATAGAAACAAGCTGAGTGACCTGCCAAGATTGAAGTCTACAAATACGCAGTGCCCTGGGTTTGCTGAAAGTAGACTCTCCAAAGGCACTGATGAAACTGACCCCTTTTAAAAAAGCTGAAGAATTGTCAGACTCTGGAAATTAGGGCATTGCCTCACAGAATGGGGATTAACCCAGAGTGCTCTGAGGAAGTTATCCAACCTACAGATAAGGAGAAAAAGCAGAAGAATTTTTGGGAAAATAAAAACTGAGCTATAGCTTTGGATTGCAGTATTAGTGAGTTCATTACCATTTTTTCAGTTTAAGAATTAAGGAAAACCTTGTTTCATCTTTGGGGATTTCGTATATCTCTTTTGACAGTTCTGTTTAAGATATTCAACAATCCAAAATCTTGAATATATATATATTTATATTAAAAAATAGCTTCATTAAAATACTCTTACATAATTTCTTGGAGTTTATTTTAGATTTTAGAACACACATTTGTACTTTGAGTTCTTCCTTAGAAGAAATCTGAATGAAAATATTTCTACATTTTCCCCAGATTCTTTATATTTCCTCAGCTGTGTTTCACCCTTTCTTTTAACAAAATAAAGTTGCATTTCTCAGCAAACATTTAGATCAAATGTCATACACTTGGAGAAGGAATATCTGGATTGCAAATCCAAAACAATGCCATCTTAAGCCTAAGGAGTTTAATTTATAATGTCTCATTTTAATACCACAAAGAGTGTCCAGAGGATAAAATGCAGATTGGAATTCATGGCAATATTATTTTCATTTTCATGACAACATTATTTTCATTTTATTGGAAAGAATTTCACTCACTGAATAGTGAGATATATCTGGCAACTTGAGACCAAGATACAGGTTTAGAGTTGCTCTTAAAATTTTTGTCCATATACCCTGAAATTAAAATTAGTTACAAAAATTTATTGGCTCTACATGGTAAGAAACTCCTGTGGGTTTTTATTTCTATTTTTAAGATGAAATGATTATGATATTATTCTAATAAAATGATTTTGGGAATTCAAATAATATTTACATGACAAGGATTTATAGGGGAGAGATATGTGGTAACTATCCCTTCTTTCAGCATGATTTTTCTATAAAATACAACTTCTCTATTTTAAATATATATATAAATTAATAACAAGACTTTAGAGAAATAAAATATAACCCTTATAAAATAGAAAACTAAAACTGAGAAGTGTTTGTTTTAATTTCAAGCTCTATAAAATTTGATTGAAAAAATATGAAAAAGTATTGATCATATAGTTAAGAAAACAGGGTACAAATGAGTTTTATGTTCTCTAATATATTTTATTCTCAATATGCTATATTCTATTTACTATGATCATCTATAATATTCTATATTTGAAATCCAAATTTAGTGCAAGATTTTATTATACTACTTTATCATTTGTTATTTTCTATATATTGACTTTCTTCAATTTTAAAATTATATAAATATTTTAATAGTTCACTTAGTCTGAGAGCATTTGCAACAAAAAGGCAGAACTGACAAAATGATGAAAATCATGTATTAATTTGTGTTTAAGGTGAAAGTCTTTGTGATTCTAATTATTCAGGTTTCATGACACTTCTCATTAAGTTCAAACAGAGTTATTCAAACACTGGTAACCTACTTCAGTTAGAAAAGTGACTGGTCAAGACCCTAAGGAATGCCTTAGTATCCCAAGTTTTACACTAAGAAGAAATGATCCTCAATTATTCAGTAAAAAATAGCAGAAACAGAGACATTCACAAAGCCAGAAAATATCGGAAGAAAAATTCAAACATCTAATGGCTCAATTTCTTACATTTAGCATTGTGTTATACTGCAAAGAGTATATGATTCTAAAACATTAATATAATTTCTGATCTGAAAATATATTTTTAAATTAAAATATTAATATATTTTAGAAAATGTATTCATGTCTTCTGATGTGACTAACTTTGTTATATATCTTCCAAATGACAGGCTCTGAGATAGGCACCGAAAATTTTTTTAAATGAGTACCTTATCAGTTAACATCAAGATGTTTAAGTTTAGACTTCCGGAGAAGATGGCAGCTTACTAAGACACGCGGGTCTTAGTTCTTCCTCCAGAATAGCAACTAAAGAAACAGAAACAATACAAAACAGCTCCCAGAGCCACGACAGAGACCAAAAAGACAGTGTACCCCATTCTGGAACGGCTGAACGGGCAGGGAGAATCCGCTGCAGTGAGATACACGAGGGGAGCGCATTTTCCCGGCAGGGGCGGCTGGCGACTGGGGTCCCCTCCACGCACGTGGCTCCCCGGTCTGACTAGGAACGTTGGATAGCGGGGCCCTCCTGCCACGCTTGGCGTCTCGGGCCAGCTGGGCAATTTGGATCAGCACTCCCCCAAGCCGCCGCAGCCGGCGACCCCCCCCCCCCACGTGCGGTTTCCCGGGCCGACTGTGAGATTCGGATTGGCAAGTTAAAGGAGCCACAGCATCTTTTACTGGTGGGACCCGCAGAGAGACGAGCACCACGAGCGCCACCTACTGGGCAGGAAAAGAAAAACAAAGCCCAGAGATTTCACAGAAAAACCTTTCAACCAGCCAGGTCCCACACCCAGGGAAATCTGATCAAATGCCCAGACACCAGCAGAAAATAATGGATGACGCTCGGAAAATTGAAGATATGGCCCAGTCAAAGGGACAAACCAATAATTCAAATGAGATACAGGAGCTGAGACAACTAATGCTGAATATACGAACAGAAATGGAAAAACTCTTCAAAAACCAAATCAATAAATTGAGGGAGGACATGAAGAAGACATGGGCTGAACAAAAAGAAGAAATAGAAAATCTGAAAAAACAAATCACAGAACTTATGGGAGTGAAGGACAAAGAAGAAAAAATGGAAAAAACAATGGATACCTACAATGGTAGATCTAAAGAGACAGAAGCTACAATTAGTGAACTGGAGGATGGAACATCTGAATTCCAAAAAGAAATAGAAACTATAGGGAAAAGAATGGAAAAACTTGAGCGGGGGATCAGGGAACTGAATGACAATATGAAGCACACAAATATATGTGTTGTGGGTGTCCCAGAAGGAGAAGAGAAGGGAAAAGGAGGAGAAAAACTAATGGAAGAAATTATCACTGAAAATTTCCCAACTCTTATGAAAGACCTAAATTTACGGATCCAAGAAGTGCAGCACACCCCAAAGAGAATAGACCCAAATAGGCATTCTCCAAGACACTTACTAGTTAGAATGTCAGAGGTCAAAGAGAAAGAGAGGATCTTGAAAGCAGCAAGAGAAAAACAATCTGTCACATACAAGGGAAACCCAATAAGACTATGTGTAGATTTCTCAGCAGAAACCATGGAGGCTAGAAGACAATGGGATGATATATTTAAATTACTAAAAGAGAAAAACTGCCAGCCAAGACTTCTATATCCAGCAAAATTGTCCTTCAAAAATGAAGGAGAAATTAAAACATTTATAGACAAAAAGTCACTGAGAGAATTTGTGACCAAGAGACCAGCTCTGCAAGAAATACTAAAGGGAGCACTAGAGTCAGATATGAAAAGACAGAAGAGAGAGGTATGGAGTAAAGTGTAGAAAGAAGGAAAATCAGATATGATATATATAATACAAAAGCCAAAATGGTAGAGGAAAATATTATCCAAACAGTAATAACACTAAAAGTTAATGGACTGAATTTCCCAATCAAAAGACATAGACTGGCAGAATGGATTATGACCCAGGAATACCACTGCTAGGTATCTACTCAAAGGATTTAAGGGCAAAGACACAGATGGACATTTGCACACCAGTGTTTATAGCAGCATTATCTACAATTGCAAAGAGATGGAAACAGCCAAATTGTCCATCAACAGACGAGTGGCTAAACAAACTGTGGCGTATACCTACGATGGAATATTATGCAGCTTTAAGACAGACTAAACTTATGAAGCATGTAATAACATGGATGGACCTAGAGAACATTATGCTGAGTGAGTCTAGCCCAAAACTAAAGGACAAATACTGTATGGTCCCACTGATGTGAACCGACATTCGAGAATCAGCTTGGAATATATCATTGGTAAGAGAGACCAGCAGGAGTTAGAAACAGGGTAAGATAATGGGTAATTGGAGCTGAAGGGATACAGACTGTGCAACAGGACTAGATACAAAAACTCAAAAATGGACAGCACAATAATACCTAAGTGTAATGTAACTAGGTTGGAACACTGAATGAAGCTGCACTGAAATATAGTTTTTTGTTTGTTTGTTTGTATCTTTTGTTTTTGTTTTTTTTCTTTTTCCTTTTTATATATATATATATTTTTTATTAGTATTTTTATTTTAATTCTCTTCTCTATATTAACATTCTCTATCTTTTTCTGTTGTTTTGCTAGTTCTTTTCCTAAATCGATGCAAATGTACTAAGAAATGATGATCATACATCTATGTGATGATACTAAGAATTACTGAGTGCATGTGTAGAATGGAATGATTTCTAAATGTTGTGTTAATTTCTTTTCTTTTTTTTGATTAATAAAAAAAAATTTTTTAAATAAAAAAAAAAAAGATATTTAAGTATAGTGAAAGGACAGGGACCCAAACTAATAATCAAAATTCACCACACTACTGCAAGGTGTTAATAACAGAATGGTATTTGGGAACCCTGTATTTTATGCATAATTTTCTACAAACCCACAATGGTCTAATAACAACAATGGAAAAAGTAAGAGACTCTCAGTTAACCAGGATGGAGACATAGATGTTCCATTGTTTCATTCCCCCAGAATCTTTGAACAATGAGCGAAACTGGCAAAGCCATCTTCCCCAAAACTGTGGAAAAGAATTGAGGATTGCAGTGACTGAGTGAGTGCCAAATCAAGAATACACAACTTAAAAGTGGTGGGAGGAGAAGCCCCTGATACCCTTGCTATCCACTCCCCCATCACTCTCCTGCACATTGTAAGGTGGCCTGGGCTCCCATTCGGGGACCCTGATCCTGTTCAGGAAGGAGCAAAGTAACCACAATGCACACACTGTGGTGACTATATCTGTGCTTATCTATCAGGTGGCAGCCTGAAAGAGAGAACCAGGAAACCCCTATCTGGCTTGCACTACTAGAACTTGTCCTGTATGCAGAAGCAGTTTGTGTATAAGTAAAGGCAATGTCAGAAACAATTAAAGCAAAGCAGCCTGGTAAAGAATTAACATTTTTAAAACATAAAATAAAGCACCCTGAGGAGTACTTCCTGCAAAGATAAAAAACAGAGCCAATTTGAAAAGATTGTGAAAGGTGTTTTTACAGTTTTTGTTTGTTTGTTTGCTTCCTGGCACTCAAGGAAATCTCTGTCATATTGCTAGCCAGATACAAACTAAATGAATAGAAAGTTCAGGGAATAAATCTTAGAAGTAATGCCCTAAAATATTAAAATGAATATTGTACAACAAAAGATGACAAGGAAAAGGAAAATGAAATGATGTCCCATCCAAAGAAGGAAAGAAGGAAAGAAAGAAAGAAGGAAGGGAAGGAAGGGAAGGAAGGGAAGGAAGGGAAGGAAGGAAGGAAGGAAGGAAGGAAGGAAGGAAGGAAGGAAGGAAGGGAGAAAGGAAGGAAGGAAAGAAGGAAGGAAGGAAAAAGATATACACATTCTACATTATATGTGTTGAAAATGAGGGTATTTGAGAACATAAAGAAGTCATGATGATAAATATCCCAAAAGAAAATCATTAAGGAAGTGGTTTTAGAAACATGGACCAATTACTTGAAAGATTTGTCTATAAAATCAATCCCTCATACTAAATAATGACTGATTTGTTTCTCTCTAATAGTTAGCCAAAGACCTATACTTGCATTTAAAATTTATTTACTATGGGATAATGGCAACACACACACACATACACAAAGAAAGCTTTAAGTGTAACCAGCAAAGAGAGTAATGTATCTTCCATTTAGCTTGTACATCTTATTATAAATAATTTCTACCCTTTTCTTTTTTAAAATAATAAAAGTGCTCTCCAAAACCCCATATCTATCTTAATTAATTCCAAAGGGCGAAACTGTGCAAGGACATGAGATTCTTTCTAGAAAATATTGTGATGTACTCCCATTCAGTCACTCATTTATTAAGCAACACTGTTTTAGTTGGTATTGGTTTTATCTCAGGCATTTTACTAGGCTGTGTGAAGAACCAAATATGATGTCTTCTTATTTCTGTATTAAAAGAGAACAGCTCACTTCCGGAGAAGATGGCGGCTTAGTAAGACGCGCCGGTCTTACTCATTTTGCTCATTTTTAAGACAAAGTTAGAACATTTGTTCAAATATCCACCAACATTTCTACCATGTAACAATGATATGAGCATCTGAAAAGAAATACTTCATTGTAAAAAAAGGGAAAAACTAAATATAAAGTCATTCTTGAAGTAAAAAATGTACTAAGAGTAAATCCCAGTGGTCTCAAGACCCAATTTTACTTTTTTTTTCGATTACTGGGTGATAAAATTTCTGGAAAAGTGAGTATGATCTACTTAGGTTACAAAAAAAAAAAAAAAAAAAAAAAAAACTTTTGCATTGTAATGGGCTCCAGGCAAAATCCTATATGGATTTTTCAAGCCCAACCTTAGGCATTTACAAAGACTTTGTCTGGCAGGTCTTACTGGAGAGAGGTGCTCTCCTCCACCAGACTACTGCCTGGGGAGCTGTGGTCAAGGACTCAGGCCCTCTTGGGAGGCCCTGCTCTTACAGATAGCTGCATTCTTAACCTCAGGGCCTCCATTCAAAGGCCTCCTTATCAGCAGACCTCATCGAAGGCCTTCCATAGACGCCTCTGACCAATGGAAGAGTACAGGGAAAATTCCAGGTAGATCTATGTCTTAGATCTGGTCAGAGGGTGGGTCTTGAAGACCATTTTCTCCAATCTGACTCAGGACTCAGTCCTTTTCTGATCCTATTTTCCATTCCCCTCCCATCTGCTTCCAAGTACATAAAATGGCAAGAATGTTTTGTTTGGTGCCCTCAGCCGTGAGATAAACCCCACACTGACATAGATCTACCTGGAATTTTCCCTGTGCTCTTCCATTGGGAAACAGGGCATATTTGTGGATTGGCTATTTCCTTCTGACCTCTTACTTATGCTATTTCCAAAAATGAATAAAGACTTAACTGTTACTTTCATTTTTGCTTGATTTAATTAACTACTCTGATGTGTAGCTGTTCAGCTCTCTCCTGCTCAACTCTTGACAGTTAGGAAGAGATTTATACTTCTGTTCATGACATAAAAAACTAGCATTGAATTTGCCTTTCCACTAAAAACAAATATTAAAATGAGCAAAATATATGAAATAATGGTTTTCAGGTATTAGGAAACAAATAGCTCAAGACTATGATCTCTAAAATAAGGAAAGTAAATTAAGTTCCACAGTTGATTCTCTTTCTACCTGGATGCTTCTGGACTACAGAGCATAAAGGTCCAAACAGAGCAAGGTGTACTTGCTGAGCTGTGGAGATAAAGATTGGAGACCAAGCTACTGAAGCAGCAAGAATTTGAGGGGCATGGAGATTTGCATAGGAGCTCCAAAAATCTGTAGAGGCATTAACTTGAGTCTTTGTTTGAATACAGAATGGCTTATATGCAGAGTGAAATTCTGTTAGTGCAGAATCCCAATACCGGGAAAGTAAAACTACTGAGGAAGTATGAGCTGATCAGTTGCCAAAGCTTTCACAAGGCTCACAGAAGTTTAGATTCCAACTGGATAGAGTGGCAAGATTTCATTGAATACACTAGAAATTCCCCAGAGGCTCCTAAGAGGATAAACCTTAGGAATAAGGCTTATCAACCTGCAGAGAAAAAATTAAGTTCAAAATATACCAGCTGAATTACAGATAAATTAACTGTCTCTCACCCAAAGTTCAAACTTTATGAAAGAAGATGACAAAATCCAGACACTCAACAATGCAGCACTAATAATGTCCAGCATCAAATCAAAAACAAAAAAGAAAAAAACTGCAAGAATGTGAAGTACTAGTGCATATTTAACAAGTAACACACAATGGATTAGCTTAAACCATGGGAGTTGACTGGTTCATGGTTTCTGAGGAATAGTTGTTTCCTCCCTGGGGCTGGTAGCATTCTGCCTGGCTGGCAATTCTTGAGTTCGATGTCTTTCCCATTACACGGTGATGTCTTTTTTCTCTTCTCTTTTGGCTTTCCCCTGACATCTGGTTTCAAGTTCCTCCCCATGTCTCTCTCATTTATGAGGCCTCCAGTAGTAAGGTTAAGACTCATCTGATAGGTTGACCGCACCTTAACTAAAAATAACAACTACAAAAGGTCCTATGTATAATGGGTTCATATCCACAGAAATGGGACTCAGAGTAAAAACATGTTCATGAATTATGGGGAACATAATTCAGCAAACCATAACTGGGAAAATGTGAGCATAACCAGAATAAAAGTCAAATCAATAAAAACAGACTCAAAACAGAAACAGAAATAACGCAATTAGCAGACAAAACTTTAAAACAATCCATTTACATATGTTCAAGGATTTAAAGAAGCACAGTAAAATGACGAAAGAAGAAATAAGGAATCAATAGAAAATAGAATACATAAAAATAATCAAACGGAAATTACAGAACTGAAAAACAAATATCTGAAATGAAAATTTGACAGGATTGCTTTAAGAGCCTAATAGACACTGCAGAAGAAAAGATCAGTGAACTTGAACAGAGGGAACTAGAAAATATCCAAATTGATGTACAGACAAAGAGAGGAATCAAATAAATGAAGAATACCTCAAAGAATACCCAGAGGGAGAAGAGTGATTGGTGCTGAAAAATTGTGAAAAAATAATGGTCTAAAATTTTCAAATTTAAATAAAATTAAAACCTACTTATCCAAAAAAGCACCCCAGACAAGATACACAAAGAAAACCACACTAAAGTATATTATGATAAAATTAATGAAAATCATTTCTATACAGAAAAATCTCAAAAGTAGCTAGAGAAAAGAACACATCACATACAAAAGGGGGAAATGAAAACTACCAAAGCATCTCATTAGAAATGATATGAGCCAGAAGATTAAGGAGCAATATTTTTAAAGAGCTCTAAATAATGATAGCTATAAATGAAGAATTCTTTATGCTGAGAAAACATCCTTCAAAAATAAAAGCCATTGCAAAACAATGAAAACCTAGAAGGTAGTATAGGAGAAAATCTTGGCAATGCTCATTTTGGCAATGACTTTTTAGATACATTGCTAAAAGCACAGATCCATGAAAGAAAAAAAAAATTGACAAGTTGGACTACATTAAAATGTTCTGCTCTGTGAAAGACACTGATAAGAGAATGAATAGACAATCCACAGACTAGGAAAAATATTTGCAAAATGCATATCTAATAAAGGACTTGTATCCATATACACAAGTATATTAAAATTCACCTTAAATAGATCTTAAAACTCCACAATAAGAAAACAAACAACTCAATTACATAAATAAACAAAAGATCTAAATAGATGCCTCATCAAAGAAGATATGCAGAGCACAAATAAGCCTATGGAAAAGACGGTCAACATCATATGTCATTAGGGAATTCCAAATTAAAACAACAACGAGATACCATACACATCTATTAGAATGGCTAAAATCCAAAACCCTGACCACAACAAATGGTAGTGAGGATGCGACTCCACAAGAACTCTCATTCATTGCTGTGGAAATGCAAAATGGTACATTCACTTTGGAAGACAGGTTGGCAATTTCTCACAAAGCTAAAAATGTCTGACAGTCCATCAATTATTCTTCAAGGTATTTATACAGGAGTTGAAATTTCCATGCAAAACCTGTACAATATATTAATAGTTTTGACAATTGTCAAAAGTGGGAAACAAACAGTATGTCTTTCAATAGATGAATGGATGAAAAAATGTGGTGAACCATATAAATTATTACTCAGCAATAAAAAGAAATGACCTACAAGCCATGAAAAGACATGGCAGCATCTTAAATTTGCTAAATGAAATCTTATTGTTAAATAAAATAATTCTGTTTGAAAAGGCTACATACTGTTGATTCCAACTATATGACACTCTAGAGAACACAGAACTCTAGAAACAGTAAAAAGATCAGTGGTTGCCAGGGGTTCAGAGTGGAGGGAGGAAGGAAGGAATGAATAGAGAAATTTTAGGGTGGTGGAATTCTTCTGTTTGGTACCGGAATGGTGGATATATAACATCATGCTTTTGTCAAAGCCAAGAGACCTATACCACACAAAGAATGAACCTGAATGTAAATATGGACCTGAGTTAGTAATAATATAAGTAAATGATCTCATATTTCAATTAATATGTAGAGATTACTTTGGAAAAAAATAAATCGCAACTACATGCTTGTACAGTAAACTCATTTTAGATATAAAGATGCAGATAGATTTAAACAAAAGGAGAGGAAAAGATATATCATACAAACACAATAAAAGAAAGCAAGAGTGGCTATATTAATATCAAACAGTGAAGACTGTGGGAAAAGGAATATTAACCCGAATTGAAGGAGAATACTTAACAATAATAAAGAAGTCAATTCATCAAGAAGATAGAGCAATCATAAATGTTACATGAACATAAGGAGCAAACACTGACAAGTGAAAGAAGAAATAGATAAAACTATTGTTGGATATTTTAGCACTCCTCTCAGAAATTGATAGAAATAGTCAGAAAAGTAGTTAAGATATAAAAGACTTGAGCAGCATTATCAACCAATTCAAACTATTTGATATCTATAGAACATATCCTGCAACAGAATATTCTACATTGTCTTCAAGTGCACATGGAATAGTCACAAAGGTAAATTTTATGCTGGTCCATGACATAAGTCTCAAGAAATTTGAAGGAACTGAAATCATTACAATGTAGTAATATTCATATTAAATTAGAAATCAATAATATAAAAATACCTAGAAGATTCTCAAATGTTTGTAAATTTGTTACTTACAAATAAATCTGGATCAAAGAAGATACAAAGGATAATATTTCAAAGATATGAAAATGAAAACTTACATCAAAATCTGTAAGATGCAGGTTAAGCAATCCTTAGAGGGAAATTTAAGCTCTATGTGGTTATATTAGATATCGAGAAAATAAATAACATTAATGTATTGAAATAGTATTTATCATTAACGAGATAACATTTAAACCTACTTTCTTGGAAATAGCAGGGAGTAAGGGATGAGTATGTGGGGCACAGAACAGCATAACCTCTGGAGAAGAGTTGATATGTGAGTTGGATATTAATTAATGTAGCCGGGCGATGATTTCCTGGGAAGGGAGGGAACATAAGAAAAAGCAGAAGTAAGTTATTACTGGAATGTTGACTGGATAACTAATATTCTAGTTTTAGGGAGAACTGACCACAACAGAGGACGTAAATTTAAGCATGTATCTGACTGTGAAGGGCTCTATGTTCACAGCTATGCTCTTACATTTACATGTAAGTTAATGTGAGAGTCTGAATTTCTTTCGACAATATATCCAGCAACATTCTCCTTTTGCCTCCCTAATGGAAAAATGACGGAGAATGATGCAACAATCTGCTCCATTTGAATCATGACTCTTACAAAGGAGAAGTAAGTCTGATGAATACCAAAATTAACAGAGGCTTTACATATGGATAAGTTGCACTAGTTTATTTGCCAGAACCAAGAATCATTGCTGCTACTTGGCAGGTCTACACGCCTTCATAAAATACAGTCAGTACGGCAAAGTATAATAAAATAGGCCAGTTAAAATACATCATCGATGGATTGTATGGTGATGAATAAAACTCCTTAAAAAACATACATCACTGTATCCTGGAGGTTATTCTTACGCATTGAGTAGATATCACCTTGTTATTCAAGATGTAATGGAGAGGCTGGAGGGAACTGCCTGAAAATGCAGAGCTGTGTTCCAGTAGCCATGTTTCTTGAGGACAATTGAATAATGATATAGCTTTCACAATGTGACTGTGTGATTGTGAAAACTTTGTGTCTGATGCTCCTTTTATCCACCTTGTCAACAAATGAGTAGAACATATGGCATAAAAATAAATAATAGGGGGAACAAATGTTAAAATAAATTTAGTTTGAAATGCTAGTGATCAATGAAAGCGAGGGGTAAAGGGTATGGTATAATCTTTTTTTCTTTTTTCTTTTTTCGTTTTATTCCTTTGTCTATTGTCTTTTTATTTCTTTTCCTGAATAGATGCAAATGTACAAAGAAATGATGAATATGCAACTAAGTGATGATATTGTGAATTACTGATTATCTATGTTAATGTTGTGTTTCATTTGCTAATTTTTTTAAATTAATAAATAAATTTAAAAAAAAAAAAAAACACATCACTGGAGAGAGTGCAAGTGTAGTTCAGAGGTAGAATTCTGACCTGCCATGTGGGAGACCCCAGTTCAATTCCCTGTCCATTCACTTCCCTTCCCACCCCCCAAAACAATAAGCAAAACAAACAAACAAAAATTCAACAAATGGTGCTGTAATAATGGGATACTTACATGGAAACATAATGAAATGTGACCCTGCCACAGCACATACAAAAAAATTAAAATATATATTTTTTAAATACATCACTGGAAATCTCAAATTTATAATCAAAAGATTACTGTTGACCTGGGTTTAATTCCCAGACCATGCATGCACCACAAAAATAAAAAAATTATTGCAAAAACAAAAAAGAGTAATATGTTGCCCCTTTGAGAAATAGTTTTGTACCAGAAAATGTAGTGATTAAACAAGAGTTGATTCATTCTGATCCAGTGGATCGTGGCCTCTCACTGGAGATGAGCACCTGAGAGAACCCATATCACTGTCTCATTAATAACATCAAAACACCATGTGAATGCTTCAATTTAAACAGAATTTAGCATTATCAGAAGCCATAAGGTAACTTCATTTTTCCCAATTCACAATTAAGTTATAATAGCAGCAGGCAGGACTCAGGGCTGTTAAAGTTATTCAGTTGCAGAGCCAGAAGATTTGATGAGGTACACAATTTTTCCCTGAAGGCTAAAAAAATGTAATTATGAAAACATCCTGGACTGAAAAACAGTATTGTCAGCTGTTTCAAAGAAAGAAAAAAGATCATTTAAAGGTAAAGTGATTATAGATAAAAGAGATACAAAATTAAGTTGAAACCACCAGTGTACACAGAGCAATTACAACAAGGAACAAACATGAAAACATTTTATTATAAGGAGAGAGTAGGGCTTTCATTTTTCTAAAAGAACAGCCCTGAATTATTTAATTACTATCTGAAAGGTTCACTCTGATATTTGAAGATGAATAGATATCAGATGATAATTAAGCTTTCAATGCATCAAATAAATAATCCCCGAACATGCCTTAATCTATCAAACTGACGGTAGGAGATAGGCACTCTCTTTCCCTAAATTCATGCAAACTAAGAGATACTTCATAGTTTTTTCATGTCTTACCTGTGGTAGTTTGAAGCTGTTATGTACCCCACAGAAGGCCATGTGTTATGTACCCCACAGAAGGCCATTTAATCATTCCTGTGGGTGGGACCTTTTCATTAGGTACTTCAATTGAGATGCAACCCACACCATTCAAGGTGGGTCTTGATCCTCTTGCAGTCTTTTATGAGGATAAAGTACACACAGAAAAAGCCAAGAGAGCTCAGAGGAGCACCAGAGAAGCTCAGAGAGAAGGACACACCCAAAGAAGCTGAGAGAGAAAACCACTGAAGCCAGAAGCTGAAAGCAATGAAACCCAGGAGAGAAGGACAAGCAGACACCGGCCATGTACCTTCTCATGTGACAGAGAAGCCCCAGATGCCAGCAGCCTTTCTTCAGAGAAGATATAGTTCTGTTGAGCCTTAATTTGGACATTTTCACATCTTTAGAACTGTAAATTTGTAAGCTATAAATTCCCATTGTAAAAGACAATCCATTTCTCTAATATTGTGTTCTAGCTTTAGCAAACCAAAACATTACCCCAAACCTATCTCACCGTAAGTCCTCTCTGTAAAATGAAGATTTTCATCTCTGCCTTCACAGGACTACTATGAAGATCAAATAAGAGAGAATGCAAATAATACGTGTGTTAGGGATTGAATAAGGTTTACCACAAAAACATATTCAAGTTTTAGCCTCTGGTCCTGAAGGTATAAACTTATTTGTGAATAAGATCCTCAGAGATCCTATTTAGAGGAGGTCAGATTGAATCAGGGTGGGCCTTAATTCATATGAACTGCAGTCCTTATAGGCTGAGGGAATTAAGATTCAGTCAATCAGTAGAAGCCAGAGATTGAGGCAGATCACCACATGACAGAGACAGAGATGCAAGCCAAGGAACCCCTAGGATTGCAGCAAAATGAGATACTGCAGACTCTGGGAGAATGCATGGCTGGCCAAGATCTCAGTTTTGGATTTCTAGATTTCAAAACTGTGACCAAGTAAAGACCTGTTGTTTAAACCAACCAGTTTTTGATATTTGCCTTAACAGTACTGGCAAACTAAAACGATATGCAGAAGAACTTTGTCTACTGCAAAGCTCTACACAGAAGGCAATACTGAAAAGTGCCTTGTATTTTATAAAGCTTTCATCATAACACTCTACACTTAAAACTTAACTCACAATAGTTACCTGAGAGCTGTGGTAGATGAGTCATTCTACCAAATACTGGGGATTTAAGACACAAAATCCTCACCCTTAAAGGGTCTCACAATCTGAACTCCAGAGGAAAAGAAAAACATGCTCACATGATCTTGCCTATACCTAAAGTAAGTGCTGTGGAAAAAGAGAGGAGAGAAGGTTGTTACAAGAGAATTGGCATTTAATGAAAGAGATTAGTAAATAATTCCCGTTCTTAGGACTAAATTTCTGCAACCTTCCCTAAGTACTTAAGGGTAACTTGAAGTTACCTCATCTGAACTTTTTATAAATAATCTTATTGTAGAGAGGACAGCATTTTTATTTTTTAACACAAAGAAAGAGGCTTAGAAAAGCTAAATGACCTTGTAGTGGTCAAATGGCTTGACCTTTGACCTATAGTTTAGACTATGCCTTAGTACTCAGACTCAAGTACAATGCGCTTGCCACTATGTAATATACTTTCTTTGATGTTTGCAGTGATGAAAATGGAGTATGGGGCCTTACTGGAAATATTCAATTTATACTACACAGGTGCTTTGGAAGAAAGAATCATGCTTCTCAGAAAATCAGCTGTCTGTACATTAGTATTCAGTCAAAGCTGGTAAAACAAAGTAACAGGCCAGCATGCATGTAAATGGTTTATATTAATGGACTATCCAGTATCAAAGCCAATGGTTGTACTAAGAGGCTAAATCTCAATGTGGATGCTATGGAAATGTCATAAAATCAAATTCATATTTATATATTTAAAAAATTAGCATGGCCACCTTAAACCATTGGAGAATGTAAAAGTCCATGCATGCTCGGTAGCTCATGTGAGTTTTACAGAGAAGTAATTTTTATTGTTCTCTCCCTAACCATACTACATATGCAGTCATGTATATGTGTGTGTACACACATACACACACAGTGCCCCAGTAGAAATAACAGAAAAACCCACACAGTGAGGAGCACTCTAGCATCTGTGGCTCTGCTCCTTGGGAAGGACTTTTTTGAGTATTTTTGAAGGATCTTCCCAAGTTGATTTAGTAATACTCTATCAACAAGCAGGGGAGCTTAGATCACCTATAGGCATGCTTAGGAGTTATTTCTGGAGGACCTCTGTTGTTGCTCAGATGTGGCCTCAGTTTCTATAAGTCCAACTCTGCAAATGAAATCATTGCCCTTCTCCCTACATGGGACATGACACCCAGGGGTGAAAGTCTCCCTGGCAATGTGGGACATGATTCCCAGCGATGAACCTGGCTCTGGTACCATGGGATCAATAATGCCATCCTACCAAAAACGGGGAAATAATTGTAGCAAAGAACATCTCAGGGGCTGAGAGACTTCAAATAAAGTTGAGAGATTACTCTGGAGGCTACATTTATGCATGTTTTAGCTAGATATTGCTACTTATCATGGTTTGCCAAACCGCACCCAAAACCATTCTTGCCAACTCTAAAGAATACTTGGGGCTTTATCTGATAGTCTACAAAAGTTCCATGCACTATGATTATTTTCCAGAAACCTACAACCTCCAGATGGGTTCCTAGGCTGGGTAAGTCCTAAAACCCATAGGGGTCAGCCTCTCCAGAACATCAACTAGTTCCATCCCCCTAGCCCATATTACTGATACCCCTTTCAAACATTAAAAATTAGAATGGACATAGCACAATTACCCCTAAAAACTGAAAGAAAGATCAAAGGAGAAAGTGAATTTATAACAGAGAAGATAGGATTTAACAAATGGATATGACTGCTGAGTCATTATATTGATATTCCTTTTAGCCTCCAATGTCTTGGAGTAGCTAGAAGGAAAAACCTAAAATTGTGGGACTGTAACTTATACCAAACTCTCAAATCTGTTCTTTAGCTAATTATTGCCTTGTGCTTTGAAATTTATTGCTTTTTTTATATATATGTTAGTTTTTACAATAAAAAGATTTTAATATATACATAAATTACACTTACATATTAAATAATAAATATCTTCAAATTGGCATTGATATTTATAATATATAGGGAAAACAAACTCAAAAGAAATTCACTATTAACAATCATTGGCTTTTTAAATGTTTCAGTATTTACTATAATGAGTATTTCTCTAACAATAAAAATTTTTAAATTAGAAAGAAATTTGGAAAATCTCTGATAGTTGAAAGCCTGGAAATACGTATTAACTTCTGCTTCTTTTCATATCACCGCAGGAAGCATAATGGGGTTTGTTTTTTTTTTTTTTTTTTAATTCAGAAACACATAAACACAAAGATATCAAGAGAGGAGACAATAACAACAAAATATTGGAAAGTGGAAAGCAAGTGAGTGAATAATAATGACTACACAGAACTGACAAATCAAAAATCAAAGGTGGCAATGGAGATAGCAAAGGAGCAACAAGATTTATGGTAGAAAACTTAGAGCCTGCGAAATTGGGGGCAATAGGATGAAAACTTGTTTAAGAAGCAAGTAGACAACTCTCTTATCCCAATCCTCACCCCCACATACCCAGCCCCCATGCAACTGCCTTTTCTTCAACTTGGGAAAAATTTGTACCTTTACTTTTTGAAATGAGTAAAATAGAGAAGGGGTCAAAAGGAGGATGTGGATAACAGACTGTAAATAAGAGGAATAAATAAAAGTTTACAAAATCAATATTGAAACTCTTCAATCTTTTCCCCTATGACTCCTAAAATGCTGACAGCTAGGCTTATACCTTCCATGCAGGAAGTTGGAAGGTTATTTCTGGGAATTTGAGCAAACCAAGAAAAGAGACATAAAAATACTGATATTAGGGGACGTCCGAAGAAATAGCTTAATTCATTTCAACTAGAATGAAGCTGAAGTTGATATGAAGCTTCTGCCCAGAATTTTCCAATCAACATTTTAGGACTTCATCTCCAAATTTATAAGCAGACAACTAGGGACCATAGTTTGTAGGACTAAGCATGAGCGAACAATGGAAACATTCTGAAATACATCCAGCTTTCTGAAACAGAGGATACAGAATGTAAAGGAAGGTGTAGGCAAGGAAGTCAGTGTAATCAGCAACTCCAGCAAAGGATGACGTGAATATGAAAGATAGGTGAAATACAAAGATAAGGCAAAATTTAACTAAAAGACTAGGAAGCAAGAACCAGGCCTGCATTTAGGTGGTGGCACATGGATGGTTATCAGATAAGAAATGGTTCAGCAGTACATAACAGAAAATACATGGTACAGTGGTTTAAATAATAGATCTTTGTTTTGTTATATAACAGGGTAGCCTTGTTCAAATGCATTATGATACCTTCAGGACCCAGGTTCTTCTCTCTTCCTGCTCAGCTGGAATTATTGTGTGCCTTTTGTCCTTATGAATTTTTTACCTCATTGTTGAAAGATGGCTGCTTTATCTTCAAGCTCCAGTTAAGAAGAAGGGGAAAAGCAATCAGCAGGAAGCGTATCTCTTTTAAAAGTTCCCCTAGGGTGCTAGACAGTGGCTCAGTGACAGAATTCTTGCCTGCCCCGCCGGAGACCCAGGTTCGATTCCCGGTGCCTGCCCATTCAAAAAAAAAAAAAAAACGTTCTCCTAGCCCTTCGTGGACAAAAGTGGGGAAAGAAATGTCATAAAATAAGATTTCAAGGCCTAGGAGATTTAAAATAGAGTCAAGAGGTCATTCTGGAGGTTACTTTTATGCAAGCTATAGCCACATATTTAAAATGTCCACAGTGTGACAAGCCCCAACTAACAGTGCTCCTGAAAGCCCTAAAGAACACCCTGGGAGCTGTGTTACATTCCATAATAGTTTTTCTTAGTAATTTTATTTTTTTTCAAAATTTAGGTCCTCTGGATAGTTCCTATGCCAGAGAAGTCCTGAAACCCAGAGGTACCAGTCTCTCCAAGAACATCAACAGGTTCCATTCCTCTAACCCATGAGGTCCACACCCTTTCCAGCATGAAGGAGTTAGAATTGCCATTGCCCAGATATCCCTGAAGATGGAGAGAATGATCAAATGGGAGGGAGGAGATGTAACTGAGAAATTAGGACTTAACAAAAAAATGATTTTGACTACTGACTCAGTATATAGATATTTCTTTTTAGTTTCTAGTATATTAACCTGAAGGAAATACCCAAAATTGTTGAACTACAATCCAGTAACTTTGGTCTTTGATGACTGCATAAATATATAGCTTTTATTTTGTGGCCATGTGACTGTAAAAACCTTGTGACTGACACTCCCTTAATCCAATATATGGGTAGATGAGTAATAAAATAAAGACAAAAATAACAACAATAATAATAATGGGATGCATTGAGTTTTCTTTTTTAAATTATTTCTTCTTTAGAAATAATGAAAATATTCTAAAACTGATTATGGTGATGAAAGCACAACTGTATGATAATATAGGGAACCATTGCTTATATGCTTTGGATGGATTAGATGGCCTGTGAATATATCTCAATAAAATTACATTGAAAGATTTAAAAAAAGAAAAAAAAATAGCTCCCTTAGAAGCTCTACTTGATGACTTGTGCTTATATTTTATCAATCAAAACTGAGTCACATCATAGAGAAGAATATGGTCCAGAAACAGATTCACACATATATGGACACCTGATTTATGACAAAGGTACCACTGCAATATGGTGAGAAAAGTATAATCTTTTCAATAAAATGACTCTAACTCAGTTGAATATTCACATTGGAAAATTTTAAAAAAGAATTTTTATTCCCTACATCACACTGCACAAAAGTCGATTCCAAATGACTCGTAGATTTAGAAATGAAAAGCAAAGATAGATAGATAGACAGACAGACAGAGAGACAGACAGAGCTTTCCTACCAGAAAATGGAAGAGTATGTCTTCATAACCTTGGGATAGGGAAAGATATAATAAGCAGGACACGCTCTTCTTACCAAAAGATAGAGAAGTCAGTAACTATGCCGGTTTGAAACTGTCATGTACCCCAGAAAAGCCATATACTTTAATCTGAATTCAATACTTTTGGTGGGATCTTCTTGATTAAGTTGTGTCCAAGGAGATGTGACCCACCCAGTTGTGGGTGAGACATTTTGATTAGGTGGTTTTTATGGATAAATCGCCACCCATTTAAGGTGGGTCACTAACTGGAGTCCTATAAGCGGGAACCATTTTGGGAAAAAAACTTCAGGCCAGACAGATGTTTGGATATACAAAAAGAAAACTCCCCTGGGGAAGCTGTTTGAAACCAGAATCCAAAGGACCAGCAGACACTTAGTTACGTGTCTTCTCAGATCTGCCTTTCTTGAATCAAGGTATCATTCTCTGGATGCCTTAGTGTCATGGTTAGGGACAGGTGTCAACTTGGCCAAGTTGTGGTACCTGTTCATCTGATTGGGCAAGCGCTGGCCTGTCTGTTGCAATGAGGACATTTCATAGGATTAGGTCATGATCACCTCAGCTACATTCACAGCTGATTCCATTTGTAATCGGCCAAGGGGGAGTGTCTTCTGCAATTAGTGATGCTAAATGCAATCATGGGAAGCCTTTTAAGGAGGACTCAGAGGAGACAAGTTCCATTCCTGCTTTGGCTGGTGAGCCTCTCCTGTGGAGTTCATCCAGGCCATCCATTGGAGTCATCGGCTTCGCAACCTGCCCTGTGGATTTTGGACTCTGCATTCCTACGGTCACGTGAGACACTTTCATAAATTTTATATTTGCAAGTGTTCCCTGTTGATTCTGTTTCTCTAGAGAACCCTAACTAATACACTTAGTTTGGGCATTTTTATGGCCTTAGAACTGTAAACTTGCAACTTAATACATTCCCTTTTGAAAAGGAAAGGGACCAAAGAGGAATTTTAGGGCAAACGGAGTGCTCTTGTTCCTTAATTTACTCCTACTCTGCCTGAGGTCTCAGACTGGTCTAAAGGCATACAGGTTCCCTCTGTGCTTATTCAATAGTTCCCTATTGGAGTGCTGAGCCTGCATCTGAGGACTGGTCTGCAGTATATTGGATAGGAAACTACTAGCAGGGTGCAACATACATGATAAAATAATTGAGATGTTTCAATAACAAGCTTGAAACAGTTTATGTCAATACATTAAATGAACACAATGAGGAAGATACATCATTTCATAATTATTCTGGGTTCTTTCATGTGTAGCAATACTGCTAGAAGGGGACCAAGCCAAGGAAATTTGGAGGGAGAAAAAAAATAGAAAATAAATGATTACCTTCTGTCAACTTGCAGGTGACTGGCTTCAAGTGTTCCAGAATTTTTACAGAACAACTTTTACATTGTATTATCAATATTCAGTGTGTGACTGTAAGTCAAAAAGTATTTCCTTTTACTTGGGAAATCTGAGGAAATATATAGAAGCCTGACATTAAACTATCCCAGAATCAATAAAAACTAAATGTTAAATATAAAAACTGCATTTCCATTGCATAAAAATGTTACTTCAGTCCAATGTATTTATTACTTGAAAAAATACGGCCACAAAATTCTGTGTTTTGCCTTATATTATCGATGTTAACAATTTAAGGTCAAGAGGGAGAGGCACATATAAATTGGACGCTTCTTTAATTTCTCAAGAAGTCACTATTTCTTTTTCATTGCTAACAGCTCTGATTATTGTTATGATTTTTATTCCAAAAGATGACTATAACAGTGAAAACATGGTATAATTAACAAAATTCTTCTCTCACTGCATTTCTTGGAGAAAGCTGGAAAGCATGAAAAATATTTGCACAAATAGATATACCTCAAAACAAAGTAAAGACCTTATTAAGAATAAGAGCTCTTAAATATGAGTATTGTAGACTGCCATGATCAACACACTATTCTTGATTGAGCATATTTTTCAGATAAAAATGATAGAATGAACTATGTATCTGCATTTATTAAAGGGGGAAAACTTTGTATCTACATGTAAATTTACAGCATGGTCTGCCATTCAGTTTGCATTATTAGTCATTAATAAATATGAGCTCAGTAAAATGTTGTTGGCAGAGTAAGCTGTTCATCAGAATGACCCGGGAAGATTTTTTTTTACATTTTTATTGTGAAATATAATATAGATACAGAAATAATGATAAATTTCAAAGTACAACTTAACAAGTAGTTATAGAGCAAATTTCAAAGTGTGGTACGGGTTTCAGTGCCACAATTTCAGGTATTTGCACCTAGCTATTCTAATACACTAAAGACTAACAAGAAATAAAGAAGTGCGTACATATATGTACCAAAAGATATGTACAAGAATGTTCATAGTAGTGTTATATAAAATAATCAAAAGCTAGATACTATAAAAATGTTCATCAATAGGAAAGTGGATTAAATATCTAAGGGGCAGGGTTATACAATGGAATATATAGCAATTTAGTTGAAAGAACTACTGCTACACATACACACAAAAACATAAACAAATCTCACAAATATAATTTTGAGTTGAAGCTAGAAACAAAAAATTATATACTGCATGCTTCCATTTATATAGAGATCATATAGAGGCAAAACCAATCCATAATGTTTTAAGTCAGAACAGTTATTATATTGGAAGAGGATAATGAGTGGGGGGCTCCCAGGGAGTTTTTCAGCAAGCTGTAATATTCTGTTTCTTGATCCAGATAACAGTTTTGCAGGTATATTAACTTTGTAAACTAAGCTGCACTCAGAAATCTTTGCAATTTTCTGTAGGCTGAATTTGAATTAAAGCTCTCAAATAAAGCAGGGTAATGGAGTTAGTGAGGGGTGGGGTGGGGTGGAAGACAATGATGCTGTGTCATATAACAGGAGTCAACACACTTTTTCTGTGAGGAGCCAGATGGTAAATATTTTGGATTTGGCAGACCATACAATCTGTGTCACTTACTCACTGCTACCACTGTAGTGTGAAAGTAGCCATGGGCAATATGTAAATGAATGAATGCAGCTATGTTCCAATAAAATATTATTTATATATTCCATATTTGAATTTCAACTAATATTCCAGTTTCAATATTCAATATTCAAATTTGGATTTCATATAATTTTCAAGTGTCACATACTATTCTTCTTTCGATTTTTTTTGCTAACCAGTTAAAAAATATAAAAACCATTCTTAGCTCACAGGCCACACAAAAACAGAGAGTGGGCTGGATTTGACCTGCGGGTCACAGTTTGAAACCCCTTATGTAAAGGATAGTCAGAGAAGACCTCACTGATGAGTTAATTTTGCACAGGGATATAATAGAATTGAGAAAGCAAGCCACCAGATTATCTGGGGAATTTTCTCTGGAGATGGAATAATGATTAGTAAGGTCCTTAGGTGGGCACTTATTTGCTGTGTTCAAGGAGCATTCTACCTGGCTAGAATGAAGAGTGCCAAGGGAAGCAGTGGGCAAAGAAATCAGAGCAGTAACAACCCACAATCACATAGAGCTTATAGAGAACTGTTACAGAAAATGAATTTTGGCAGTAATGGGAAGCCCATATTGGAGGGAAGAAATAAGGGAGGCAAGGACGCAAGTCAGAACTTACTAGAATTTTCCAGGGAAGAAAAGAACAGGGATTGAAGTAACACCTTTATGGGGTCGAGGTGATGAAGAAGCAGGAAGGCATTCAAGCTTTTAAGTGCCCAAACCCACCTCTGCACAGACATGGGTCAGATTTATTTACGCTAAAATTCATAAAATGAAACTAAAATAAAAGGAATTTTTTGTTCCTGTTTTGTTTTTCTCACCAGAAACCCCAAACCAAACAACGTTATAATGCTGAGGTTCTTCTAGGTAAAATTATACTTTCAAGTAAAAGAGAAGGAGACTCCCAGTGGGAGTCATTTTTAAAATGCAGCATGTCTTCAGGCTCAATGAGGAACCTGTTCCTGGCTGAAAGATTGTGTTAAAACTCCAACATAAAATGGGCCATGATGGCTGGCATTTAAAAGCATGGCTTGCATTTTGGGTTTCTATCTTAACAAAATCAGTCGGTTTTTGTTATAAAACATCAGCTATCCAATGTGTGCTCTCTTACCTATTGTTGCCTCTTTTATAACAGCCATTGGATACTGACTATGTCCAATGTGGCAAAACTAAAAGACGTGGAAATAGACATCTATTGTTTACAATAGGTGGAGAGCACAGGGAAAAGTAAGATGCTTGCTGAAAACTTCCATAATTTTTTTTTCTTTCACATCGCTTATACAGAAGATTTATCTTGGGTAACAGGTGATAAGCTTTGATCTATAAACTAGAAACATAATGTGTCAGGTACACTGAAGATGGCTTTTTACCCAATTTACTATACAGCTTTGCTTTATAGGTCAGTAAAAAGGAAAACAAGTATGTTTCCTTTTCCTTAATATAAAACGTTTTCATGAAAAAAGGAAAGTATGTTTAAAGCAATCATTAATATGACAGATACAAACTTAAAATTGTTGAATTTAGGTAAATAAAACTAATCCTACTTTTAATTCGATTAGTACTAAAATCTACCAGTACTTCACTAAATCTACTAGTACTAGGTAGAATCAAACACTACCTAGACTGAGTTATATAGACAAATAAGGCAGTATCTCTCCAGCAAGAGCTCACCATCTCCTAGGAGATATGCAAAAATAATTGTAAGAGTTTGACAATGGAAAGTATGGAATTGGAAGTCATTAGCTCATTGATATGTGTTGACTTGCCAATTCATACATATGCAAACCAAGGTTCAGCAGGCTAATTGTATTTCCGATGTTGCATAGCTGGCAAGTAGATTTAAACTTAGGTACTAAAGCAATTCTTTCCCTTATACAAAATTTTAACTTTTTCCATCCTCATTCCACATTCAGTAAATATTCATGTAACATCTGGCATGAGCAAGGACTGTGATATTAGGCTAAGGAAATAATATAATAATATATTTTATTTAGACATCACTTAAAACAGCTGTAGACTAATGCTTAAACCCACACAGTTTATTTTCAGACTGTCTGATTCCAAATTTCACTATTCTCTATATGTGAACTTAGGATAAAGTGACTTTAACCTCTCTGCAGCCATCAAATGCAACATTAGGTCTTTACTACAAAGAGGGGTTGAGAGAAGTAAATGAAATTATTTAGTGTCTGTCTTATAGAATGTCCAAATAAATCTTAGCAATAATTACTGTTGTGAAACTGCTTTATACCTATATACAGGATCTCAGCATTTTGGTATGATTATATTAATTACACGTATGGAAATAAGAATCACCAAAATGGAGACAACTTAAGGCTCAGGAGTAGCATCTCTTGATGACATAAGCATATATGACTAACTAGACAGTGCTTATCACCCCTAAAAGTTTTTGTCAACATTGGCTAAAGAATTGTCCTCAGCAAAAGGACATTCATTCATTTCTGGAATGAATTCTAGAGGGGTTGCATGTTATCCTGAATATCAGGACCACTGGGGATGTAATTTTATTTTTTCAAGAACTTTTTCTAAAAGCTGATAAAGTAGATACCATGCATTTGACAAAAGACTTTTAAAGTATTAATCCAATTGGTACAATTGCAACTTAGACTTATGGTTAAGATTGAGTAGAGAACAAAAAGACCAAAATAGCAATAATTTATTTGCATTACATTGTTTATGGTAGTGAATTCCCCGTTAAGTGTGCATGTGTTTTTCTCTTCTAACCTTTTATTTTCATTTCCTCATAATAGATTCCTTTGAAACTGAAATTTCTAGCCTCTGATCTATAATCAGAGGTGAACATATTATATTTAACTATAGAGAAAATTTACACGTTTCTCCTAGAATTAAATTAAAATTTAAAAATATGTTAAAATTTCATTTTAGAACTTAGGAGTGTATTATAGGTAGCAAAAGAAAGGGTATAATGTCAGATAAACACCTTCAGAAAAATTAAATGCTAAAAAAGGCTAAATGAGTCCAAATGACATTTTAAAATATATTTTGAATATAAACTGGTTAAACATAGGACATGAAGAAAAAAACCAATTAGCAGCTCTCTGTCTTATTCATTAAGAAAAGAAAGAGCAGTGGAGGAAAGAGTCTATGCTACAACAATATAAGGAATCTTTCAAACTTAGAAAGCAAAGCCTCTAAAATACAGTTTCTTAGTGAAGTTTTTTAATGTTGAACTTAAATAAGAAGATACAAATCATCTACCTAAATGAGATGTAACTAAAATGGGAAGAATATTAAAAACAAAATATTTCCTTTCTTTCATCTTGCTTTAGTTTACTAAAAGTAAGAAAAACTGATGCCTATAGACAAATAAGATAGCAATTATTCATGTGATATCTGAACATGATTCCATTAAACCTGTGTAAATCTTAATTTACCCAGTTCATTAATTTACACATTCTAAAGTAAAATATACCTATAAGTTTATGGAATTTATAGTAAGATCTGCTTTTCTCATTTTAATTATTGTAATGGTTCATTTTTGGTTTTTTGTGTGTTTGTATATTGACAGTAAGTAGAACATAGCCAGAAGCAGTAAACTATTTTTGGAGAAGAACTCATTTTTAATTTAAATGTGGGCTTTATAGACAAGAATAAGAAGCCCTGATTGCAGCTAATTTCAGCAAATTAAAAAGAGCCTATGGGGAAAGCTCACTGGTTATGATGAAATGCAATCAAGGGTGCAAGAATATTGATCTTCAAACACAAAGCTGACTAGATAATAAAATACAGTTTGAAAAACCCATTCATTTTTATTATGAGGAAATAGCAGGCACTGGTTTAAGTACTAAATAAAACAAGAAAAACCTACTGATTATTGCAACTGATACTGATAACATCATATATATATATATAAACTCTCCTTAGTTTGCAATTGTTCACATCCTCAAGCAGGGTACTTAACCCAAGTTGACACTGAGCAACTTTTATCTGAACAGAATCTCTTAGGTTAAATATTTAGGTTTCAGTGAGTAAGGAAAAGGCAAGGAAATCAAACAGATCCTGGGGATGTGTGCATGGAGCATTTGTACGTATGTAAATACAGCATGTTCACAAACCTCTGTAATCAACCACTCGAAAACTGCTCTTGCCTTTGATTGACAAAAAGTCTCCAGAACAAAGAGTTTATGAAGTAGATGAAAACAATGCCTTGAAATAAATGCTGTCTTAATTTCCTGAACAGAAATATTTTTAGGTGCAGTATTTAGAGCAGAGCAGAGGTTTGTTTATTATAGCAGAGGATGTGGTCAGTTCTCTCTATAGATCCTCGTGGCACACGAAGCAGGATTAGCTCATACAGACAAAAGAAGTCTGAAGGATTCTAGAATGATTGGGAATGGCAGGGGGATGACTTGTAGGAGAAAATACTGAACTCATTGACCCTAGAAATGCAAACATTTTCATCCATTCTTTCCTTTATTTATTCAAAAAACCGCACAGACCCAGCAGAGGTATATCCAGGTTCCGACATGAGAGGAGATGAGCCTGGCAGAACCTGGGACATTGCTGGCCATTTTACTATCTTTTCAACCTGCTTTTGGTTTTGTTCTCACGCTGTTTCCTCTCTCAACCTTTCATCATAGTTTTAAACATCATATCAACATAAAACTTTAAATTTGTTAAATCAGTGCACCTTTAGGAGAATGTGTTCTCTCATCTATCTACTTATATTTCTGAAAGCCACTGTCAAGGAACTACCGTTCTGTGGGGGAAAGACAGAGAAGAGAGCCACAGATTATAAAAACTAGATGAATTCAGAAAGTGAATCTGTTGTGAAAGCAACAAAAATGAAGTATGATGAGAGTGAGGTTGACATAGAGAACGTCTTAGTTGTCAGAGAAGTAGCTCCCTAAGGAAGTGGGTTTTAAGGTGAGAGCCAAATGATGAGCAGAGGGTTGTCCTGCCCAAGATCTGAGTAAACAGCTTCCCAGGTGAAGGAAACAGCAGAGCAAAGACCCTGAGGCATATTCAATGAACAGAAAGAAGGTCAGTGTGACTGAGAAAAGCAAGTTATTAGAGAATAAAGGGACTATGATAAGAAATTAGATGAAGACAAGAGGCAGAAAGGGAAAATTTATAAACCACATCTAGTTTAGATTTTTTTGCTAAGTATAATGGGAAGCAAGGGATGTTTAAGTAATTAACTGGAAACATTGTTTAAAGTAAATATGTTTGTAACCGACCTTATGAAGCAGGAAGCCCTATATATTTGATATCTGTCATTCAATTTTTATATAAATGAATTCATGTTCTACTATATTTCTCTCCAAAATAGAAATAGTTCTCATTTTTATTCTTATAAAAATACTAGATCCTTTGACCTCTAATCCTCCCCAATACATATGTCCTTATAGCAGCCTATATTTCTTTCCCATATAAATTACTACTGCTGTTGTAACTAATTAATAATTTGAGTAATTATCAGGTTATATCTTTCCTCATGGATTGATTATAAGCTCATGTGTGCATATTGGGTACTTGAATACTCAGCACATACCTGAGGTGCCAGAAAATATTTTCATTGACTAAATTAATATAATTATGTAACATTTAGTCATTTAACATAATACAAATATCTCACATACATTAAAACTGCTATATACTTTTGAACAGCTGCAACATCATCCATTGACTAACAAAGGTGTTTCAAGTTTCAAGAGTAGATTTTTATTCTACACAAAACTGTGCCTATTTGCTTAAATCTTTAATGCCCATGGACACGTTTAAGTTCCCTGGGTTGCTATCTGACCTCAGCGTAAATATTATTGAAATTGAGTTGGAAAAACTCCCTCCCAATCTGAGACTCTTAAACGTTAAATTACATTTAGATTTTCTGAGCAGAAATTGCATAGATCAATCACATCCCATGGATATCACTGTACTGCCCACCATGAATGCTTGCCTAATTAAATGCAAGATATCTAGTTAAACTTGAATTTGGGGTAAACATACATTATTCGTGGCCTATATATACTAAAGCAAAATTGGGGGTTATCTGTATTTCAAATTTAATTGTGCATCCTGTGTTTGTATTTACAAAAATACAGAAATCCTAGGAAATGTTCCACCCTGTAACCAAACATCCCCAAAGAATGGGTAAGGAGGGGCATAGCTCTCTACTCTTTTCTGAGAACTAAACCCGGCAGCTCATGCTTAACAAAAGTTGGCCAAGTAAAGTGAAAGCAATAAAGGCTAACTCTCTGTCAAGTTCAGTGATGTGGGTTTGGAAAAGGCAAAAAAAAAAAAAAAAGATAACTGGGAGAATCAAAGAAGAGAAAAAATTGCCAGAAAA
The DNA here is from genome assembly GCF_023851605.1 of Tamandua tetradactyla. Taxonomy (NCBI): domain Eukaryota; kingdom Metazoa; phylum Chordata; class Mammalia; order Pilosa; family Myrmecophagidae; genus Tamandua; species Tamandua tetradactyla. The sequence continues at coordinate 24,695,990 of NC_135352.1, read as the reverse complement.
TTGTTGCAAAACTAGATGATGATATTGTGAATTACTGATTATATATGTAGAATGGAATGATCAAAAGTAAGAAGGTTTGCGTTTGTTTGGTGTTTTTTGCTATATAAATAAATAAATAAATAAATAAATAAATAAGTAAATAAAAGAAAATTGTTGCATAAAAGATTACTAAAGACCCCTTGGGAATGGAAGACTAAGAAAAATAAATTCTATTCTCATTCTATGTCCTTTGTGCCACTGTTCATTAATCCACTAGAAATACCACTTTAAAGAACCAGAGATTAAAAGGAGGAAAGTAGTAGAAGACAGATGAGAAAGAATATGTTCTGCTATTTACTGGTGAGAGCAGCTCTTGAAAGTTTTGAGGTGTCACACAGAAATAGAAAGTTATTTTGAGAGTACTATACTAGTGCAGTAAAATTTCCTGGCATTAGTGTAAGAACAGATGAATGTATTTATTCTCATTTGATGTTTGTGATAGAAAGATGCTTGAGAGAAGGGCTCAGATTTTGATAAATACACAAAGATTGCAAAAGAACATACATAAAATGGATCTGGCAGACAGAAAGTCTGGAAGCCCCATGATATATTAGCCTTAGGAAAATTAATAGAATATGCAAATTCACACTCTTTGAGGTAAAGAAAATCAAGTTTTCAAATAGGAAAAGGTCCAACAACAGGGAAGATGGGAAAGCAAAGAATGCTTGAAAATCTTGGACAGAATTTTGACACAAGAGATAGAATTACAGTCCTGATTTGTAGGACTCTGTATCCAGGGCTCAACTAATTGTGAAAGTTAGATCCAAAGTTTGATTAAGATGATCCCAAAGAATAATGATAAGAAGGATTCCTGTGCTAAAGTGGGAATAAATCCAACTCAAGTTACTTGTGCTGGAGATATTGTTTGAAACACAGTGGCTCCTGTTTCAAAGATAAAGACACTGTTTTCTTGAGGCGCTTAAATTAGAGAGTCCAAAGCACATTTTTTAGTGAGAACCTACAAAGCTGGAGTGGATGAATAAATCATTTAAGTAAAACAGAACACTTCAAGGAAAGCATCAAGCATCCTGTAGGAATGTGGCTGTCAAAAATACCTTCCATTTATGTGATATCTTCAGACATGGAACCTTCAACAGAGAACACATTCGCACCATTGTACACTCTAAGTATGAGAAGAATGTCAAGATCAGAAATGTTTCTGCTAATACGGATGACATATCTCAGACTGTGCCATGGGAGATAAGGAAATCCGCACGGAGATGCAACAGGAAACACCAAAGGAAGAGAAAAATGAGAAGAGAAAATGACTACAAAAGTAATATGTTGGTAAAGAAAAGAAGAAACATCAAGCTGCTTTCTTCTGGTCTAGGAATCATGTACTGAATATGTAAAGCAGAGCCCGGCACCATAGAAAAAATTTTATTGCCATCTAAAGGGGAAAAAGAAACAGTAACAGCAGATGACCGCATGGCCTTTCCTGCATATGGGAATAACATAAATGATATGGCTATTCTGGATATATTACATAAATATCTTTCTCTCCAATTCTTGTTAACCCAAGATAGAAGCATTTTCACCCATTTATCTTAATGCTCATCAGTATCAAAGTTTCTGAAATGAATATATATATATATATGTATGTGTGTATGTATGTATATAAAATTTATTGATGTTCTGAAGAACATGAACCCCTTGTACAGGTTATTTCAAGAGGAAACTTTTGCAGGCGCTGTGGAAAACACACACACACAAATACACAAAAGCAGTTCCTGCCTGCTTCCAAGGTCCAAGAACCAAATTCATTTGCTAAGGGTTAAAACATGATCAGCAAGACAGAAACAAAAGGAAACTGCAATTTAAGATAAAAAGTGGTTAAATGCCATCTGGAGAAGCAGAGGTAAACTATTAAAAGTTCTGAGATAAACCTCCATGTATAAGCTTAAGGAATGTTAGCATCTGTGTTGAGGACATTTACATACAGAGCTTGAGCAAAATATTTCCTTTCCACGAACAGGAAAACAAATACTTTGGAGTGAGAAATACTTTGGACATGTAACATATTGCATTTGGGGTTCATACGCTTACTGCATGTCACGGTTTTTCCACTGCATTGCTACATGGTGAAGAAGAGTAAATGCATACCCCTCAGGCACTGTGGTACATGGGCACAGCTCAGAGCAGTCCATTGCCAACAGAAATTTATTTCAAAGCCTCATGGTTTAATCTCAAAAATTCACATGAAATTTTTTTTATACTCAATATTATATCCAAGTTTGATTAAAATTAAAATGGAATCATTAGTCATCAGGGAAATAAATCAAAACCACAATGAGATACCGATTCACACACACTAGGATGACAATGTTCAAAATGATAGCCAACAATAAGTGTTGGCAAAGATAACAACAAGTGGAAAAACTGGAATCTTCATACAGGGCTGGTGAGAATGTAAAATAATGCAACCATTTTGGAAAACAGTCCAGCAGCTCCACAGAAAGCATCTACTCCTTTGTAAATATACAAGTAAAATGAAAACCTAGTTTCACATAAAAATGCATACACATGGGAGCAAGCTCAGCAGTTCTGCATTAGTCTTTCACTAAACTTTAAAAATAAGGCTAGAGATTCCAGGAAGATGGTGGAATAGGATAGCTTGAGTTCACCCCTGTTCCAAGAACAGCTAGAGAAGGGAAGGGAGGGCAACTGGGACGGCAATTCCAGGGTATGAGTGACCTGGGAGGGTCTTCTACACCACATAGGGCAGCCTGGTTGCAAAACCTGAAGGATTGAGATTTAGAGAACTGGAGACCATTCAGCTTGTGCACCTTTCCAAATGGAGTCATGAGCCCTCAGGAGTGCAGGGACAGGGAGATGGGACAAAGAAGTAAGCCAAGCCATGTTCCCTGAAGGCGCTACCCTCACACATGTTGCACCCTCCTTCCCGCCCCAGTGACCCAAACCCACACCCCACACACCTGAACCCCTTTACCCACCCACCCCTACCATGCTCCAAGCACCCCTACCTTGCATCCCTGCCCAACACCCCTGCCTCATGTGCACTCACTCACACGAGCCACGCCACCCCAGCTCTGGGCAAATATTGACCTGTGACCCAGGCCATACCTGCCCCCAGCCTGGGCAACTCCAGCCCAATGCCTCTGAGCTCTGTGCAACTGCCTCCCTGCCGAGCACCCATACATCCGTACACCAACTTCTTGACCCCTGCCCTGCAAACATGCACCCTTGCACCACCCCCCAGTACAAGTCCCCTTGTGCCTACCTATGGGTATGTCTCAGAATTACTTCTAGAGAAACTCTTTTATTACTCAGATGTGGGCTCTCTCTCTCTAAGCCCAACTCTGCAAGTAAAATCATTGCCCTCCCCCCTACATGGGACTTGACATCCAGGGGTGAAAGTCTCCCTGGCAGTGTGGGAGATGACTCTCAGGGATGAGTCAGGCCCTGGCCCCATAGGATCAACAATGCTATCCTGACCAAAAGGGGGGAGAAAAGTGTAACTAATAAAGTATCAGTGGCAGTGAGAGTTCAAATAGTCAAGAGGCTACTCTGGAGGTCACTTTTACGCAAGCTAAATCATGGCTGAACCTTGTAACTATTATGCTAAGCAAAAGAAGTCAAACTCAAAAGACCACGTATTATATGATTTGATTTTCATGAAATGTCCAGAATAGGTAAATCTGTAGAAGCAGAAAGTCCATTTGTGATTATCAAGGGCTGGGGCATTAGAGGAATTTGGGGATGATAGCTAAAGTGTTTAGGGATTCTTTAGGGGATGATGGAAACATTCTAAAATTGATTTGGGCGATGTTCTCACAATTCTGTGATTAAACTGAAACTCACCAAACTGTACACTTTAAGTGAATGAATAAATTATATAGCATGTGAACTATATCTCAATAAAACTGTTACAAAAAGTTAAAATGGAATTTTTTTATTTTAAAGGTTTTTTTTTTTCCAACTCTAATACATACTCATTTCATTTCAACAAATGCAACGAATACAGAATTTTCTAAAGGACAGCATGCACATTTGCTGCCTCCACTTCCTTCAAATTGTGAAAGTTAGTGGAATATACCTTCCAGTCTTTTTCTATGCTTAGAGCACAATGTAAGTATACATAGACATGTACGCAGATAGATATATGCAATCTTGCTTTTTTAACAAACATTAAATATTGCCAATATTTTTCTGCAACTTGCAAAATGATATTCTGTAATTCTTTCTAGTATATTCGTAGCCCCCACCACCACCACCCTTCTGTAGAGTTGATACTTTCTATACCAGTGGGAATTACGTAGTATGCAAAACCAAATGAGAGAAGCCCTTTATCTACTTAAGCTTTTTCTCTTCTTCAAGAGAGGCTGCTCACAGTTATAATCTCCCAGGCCTTTGGTTTTAGAGAGGTGGGGCAGAGCAGAGAAGGAATATCTGAGGGGAAGTAGGGAAAGTTTGGGTGGCTCCTCTAGACTCTCCCTATGGCAACTAGTTCCCAGTATAACCCCAATGCCACAATCCTTGGCACTACAGCCAAGGACAAGAAGTGATCTGGAAAGTTCCTGAAACTGTTAAGCTGTGTTCCAGCAGCCTTAATTCTTGAAGACAATTGTATAATGATGTAGCTTTTACAATGTGACTGTGTGATCCTGAAAACCTTGTGTCTGATGCTTCCTTTACCCAGGGTACAGACAAACGAGTAAAAAAAAAAAAGGACAAAAAATAAATAAATAAATAAATGAGGGGTATGGGAGGGAAATTGGGTAGACTGAAATACTAGTAGTCAATGAGAGGGAAGGGTAAGGGGTATGGGATTTGTGAGTTTTTTCTTTTTTTTTTTTTTAATTTCTTTTTCTGGAGTGATGTAGATGGTCTAAAAATGATCATGGTGATGAATACACACACACACACACACACAAAAGAAGTGACCCTGAAATTTTTTCCCCACTCTCTTTGTGTAATGCCAGGTCCTCTCAGCTTGGAGCTGCCATTTACCCAGGGCCAAAACAAGTCCTGCTGCCCCTGGGGGTTCCATAGTTGTTTGACAGTTTCATCTCTCTCCCTGTGGTTCCTGGAGCATTTCTAAGACTGTGACGGGGGAGTGGGAAAAGTCCGTGTCAGGGGGCCAACTTGTCAGTAACCAAAGCCCCCTCCATTATAATTAATTCCTACCTTATGTGACGGTATTAAGGATTACCAGCATATGCAAGGGGGCATGCAGGTGAAACTTGGGAGAGTTTATTCTTTTTTGTCCTCAAGGTCGTAGAGCTAATCAATGTCAGAATCAGGATCATGACAGTTATTCAACCTTCATATTTAATACACTCTCCACTACAGTGTAGAACTTCTGGTATGCAGAGAAAATTTATCTAGAATGATTACTAAAAAAGAAATTTATTAGTTTCCTGGTGCCTTCCCATGCAAAAAAAAAAAAAAGGAAATTAAAAAAATACTTTAGTGATTTTATTAGAGAAAGTAAGAAACATTATTGGGACATCCTTGACCATTTTTTAATAGTCCATGTTTCATTTTAGCATATCCGTTTTATGAGCAGAGTCTATTTTAATAAACTAAAGTGCTCAGTCTACATCACTATTTCCTATTTTTCATTTCATGCGAGTTCATTTTTGCAGGTATTATAAACTATCTTCAGGTTTTTAACTAAGGAAACATCTATAACTTTTTAATACTTAAGCTTTTTTTTGAGATTCAGGCCATGAAAATATATCAGAAGAGTGGAGGACCTAGCCATTTAATCACCCAGATTATCAGTACTTTTTTAAAAAGCTTTCAAATGGCAAGAAGATAAAATGTTAAGTGTAGATGGTAATTACTTGCCTTTATCTCTTGTGCCAGGTTTCAAACAGCCATATGGGTGTTTGTGTAAGATTAAATAGCTATTCAAGTGTGTAATGAGGTATAGATACTAAACTGAATGAAAAGATATAGCATAGAATAGGTCAGAGAAGATCAATTCTACAGAAAAGTAACATAAAAGTTGATGTATAGATCTTCATGATTTCAAACATATACAATCGAGGGCTATTTTAAAAATAAAAAAGTCTTTTTTTTTTATAGGTAACACATATTATGGAGGAAAGTCGGAGAGAAATTTGGGACAAGCAGATTTCTGAAAATATCCTCTAGAAGTAGAATGAGTGAATCATTTGGTTTGCTCAGGACAGTCCAATGTAAGCATTATTTATTAATCTCAGAGCCTTTTACTTTCAAAACTGTCCCACTTTTGTTGGCAAATTATACTGTCACTCCATCTAGAGTGATGTTTGATAGTTGTCATCAGACCTGGAAAAAAAAATACTTAAATACAAAATTTACTTCCATAATAAGCCATTGAAGGTAATATCCAGAAAGAGAGTAAAGGAGTAGGGAGAGGGTTGTCTGACTGATAATTTATCCCATGCTTGGACAGGTGAGAACAAAAGTTTAGAAAATCTGAGCAGTACTCTGGGGAATGTGATAATAAGTATGTGTGTGTGCATGTGTGAGCTAGCATATGCAGAGAGAGAGACAGAAAGTTCTGGTCACCTGAAGCAAAATTTGTTCCTCCTTCACTCAGAACTTCAAAAATTGTTAGGAGTACTATTTGAGTTTTCCAGGAAACAGAGAAAAATAGAAGAGATGGATATAGAACTACTCAAGTTATATTGTTAAAATGGCAAAAGAATACAGCAAAGCCACGTAATGATTCTATTCTTTTAAGACAATAAATATTTCTACAAGCTTTGGAAACAGTATGAGGGAAAATATATCAATCAACAATGGTTTTGTAAATAGATCAATTGCTCTTATTTGCTTTAAATGTGATTATTTCCATGTTCCCTCAGTTAACTTTTTTTCTTTTAGTCTCCATTGGCATCTCACATTCTTTTTTAAATCTGAGCAAATCAAAATGACATTTCAGAGCAAATCAAGTTTCACCAGAAAGCACCTAGTCCACCAGAAAAAAAAAAAAAAAACAGAATTGGGTTATAGTGGACCTCAAGTCATTCAATATATATCACTACATAATTAATTCAGTTCCAGTTCAACTGAAAGATAAGCTCCTCCTGACAACCAAGCTATCCAGTTCTTCCAAGATACAATTCATTGAAATATAGACATAGATTCTTTATTACGAACCTTGGAATATGTTTATTTTGCAGAGTACGAAATATGTGCTTCCTTTATCCCCAATTTCTCCTCACATACTCTCATTCAAACCCTGATTTTAAATACCTTCTATATGTTACTGATGATGATTACATTTTTATCCCTAGCTTTGAACTCTCTTCTAGGATCCAGACCTCTTGAAATCCAACTGCTCTCTCAAAATATCTCATAAGCATCTTGAATCAGACATATCCAAAACAGAACTTAATTTCCCCAGGATTCCTTATGTCTCTAAATGCCTTTTGTGGTCAGGTTCATGTGTCAACTTGGCCAGGTGGCAGTGCCCATTTGTCTGGTTGGGCAAGTGTTGGCCTGCCCGTTACTATGAGGACATTTCATAGAATTAAATCATGATCATGCCCAATGCATCCACATTGTCAGAAGAGACAGTCACTCTTCCTGTGTCAGCCGGTGAACCTCTCCTGTGGAGCTCATTTAGACCCTTCACTGGAGTCATCAGCTTCCTGCCCTACAGATTTTGGACTCTACATTCCCACAGTTGCCATTCAATTGTTTGTTGATTTGAATGACCTCAAGACTTAGAACCACAATTCAGTGTTATCTTTTTAAATAACCATTAAAAAACTTTTACTCCAACATGTGAAAGAATGCATCAATTTCAAAAATCTTTAAAATTAAATGAAAAAGACATTTTTATGCCTTAGGATCCCAGCAGGTTCACACTTCTATACCACCTCCTCTCACTGGGATGGTAAATTTTCCTCAACTGGGTTTCCTTCCATTGGGGAAGAGTAAGAGTTAGACAAAGAAAGATTTAAGAAACTCAAAGCCATGTTTTTAATGTTTTTAATTAAAAAGAATCTCTCTCTATTTCATAATTTATGGAATTTTAATGTTTAAAATAATTTATCCAATAAGAATGATAGTCTTTTAACTCCAATTTGAAATGTGTGAAGAGGAATTAATTTACACTCACAGCAATATCATCCAACTGCCAACAAATCACAAATGAGTATTTCCAGATAATGTGTTTTGTCCAGTATGTCATAGCTTCATCTTCCTACTTAAATTTCCACTGGGATGTCTAAAAGAAATCTCAAATTTAAGGTGTCCAAAGCTTAGATCCTGATTCCCCCAAAACCTGCTCCACTGCAGCCTTCCCTATTTCAGTTGATGGCAAGTCCATTCCTCTCAGATGCTCACATCAAAATTCTTTGGGGTCATTTTCAACTCCTATTTTTCTCAGTCTCCACATTGAAACCATGAGAGAATTGCAATTACCTAGCTCATGATTATTCCAAAACCCACCTCATCCACTGTTACTACCCAAGTCAAAGACTCCGTTACCTTTTCCCCCTATAGCTTATTCTTTTTTTTAATTATTTTATTTTATTTTTTAAATACCAAAAAAAAACAACCAAACAAATGCAAACATTCCTGTTTTGATCATTCCATTCTACATATAAAATCAGTAATTCACAATATCATCACATAGTTGCATATTCATCATCATGATCATTTCTTAGAACATTTGCATCTATTCAGAAAAAGAAAACGAAAACAGAAAAAAATTTATCCGTACCATACCCCTTACTCCTCCCTTTCATTGATCACTAGCATTTCAAACTAAATTTATTTTAATATTTTAATATTAAATTTTAAATATTTTAAAAATATTTAATTTTTTAATTAAAAAGAATCTCTCTATATTTCATAATTTATGTAATTTTAATGTTTAAAATAATTTGTCCAATAAGAATGATAGTCTTTTAAGTCCAATTTGAAATGTGTGAAGAGGAATTAATTTAGACTCACAGCAATATCATCATTTTATTTGTTCCCCCATTATTTATTTTCATTCCATATGTTCTACTCATCTGTTGACAAGGTAGATAAAAGGCCTATAGCTTATTCTTAACACAGCAGCTAGAATAATCCAATGAAAACTCAAATTAGATCTGGCTCACTATTTTACTCAGAATAGGAATCAAAGTCTACACAACACTGCACAAGTTCTCCCTCGCCTATGATCTCATGGACTTCTACTACTCTCCCTCTCCATCATTCCTTGAACATGATGACCAGCCCACTCTCCTTCCTTTGGGACTTCATATTGGCTGTTTCACTCCTAGAATTCCCTTTATCCAGTATTCACTTGGCAAATTCCTTGTCTCCTTTAAGTTTTTGCTCAACTATCACCACCTCAAAGAGGCTCAACATTACCATTCATTATAAATTGCAACTCATCCTTAAACATCCTGTTCTAGTTTGCCAGCTGCCAGAATACAATATACCAGAAACAGAATGGCTTTTAGAAAGGGGACTTTAATAAGTTGCTAGTTTACAATTCTAAGGCCAAGAAAATGTCCTAATTAAAACAAGTCTAGGGCGGGCCACGGTGGCTCAGCAAGCAGGAATGCTTGCTTGCAATGCCAGAGGACCCGGGTTCGATTCCCGGTGCCTGCCCATGTAAAAAAAAAAAACAAGTCTATAGAAATGTCCCATCAAAGGCATCCGGGGAAAGATACCTTGGTTCAAGAAGGCCGATGAAGTTCAGGGTTTCTCTCTCAAGTGAGAAGGCACATGGTGAACACAGTCAGGGTTTCTCTCTCAGCTGGAAAGGCACATGGCAAACACAGCATCATCTGCTAGCTTTCTCTCCTGGCTTCCTGTTTCATGAAGCTCCCCGGGAGGTGTTTTCCTTCTTCACCTCCAAAGGTTGCTGGTTGGTGGACTCTGCTTTGTGGTGCTACAGCATTCTCGGTTCTCTCTGAATCTCTCATTCTCCAAAATGTTTCCTCTTTTATAGGACTTCAAAACTAATTAAGACCCACCCAAATGGGTGGAGATACGCCTCTAACCTAATCCAGCTTTACAACCACTCTTGATTAAATCACATCTCCAGGGAGATGATTTCATCGCAGTTTCAAACATACAATACTGTATATGGATTCGAAGAAATGGCTGCCTTTACAAAATGGGGTTAGGATTAAAACATGGCTTTTCTAGGGTACACACCTCATTTCAAACCAGCACAAGTTCCTTCCTCTTATCATGTCCTTTTCTCTCCCTTTTTTCCATAGTACTTATTTCTCAGTATTATGTAATTTACTTATTTCTTATATTTAAATTTTAATTTATTTGAAATAAATGTCCCTCCCATTAGATTATAAACCCCATGAGGGTGGGGCATTTGTTGATGTACCCCAAGTGTGTCATACTCAATAAATACTTGTTGTTGACTTGTGATTTTCTGTACAAACCACACTACATCCATAAAAATGATATATTAGTACATGAATAATATTCCAAGAATAATCAAATTTCTTTCTCAGACAAGAATGCTAATTTGCACTTTTTAAGGTAACATGCTATTATCTGTTTTACATACCAAATAGCTTCTTCAAACCATATTCAAAAAGCAAAATCAAATTATTGGCAGTTTGTTGCTCTTTGACCTACTATATGTTTAAACTTGATTATAGATTCTACAGTAATTTCAGAAGTCACATCAAGGTTAAAAAATATATTCTTTATATCTTGATATCTCCAATTTGCTTTCTCCATTGCAGTCAGTGTAGTATTTCAACAACAAGCTCTGAACGTGTGACACACTTCTGCCTCAGAATGAAGGAATACTAGCTAATATGGCTAACAAAGTCCTTTTATTTTGGTTTGTTAAAGCTGACAAAATGCAATATACCAGAAATGGGCTGGCATTTACAAAGGGGATTTATTAGCTGACAAGTTTACAGTTCTAAGGTCATGAAAATGTCCCAATTAAGTCATCAAGGGGATGATACCTTTTCTCCAAAATAAGGCTGCTGTCATCTGGGACTCTTCTGTCACATGGGCAGGCACATGGTGGCAGTGCTTGACCTTCTCTCCCAGGTTTTGTTGCTTTCAGTTTCTGGCTTTTTTTTTTTTTTCTCACAGCTTCTTTGGGGCCTTTTTCTGTGTTTTATCCTCTTATAAAGGACTCCAGTAAGAGTATTAACAGTTTTATTCAAGGTGGGTAACATTTCAATTGAAATAACCTAATCAAAAGTTCCACCTATGATAGGAATTACCCACAGGAATGAATCAAAAGAACAGAAACTTTTCTGGGGTACACACAGCTTCAAACCATCACACCTTCATCAGCAGATTTCGATCTGTTCTCTAGACTAGTGACTGTGTCTGTAGACACAATTTCTTCTTAGTAGAAATGTAAACTATACCTAACTTACAATCCTTTTATTATATCAAAAGCCCTTAGGCTTTTAAATATGCCTTTTCCTTTAGCTATATTACTTCACTCTGCTCATTCCTACACAACAGTTTGGTCTCAGATCACACTTCACTTCTCTTTGAAAGCCTTCCTTGTTTTGAGAATTGAATATAGAATCCCTTCACTGGGCTCTCAAGCTTCTTGAGTTTACACTATCTGAGCACTATTCTCCCTGACTAGACATCAAAGAGAGCCCTGGAACATAGTAGGTACTAAGCAAATATTTGCTGAATACATGAATGAATCTACTCTTCAAAAAACTACTGAATCTCAACATGCAATTTTTCTCTCTTCAACAATTCTTTTTGCTGTGCATTCAAATGCCATTGTGTGACAGTGCTGTGAAGACCCTTCTTTGCCAATAATAGAATAATTTTCAAAATACACATGCACTTGTTATGCAACTAGATGTTTTTATTATTGCTTTTGGAGGTGCTTTGGCAGATAAATTTCTCACTTTTATATAGGATTGCTGACATCTCATAGAAGTTTTGACAAATATTCTACTCAAAGATGACTTTTTTCTATTTTTATGGAATTTCTGATCCTTTTTATACCACATTTTGTTTCTTTATGAGCTTACTTTGCTCCATCTTTGGTCCTCAAATTCAATGACCAAGATAATATAGAGGCATGAGTACACAATATGACCCCCATTTAAAAGAATTCCATTTCTACACAGCATATTTACAGGGCTTGGTGAAGGATGAAACTGCGCTTCAATTCCTTCCCCTTAGTCATCAACTAACAAAGCAATTTCTCAGGCTTTACTATTTTTTTCCTGAATGGCTTTTTCTTTAATTACCATTCATGCCTTCTGATCTAATTAGTATAATTAGCCTTGGACATACACTAAACAAAAGCAACAAACAAAAAAGCCCTCAAAATTCCATTTCAATAGCCTGTCTTTCAGACATTATGGATCTAAGTTTTTCAGCTGTCTACATAGCTCATAACCTTTAATCCTGACATCAATCTCAGCATTCTATTCAATTACAGTCACTGTCTATTCAATAGCTGCTGTCTATTGAGAAGTAACAAAGGTTTTAGAGAGTTTGTGGGAACAGAGAATTTGCCCATTCATTTTCATTAGTAAACTCAGGAGACCCAAATTTCACTAAAACTGCTAGGAGAACTCCTGCTGTGTCTGGATGATTTATTATTATACATCATATTTCTTTTCAAAATATAGTTAAAAGAACTCAAGAAAATTGTGTGATTGTTTTACCTGAAATATTTTGTAATTTTATCACCCATACACTTAAGTTGCTGACTAGAACAGTGATAAATAACACGAAAGGCTTTGCGGGAATCAAGGGAAAGGAAACTCATAGAAAGTCATATACTAGCATGGAGCAAAACATGGTTAGATCCTGTGAAGGTGATAATAGAGGAGAAATCTACATTTTAAAAGGGCAACTTGCCATATCTAATATATAATCATTACTAGAAAACCAAGCAGTAAAAATTTGAGGCATTACACCAGCACTAAGGGATAAACATAATAATTTATAAAAGCAATTTAAAAAAGTGTTAAGCTGTGGTGCCAGACTAAATGGCCTATCTTCACCCTTGAGGAGCCTGGGGGAGCCAATTTCCTAAGGACAACATTTCTGACTTTCCACACCTGGCCCCAAGTTACCTTTCATGGCTCATTACCCACAAAACCAAATCATACAGCCATAGCCATTTTACAGTTCATACTTGAGATGGAAGGTACCAGCCAGTGTTCACAATCATGACTGTACTTTAAGATAACTTAGGGAACTTTAAAAAATAATGCCTAGGACTCAGCCTGGACTTATAAAGGTGATTTGAAGTTGTATGTACCCCAAGAAAAACACGTTTTAAACCTAATCCATTCCTGCAGGTATGAACTCATTGTAAGTAGGACCTTTTGATGAAGGTACTTCAGTTAAGTTATGACCCACCTCAGTCAGGATGGGTCTTAATCCGATTACTGGAGTCCTTTATCGGACAATGAAATTCAGCCAAAAAATAGAGGAAACCACTGGAGTCAAGAGACTGAAATCAATAAAACCTGGAAGAACGGAGACCAGGAGAAGCCACCATGTGCCTTATCAGGTGACAGAGGAGCCAACAATCACCAGCTGTCAAAATCTCCTGGAACAGGGCTTTCTGGTGATTCTAATGTGTAGGCTGAGGTGAGAACTACTCATAACCTTTAATCCTGGCAGCAATCTCAACACACTGAGCTATTTCCCTTTCTCCAATCAAAGAATCTTTATTTTCCCTTTTTGTCTTAGCTTGCCAAAGCTGCTATAACAAATATACAAGCTGATTAACTTAAACAACAGGAATTTGTTTTCCCATACTTTTGGAGGCTAGAAATCCAAAAGCAGGATCATGCTTTCTCAGGAGTCTTAGCATTCTGGTGGTGACTTGTTGGGAATCCATACCGAATCTGTGTTTCTGTCACATGGTCATCTGTCTTTTGTCTCCTATTAATTCTGTGGCTGAGTTTCCTTTGCTAATAAGGACTCCAGTCATACTGGATTTAGTTTGACCTTACCTTAATTAATAAGACCTTCAAGGATCCTATTTACAAAGGGTTCCCATTCACAAGACCAGGAGTTAGGACATGAGCATGTCTTTCTGGGGAAATGATTCAATCCATAACACTTTTGTTCACACTAATCCTTCAATCTACTTAAAAATTTCTGTCTCTCCAGGCTTAACTCAATTGCCAGTTTCATGAAACAACCCCCATACTCTTCCAGTTTTCTCTAGAGCTTTCTCTTAGTTTAAGCTAGACCAGCTGAAAACTGAGATGATAAATTGTATTGTAATAGGCCTCTAAAAACTTGCCTTTGGCATGGCAGGATTCAGCATCTCGCCATCAATCTATCTTGTTCTCAAAAGAAATAATCTTGTTAATTTCATCTTTTTGATAATTCTTTGTGAAGGTGTTTTCAAGGATGTGGGCAAATCAGATCACAGTTTTCTATTTGCGTTGATATTCCAGGAGTAATTTCAAAAGGAATGGCACTTATGAGCAATTGGTTTCTTTGCATCTTGTAGACACTAGGAATACCCAAATTAAGGCACAACAAGAGGATACCTTTACTCAAGAAAGGCTGATCTGGTCCATGTTTCTCCATCACATGGAAAGGCACTTGGCGATGTCTGTGGTCCTTCTTTCCAGGCTTCAGGTTTTAAATGGCTCTAATTCCAGCATCTTTCTCTCTCTAAACATCTGTGGGTCCTCACTTAGCTTCTCTGGTGCAACTCTGGGTTTCATCTCTTAGCTTAGCATCTTCAAAGTTCTGTCACTTGGTTCTATCTCTCTGTAATCTGTGTGTCAGCTCTGAGTTCTCTCTCTCCCCATGAGCTCTTTTAAGGACTTGAGCAAACTAATTAAGACCCTACTTGTGTGAGTAGGGTCACATCTCCATGGAAACAAGCTAATCCATAGGTCCCATATATAAGAAGTGTATATGCACAAGATTGGATTAAAAGAATATGGCTTAACTCAGCAGGTGAACTCACTGTCTTTCCCACTATGTGCCACATGATTCCCAGGGTTGTAAATCTCCCTGACAATGTGGGGCAGAACTCCCAGGGATGAGCTGGGACCCAGCATCAAGGGATTGAGAAAGCTTTCTTGGCCAAAAGGGAGAAGAGAAAAATGAGACAAAATAAAGTTTCTGTGGCTGAGAGATTTCAAACAGAGTCGAGAGGTTATCCTGGAGGCTATCCTTATGCATTATATAGATATCCCATTTTAGTTTATGGTATATTGTAGTGGCTGGAGGGAAGTACCTGAAGCTGTTGAGCTGTGTTCCAGTAGCCTTGATTCTAGAAGACAATTGTATAACACAGTTTTTACAATATGATCATGTGATTGCGATAAACATTGTATCTGATGCTGTTTTTTATTCAGGATATAGATAGATGAGTAAAAAAATAAGGATAAAAAATAAATAAATAATGGGGGGGTGGAAAAGGTGGAAAAAATACTGGTGGCCACCAGTATTTCAAGTAAGTTGAAATACTGGTGGCCAATGAAAGGGAAGGGTAAGGAGTATAGGATGTATGAGGTTTTTTATTTTTTATTTTTTATTTCTTTTTCTGGAGTGATGCAAATGTTCTAAAAATGATCAAAGTGATGAATACACATCTCTGTGATGATATTGTGAACAATGATTGTATACTATGCATGTCTGTATGTATATGTGAGGATTTCTCAATAAATTTTTTTTTTAAAAAAAGAGCATGACTTTTCTGGGGTACATAACAGTTTCAAACCAGCACAATCATATTCTAAGAACAATGGAAAAGCAATGAAAAATTTTAAGCAGGAGTGTAGTAAAATATGATTTCAGATTTAAAAACTGGACCTGGGCTTTTTTGCTGGAGAAATTATTATGGTGGAAGGAGGTGGCAAAATTGGAGGAAACAGAGTGAGCTGCTATGAAGCTATTGCGATTGTAAATGGGAAATCAATACTGGCTTAAGACAATTTTATATAATGGCAAAGCCACAGTGAAGTGTAAAACTATTTTCTTTCATATTCAGTTTATTATATATATGGTTTCATTTGTCTCTTTGTAAGCATCTTCCCTGTATAAGTAATTAAAATACTTTCAAGCAAAATATTTTATTCTTTTACAATATTTACTACATCATGGTCTTGGAAACTATAAATGTTTTTATGGTAAGACTTTAACTCTTTAAGAAGAAAACATGCTCAATCGCTAAAGCTCCAAATCTAAATTTAAGGACTAAAAGATCATCTAAATCTCACCCAAAGATACCACCTCACTAAATGGCCTTCAATTTCTCCTTGTACTAATAGATACTGCCTCCATTCTGCATCAGCACAAATTACCTGCCCTGAGGTGAGAGCAAGGGCCCCAGCGAGATATGTGTTAGAGAGTTACAGAGTGTGTGGGTGAATGTGATAGCTGGCAAATGTGCCAGAACCCTTCAAATCCACCATAAATAAGAGAATATAATCATCCTCAGCTATGAGAAAATGCACAGGAAAGTCCTGGAGAATCCAGGTCAGCACAGAGAATGGCAGGTTAGTAAAGAGAGGGAACAGAAAAGCCAATCTGATGTAATACAGACAATACTGGCTTTGGCATCAGAGACACATGGAATCATTCCCAGTGAAATGATCATTTTCTAACTGGAAAGCTTTCAGAAATTAAAACTTGATCCTCTATCTATCATTTGAGGAGAAGAAAATCATCTTTGCTGTAGTGTTGTGAGAATTAATGAGACGATGCATGTAAAATGCCTAGTACAATAACTGGTATCAACGTTCTATCAAGAACAATGTTCAAACGTGGTGACCTCTCCCTCTTACTTCCTAGACCTCTCCTAAGTCATGGTTCCTTTGAGATTGTCTGTTTGGGATGTAGAGTAATGCTGTGGCCACAGAGGAAGCTGCAGAGTACCTAAATACCTTACAAAAAGAAAAAGAGAGAGAGAGAGAGAAAGACAGAAAGAGAGGGAGGGAAGGAAAAAAGAAAGTAAAGGAGGGGGAAAAAGGTAGAAGGGAGGGAGACAGGGAAAATTACTTTTGAAAACACACTTTTTCATTGTTTTTTCTACATTCAGCTACTTTTCCTTTGCATAAGGATCCATCTGACAGTTGCTTTTCCTTTGGATAAGAATCCATCTCAAAAATTAACATTCAAAAAAAATTCTTTTAACTAATATTCAGTTTTCTTTTTGTCATGATTCAAACACCATCCTGTAAGGATAACTTTACCTTTGTGTTTTCATGGACTTTGTTCACAATTAGAAAAAGTATAAAAATTACACAATACTGATATTGGTTAGTCACATCTAGGAAGGAAAGAAAAAATGCTGTCACCTAATTACCAATAGGCAAGTGTGCCAGTTGTGAATCTACTTATGTCCCCAGAAAAGCCATGTCCTTTAATCCTCATTCAACATTGCTGAGTGGGATCTTTTTTATTGTTTCCATGGAGATATGTCTCTACGTCTGTGGATAGTAACTTTTGATTAGATGGTTTCCATGGAGATGTGTCTCCTCCCATTCAAGGTGGGGTTGCTTACTGGAGCCCTTTAAGAGGGAACCATTTTGTAAAGACCTTTAGAGCCACAGAACTGACAAAGCCACAAGAACCCACAGAGCCAACAGAACAGACAGAACCCCAGGGAAGCCATTGAGGAAGCTTGGAGAGAAAGCTAGCAGATGTCCCCATGTGTCTTTCCACCTGAGGGAGAAATCCCAAATATCATCAGCCTTCTTGAACCAAGGTATCTTACTCTGGATGCCTAATTTGGACATTTTTATAGCCTTGCTTTAATTTCAACATTTTCATGGCCTTAGAACTGTAAACTTGCAACTTAATAAATTCCCCTTAATAGAATCTGTCCCAATTCTGGTCTGTCACATTCTGGCAGCTTGCAAACTAGAACAGCAAGGTAGGCATGTCCTCAGTACCTCTTTACCAATGACAAAATGGAGGATTAGAGACAGCATTTCCATCCACAGGTTCTGAACACCTGGTCAACCACCACACTTGGCTCTTTACAAGTATTATTCAGAGCTTAGGCTAGAGATTTACTAACAAAGCAGTGATTGAGAGCTTTTCTTCTATACAGTTGTCCCCTCTTGTCTGCTGAATACTTACCCTCACATCTTCAAAGAATCCTCTATACCTCCCTTAGATCCATCCTAAAATCTATCACTTTTATACAGAAATTTGCTTGCTGGTATGAATGCAAAACATGGCTATTTCTAATTCCTTTAGGCTTGTTGTGTACTAGAGTTCTTACATTCAAATCTCAATAACTGGAACCTGTGATTTAATAGACAAAGAAACAAAAAAGCCACCTAAAGTTAAACTCTTATTTGCCTTCTTAAAGAGTTCCCCTTATGCAAAGATTAATTTTTGTTCTCTATCAAGAATAGCCCAGTAAAAATAATATTGCTTTAGTAATAATAAAAATGTCAGTCTTGGCTCTAACGAAACAACTCATCCCACACTGAAACTTGTAGGTCCTGAGGCATATAAGCACAGAGGATAAGATGAAGAACAGAAATTCCCATGAGCAGTCAGCTTGGAAAGCCAGATGTGAGCAAGGGATGACACAACTTTTCTCAGCCAAGCAGAGGGCTTCACCCCTTAGCTCCTACCCCTTTTCCTCTGAGCATCACCTGGGTTTCTGCTTGGCATTCTAAGAAGATAGGAGATGAGCAACTAAGCACAAGGATATCCAGGTTTTTCATATGATATTTTTGCCAGCTTGGAACTTTTGTGTACCTTAGAAAAGCCATGTTCTTTAATCCTGATTCAATATTGTTGGGTGGGATCTTTTTTATTAAGTTGTTTCCATGGAGATGTGACCCACCCAATTGTGGGTGGGACCCTCTGATTAAGTGGTTTCCAAGGAGAAGGGTCCCTACTCATTCAAACTGGAGTTGCTTACTAGAGTACTTTAAGAGGGAACCATTTTGGAAAAAGCTTCAGAGCCAACACAGAGAGACCTTTGGAAATGCAGAAAGAAAACAGCCCTGGGGAAGCCTTTTGAAGGGAGAAGCCAGGATAGAAAGTTAACAGATGTCACCATATACTTTTCCAGCTTACAGAGAAAGCCAAACTTCATTGATCCTTTCTTGAGTCAAGGTATCTTTCTCTGGATGCCTCAGTTTGAACATTTTTATGGCCCAAGAACTGTAAACTTGTAACTTAATAAATTCCCTTCATAAAAGTCAACCCAGGGGCAGTGCAATGGTGGCTCAGTGGCAGAATTCTTGCCTGCCATGCCAGAGACCCGGGTTCAATTCCTGGAGCCTGCCCATGCAACAAAACAAAACAACAACAAAAAGTCAACCCAGTTCTGGGTTCAAAAGATAGAAAGTTAAAAAGATGGAAAATAATAAGAAATATTCCAAAACAGGACATGCTAAAACAAAAATGAGAACTTTCATCTTCTTGGTCATAGTGAAAGTTCCACCACAGTCCCAATAGAGTTCTTAGCACAGAATCTCTGTTCATCTTGTATGTCCTCAAGATAAGGAGATTTGAGCTCGCCATGGAAACTCCAAGAAACAACATTTTCTCTGACTCACTATTCAGCACAATTTAAACAAAGATTTCACTTGGCTGAAATCAAATTACTTTTTGGACAACTAGAATCTTCTTTTAAAAAAGATAGATAATGGTATGATTTCTAAATGTTGGGTTAATTTCTTTTTTTCCATCAATTAATAAAATAAAATAAAATAAAATAAAATAAATAAAAAAATATTTATATTGGGTAGGCCACAGTGGCTCAGCAGGCAGAGTTCTCACCTGCCATGCTGGAGACCTGGGTTCTGTTCTCAGTTCAGGCCTAAGCAAAAAAAAAATTATATCATGGTTCAGAACATGGAATACTCATTCTCCACTCACCATCCAAGCAATTGAGCTATCCAAAAACATTTCCTCATTGAAGTATCATTAATGATATACATAATATGTTTTTTAAAAATTATACTTTCAAAAATGTTTTAGCAGAACAATAAAAAATAATATAAGCCCAAAAAAAAAGATAGATAACTTTTTTGTTATATTTAGGTTTTTTTCCTAGTGTATATCTGTATATGAAAATAAATACGATGAGTAGCATACTAAGTAAAACCTACATATCTAACTTAGAGGCGGAATCAGGCTGGAGAAACAAGTAGTAAAACATAGCTAAGAATTTTTAAATGTAGGTGCCAGAAGCTAAATTTCTCACCTCTTGTTGATGGATTGTGTACCTCTTATATATTTCATAAAATATAATTATTTCCCTGCCTTTTCAAGAAAAAAGGACTATAATAAGTAAGACTGTTTTTATCATTCTGAATCATTAGGTATTTTGTATCACTCTTCATGTTCTGATACAGTGATATTTAGAACTAATAGACTCTAGTCTACTAAGATAAATGCTAAAACGACTATGGTATGAGATATTGGAGTACGGCTTAGCTGCCTCTTTCTAATAAAGTTTCATCTTCCAGAGAATTTTCTTTTTCTTTGTTCTTATCAGTGTTTCTGACTTGGCAGCACCACTCAAAATGCTACCTAACTATTGTTTTTAACAGCAAATGTAGAAATTCATAATATGTCCAACTCTATGTGATTGATTAAACACTATACAGTCTTGAGCAAGGTAATTTTTGTCAGGTTTGGGGTTTTCCACATCCTTCACCTATCTAGGCTGATGTAGTGACTGAAAGAGGGGATGACCCCAACACAGTTTTGCTGAAAATTACATGAAATATTAGTTATGAAAAAAGTAATTCCAAAACAATAAGGAACATTACAGAATACTTGCATTAGGATACACAATATTTTGTCCTGTATAAATCCATCTCTGAGAACAACGATGATGTGTATTATGTAGTTTACATATCTATATCAATACATTGGGATATAGATTTTAAAAGGTGAAAATTCCTCTTGAGCACCGAGATACATGTTCCCTCCCTACAACATATCTTCCTTTTATTCTTCTTTCTCGCCCATATGTGATCACTATTTGTGTTTACCAAACATTTTCCTAGGTATGTACACACACATACATACACACATATACATATACATGTTCAAATACAAAATTTTCCTTTTCCCATAAATGTGATTATATCATAGGTAATACTGTTGAATGTACATTTTTCATTTAATATGTCTCTGAAAACTTTCTAGGCCAATATATATATATATATATGCTTCAATCTTTTTAAACATTGCATAGTATTCTGTAATAGTTTGCACCATAAGGTTGACTCCAATCCTTCACTGTTGAAGGAGAATATAATTTTACATTAATCATTGTACATATTTGTGACTATAATGCATATCATCATGCTTTACTCTCTGTGCAGATACATCACTGTTCCTCTATACCCAGATATCATTGGGTAGAAGGATGTTTTATATTTAAATCTGACAGAAACTGGCAAATGACAAACAAAAAAGGGCCCAGAAATTTGAGTGTCCATCAAGAATATACGAATACCTAATTTTCCAACCCTTTCTCTGTATCCTGTATCTTTTCTTCTCATCTTATAGATAAAAATTACACCATTCTAATCAATTTAATTTGCCTTGTTATTGGCTTTTTGTAATATTCAGTATGCTTTCTTATTAATTATAACTTGTTTTTCTATCAGATTTCTCAGTTCTTGGTACTGATTTTTGGGTGTTCAGTATGTTTCCAATATAAATACTGTATTATATATAATATCTCATAATTTTTCATTAAAATTTTTCATGTAGTTTTTGTTATATACATGCCTTAAATTTTTATGTAGATATGTTTGTTATTTATTTTTCTTTATGAATTCTTGGGCTTTGGTTTAGCATAGGGAGATTTTTTTTCAACTGTTAGGATAAAAAATTTTTTCTGTTCTCATATAGTTTCCTCTGATATTGTATAACTTTTTAATCTACTTTTAGCACTATCAATCATCTGTAGGTTTTTGTGGTGTTAAGTAGGTATCTAGCTTAAATTCACTTTATTTCAAACTGATATCAATGTTTCTTTATTGATTTAAAATGTAATGCAAACAATTGCTGTAATCCACATATGTATATGTGCTTTTCTGCACTTATTGTCTTTTCAATCTAGTGATTAATTGTTGCACCAATATTATATTTTAATTACCCTTGTTTTGTATTATATTCCAACATCTAGTAGTACAATTTCCTAATTATTTAAATGTTTATTTTTACACTTACCTCTCATGTTCTGTTTCAGACAGTTTAAAAATCATTAGGTCATTCTGGAAGTTACTCTCATGCAAACTTAAGTCAGCTATCGCAAATTGCTCCAGTATGTCAAGCCCAAACAAACAGTATGCCTAGAAACCTTAATGATACCGCTTTTACGATGTGGCTGTGTGGTTGTGAAAACCTTGTGTCTGATGCTCCTTTTGTCTATGGTATGGACAGATGAGTAAAAAAATATGGATAAAAAATAAACCAATAGGGTGGGCCATGGTGGCTCAGCAGGGAGAATTCTCGCTTGCCACGCTGGAAACCTGGGTTCAATTCCTGGTGCTTGCCCATACCAAAAAAATGAATAAATAAAAACAATCAGGGGGACAAAGGTTAAAATAAATTGAGTAGCTTGAAATACTGGTCAATGGGAGGGAGGGGTAAAGGGTATGGTACGTATGAGTTTTTTCTTTTTTCTTTTTATTTCTTTTGTTGGAGAAATACAAATGTTCAAAAAAATGATCATGGTGATGAATATACAACTATGTGATGATATTGTGAGCCATTGATTGTACTCCATGTATAGAATGTTTGTATGTCAATAATGTATGTTTGTTTTTTAAACTTTCACAGTAAAATTATTTTTAAAAAAAAGGCTGATGTGCCCAAAACATCTCTGTCAGCTGGAAAACTACCTGACAATGTCTGTTAGCTATCTCTCCTGGCTTCTCATTTCATAAGGATTCCCCAGAGTGCATTCCTTCAGTTTCTTCAAAAGGTTATGGCTGTGTAGGCTGTGGGGGCTCTGTTGGCTCTAAAACTTTTCCCCAAATGTTTCCCTATTAAAAGGCTCCAGTAAGCAACCCCACCTTGAATGGGAGGAGATACATCTCCATGGAAACCATCTAATCAAAAGTTACCACCCACAATTGGGTGGTTCATATCTCTATGGAACAATCAAAAAGATCCCACCCAGCAATACTGAATGAGGATTAAAGGACATGACTTGTCAGGTGTACATAATCACTTCAAATTGGCACACCATCCTGGATCATGATAAAGACATTAATTAATTCACATCTTCTTCTATGCCCTTATGCCATATGTTCTAATTTTCTCCACATAGAGCTTTCATATCTGTGCCAACTTTACTTATATGTACTTGCTAGATATCTAGCTATTGAGGATATGATTTTTTTATGACATTTCCTAATTGGTCATTACTTACACAAGCTATTGGTTTTCATACAAGTTGGTCAAAATACAATGTCTTTTACTAAGTTCAATTCATCAGTCTCTCTAATTTTCTACTTAGACTATCATATCATATGCAAATGAATAAAGATTTTCCTTTATTTTTTATGTTTATCCTTCTGTTTATTCTTTTGAATTACATTACATTACTAGATGGATATAATTTTGGTAAGTAGCAACATGACAGAAACCTTTCTCTTGTTATTACCTTTAATGAGAACGTGTCTAGTTTCTCATAATCAAGTCTATTTGATTATGAAAAATCAAGATATCTGCTTTAGGATTCTTCTATGTATACTATATCAAGTAAAACAATGTTTATTTATTCTTTTGCTTGTTACTACTAGCTTGCTAAAAGCTTTGATCAAGATAGAGCATTGAACTTTATTTTCAAAACAAATTTTGCTACTCATTAAGATTACCATGTGACTTTCCTCCTTTTATCTAGTAATAGAGTGATGTACATAGATAAAATTATGATGCCTGACTCATTCTTCCATTCCTGGGAAATAGATATCTATCATTTATTTATTGAAAATATTTCTATATACCAGCTATGGTATTATGCAATTTTACATGGATTATTTTATTTAATCTTCAGAATAGTATTCTGAGGTTATTATTATCATTCCAAATTTGATATTAAAAGAAACCTAAGTTTAAATTTCAGTCTTTAGTAGTACAGAAGACTACATACTCTAAAATAAAATCTCCCACTAGAAAAAAATGTAGATGCTAGATAAAATATACAAACACATTCTTAATGAATGACAGCTCTTTCAAAAATGTAAGGGAACCTCCAAGAGCCATCAGGAAGAAGAGCTGAAATTGCACAATGTGCCTGAGAAAGAAGAGTTGGAGCAAGGTATTTAAGGAATTTTGGAGCCTAGGTTTAAGTAGTTAAAGGTGGACTACAAAGCCACAAAACTTTTTGGATTTGGGCGAACTTTGTGACATATATTCTAAGATTGGTGGAGAAAGCAAGATGAAAGCGTAGAGTAGTAATGATGAACAAATTTTGATGAGAATCAAGCTGTTTGTCCTTATGAGCAAAATATCTGTCATGATAAACCAATTCTTTACCGAGAAAAATTACTTGGAAAGAATTTCCTAAAACAAATAGTGAAGTTATTTCTTGATTTGCAGGATTTTCTTCCAGTGGCAAGAATTTTCTACAGAAAACATTTAAGTTTATTGACACATGAAAGCAGAAAAATACATTCGGTCTCCTGTCACAGTTAAAAAAATAAAACACTGATTGTACATGTAGATTGGAATGATTTCTAATTGTTTTGTTAATTCTTTTTTTAATTAATAAAAAAAAATAAAAAATAATAATAATAATAAAACATATTCACATTTAAAATAAAACTACATCTTGTGTGATGCAGCTAAAAGTACAGTTTAAGGGCAAATATATAGGCCCAAATGAACAAGTTAGAAAAGAAGAAAAGGCTGAAAAGTTAATGACTTAAATGTCCAAATTAAGAAGTTATGTAAAGACAACAGAATAACTTAAACAAAGCAAAAGAAAGAAGATAAAGTGTAAAATAAGAAACTAATAAAAAAGAAGGCAAAGATACAACTGACGGGAACAATAGAGCCAACACTGACCCCTTGCAAACACTAAAATCAAAAATGGCTCTTTTGGGGCCACTCTGATGGGGTGGGGATGGAGGAAAACTGTCACAAGGCGGAATAGAAAGCCTGGATAGTCTTATAACCATTAAGAAACTATACCATTAAAGAGAATGATTTTTTTTTTTACTTTGTATCAAAAGGAAAAAATTAGACCCAAGGAATTTTAAATACAAGTTCCACCACCTTTCACATAACAAAACATGCCAACCTTATACCATTTTAGAGAATAAGAACAAAAAGGTTACTATGGAACTCATTTTATAAAAGTTGTGTCAGTCGTGGTTCAACCTGAGAAATGGAACAATAGGAGATACATATTACAAGATTTACTCCAAGGAGTTGAGTTACATGATTGTGGGGACTGGAGAGGCTGTGGAATTTTTCTTTCTCAAGGAAGTTCAATTCTGCCCTTCAGAACTTTCAACTGACTGGTCCTGGGCTACCCAGGTTGTCAGGACTAATCTCCCTTGCTTAGTGTCAACTGGGCAGGGCTTTAATCAAATCTACGAAGTTTCTTCACAGCACCTCATTAAGCATTTGAATAACTGGGGAAATATAGACTAGCCAAGTAGATACATAAGACATACTATGAGAAAGGAAGTAGGATCTACAGCAAAGATGCAAAAGTCCAGTTGAAAAAAAATAATTATTTTTTGTAGAACTAAAAAGGATGAGAACTCACATCTCCTTAAAATTTACTATGAGAAATGTATAATAAACTGCCTTTATGATAAAGCAATATGCTTCATTATATCTCTTTTTTGGACATTTCACATTCCAAAAAAATCTATATTTAAATCAGTGAAATAATACTGAAGGCAGAAAAACGGTAAACAAAATATATCCATTTACATTATCTCTACTTCTTCATGATGATCCCTATAATTATCCAGTATTAGAATTGCTTTGCTGCTTCAGGTCACTAAATAAAACTTTGTTCTTTAATTTACCATGAATTACTAGCTAACCCTGTGCAATAACAATCCTGAAAAAATAAATGTTGTTGCTTTTTTGTGGAATCTACATATAACTGGTGCATTTTTATTACTATCTTTAACAATTTTTCCAGTACCACTGTATGAGTCTTTTCATCTTCTGGAATAATACTAATAAAAATAAATCTGTGAACTAAAATATTCACCTATAAAATTAGAAGAATAGAGAAACATGCTATAAAAATAGTAATTCTCAAAGAGATATTGAGTTCAAACAGGATTTGTATTTTCAATGCCTAAATTCATTATTGCCTAAAATCACCATAAACTAAAAACTGGTATTTTAGTTTAAAGAATTAGAATAAAGCATTCAGAGTAAATTGAGGCTACAATTTGCTAGAAGAAAAGACTATTGAAAGGGAAATATCTTCCTTCAACAAATAGTTATGGGATGATTATTTAGTATCAAGCTAGCATTAGAAACTAGTGACAGCATAGAAATAAAACACTATATATTTTTTAAGGATCTTGCAAGTCTCGTAATAACTTGAAAAGCAACATATAAACACATAATCACCGTATGATAAATAGAATAAAGGAAATACGTAAAACATGCAAAAAGAAGATATAATAGTGTGGGAATTAGAGGAATCACTAAAAACTTCTTGGAGAAAATAATGCCAAATATACATCTTAAAGAAGAAATAGCAGATAGCTCAGTTGAAGCAGTGGTGGAAAACATTTCACTCTAAAGGAATGGTTTGAAAGTAAGAAAAAATTTGGCATTGGAGGACATTTCCTACACAGACCTTGTCTCAGCTTGTTTGGTTATTAGTTTTCCTTCCCAAGCAAAATATTTGATCAAATAAATTCCTTGAAGGTTTAAAAAAAAAATCTATTTATCCTAGCAAAACACTCAGTTACCCTGACTGATTGACAATATTGTCTGTTGAGTGTCTCTCCTTATTTTTTCTGGAGAAATCTGCAGAATATTAAGTACACTGCATTCTGTAGTGTACTGCAACTTATGAAGCTTCCTAATTCCCTGAGAACTACACTGTCCTCCACTCCCCACCATTTATATGAATCCCAAGAGAACTATCATGTTTTCACATAACCCACAGTCCTGGCCAGGGTTGAGAGTTGGGCGGGTAGGCGACTGGCTCAGGCTGGTCTAACCACAATGCCACGGTCATTGTTGACTGGACACAGGATGAGAATTTATCCCAAACTGGACCAAAAAACCCTTCCCCACATTTTTAGTTTGGAATCCAAAAATTCACAGCCATCTCTTTCTGATGTCTGAAACTCTATTATTTCCTCATGAGTACAGAAATGGGACTATAATAAGAGCGAAGAAAGAAGCTTGCCTGGAAAGAAACAGAGAAAAGAATCCCAAGGACCAACTACATTGCACAAGTCTGTAGGTTATTTCAGAAGAATACATTAGAAATCTTCCAATAAATCTGCCTTCTCCCATCCCCACTTTCATTGAGCAAGTTTTATTTGTTTAGTTTTGCATCTTTGACTTTGTTTATCTATTTAACAACAAAACCCAAACACATAGCTTGAAAGGTGCTGGTCTACACCAAAATGCCTTGATATTTTGTTTTCCTACTCCCTTTTTCATACTGCATTGCTACAATCCTCTTGACAAAAGGAGGAAAAGAAAAGGCTGAGATCTCAAGTCACACTCGAGTGGATGTTAATTTATCACAATGATCTTACTGGTGTTGATAATTGTAACTTATATACATGTGCTCAGGAATGATAGCCAGAAAAAAAAAGGAAATTGGCATAATATGTCCTATACAGTCCTCTTCCTGTTTGTAGGGCTCTAGCAGCCTTCTCGTATTCCCTTGACCCATTCT
Source organism: Tamandua tetradactyla (assembly GCF_023851605.1). NCBI lineage: Eukaryota > Metazoa > Chordata > Mammalia > Pilosa > Myrmecophagidae > Tamandua > Tamandua tetradactyla. The sequence goes on along the minus strand of NC_135352.1, from coordinate 24,668,179 downwards.
AGATTTTGCTTGCTTAGGGAACACCACTGCAATTTTCACCTTCCTCTGCCCTCCTAGAAAGGATCTTAAATTCTAATTTTTTTCAGAATGTTACTTCCTCATTGAGAGCAAACCTATGTGTTTCCCATTTTTCCATGGTAACTCCTTCTGCTAGGAGCTATTTAAAATAAGTGATATCAAAAGTTTGATGTGCTGAACTGCACTAAATATAAGAAAGGTGATTAATATTTTTGAATGGTAGGTAAAACATTTTGTAAGGTAGTAGAATTCTGTCTCTAATGGTGGGGTTTATTTTTAAACAGCTGTATTCACACCCCATACAATCCATCCTAAGTAAACAGACAATGGTTCCCAGTATGATCACATAGTTATGCATTCACCACTATATTCTATATGAGGACATTTCCATTTCTTCTGCAAAAAAAGAATAGGAAAAGAAAAACCAAAAAAAAGAAAGCAAAAAGGAGAAATAGTAACACCTAATGGCTTTTTCCAGCAGCTGTTCAATGACCACATGAAAAGAAGCCTAAAGGAGAGATTTATGTTGAGTAGGAGGTATTATTAGATAGCCTTTAAACTTTTTTCTACTTTTAGGTAAGGGCTCCAATATTTGTTTATTGGCATATAGATATAGGTTTTTATGATGCTATTATACAACAGAAGAATATTATTGGAAAATTGTTGTAAGATCTGTCTTTCAAAGTATGCCAATGGGTTAGACTAATTTTGCCTAAACATAGATTAAGTCCTGTATGGGTGTACTATATCATGTCAAAAATCAATTCTTTAAGACCATCTGGTTTTGGTCACTGTCATTACTAGAATTTTAATCACAAGAGTCAAGTGTATCTGCCTTTTATTACACTACTAGGTTAAGATGTTTTAATTTGGCACAAAAGTACTGGCTGAAAATTCTTAACACACTCTGTAATGAAAGTTATATACATTTTCCTATATGCTAACTTCTACCATAAATATAATGTTTTTTTAGAGTGTGTTATATTCTAAATCTCTGCTTACTTCAAAGAAACTAGTGACAATGTTTAGCTATGTGGCTAAATTAATTGTTTTTGTGCTGGTAAATTCTGTATTCTCTTTTTATCATCCTTGATTCATTTTTGTATTAATCAGGGTTTATACAGATTGCACAGGATTTTTTGATAGCTCAAGACTGAAGAAGTCAATTTAAGCAACAAAATAGCAAAGATTAGAGTGGAAATACATGAAATAGAGAATAAAAAAGCAATAGAAAGAATCAACAAAATCAAAAGTTGATTCCTTAAAATGATCAATAAAATTGACAAATTTGGCTAGATTGTCAAGATAAAAAGAGAGAAGATGCAAATAACTAAAATCAGAAAGGAAGGGAGGACATTGCTAATGACCACACAGAAATTTAAAAAAAAAACATTGTAAGAAGATACTAGAAGCAACTATTGTACACCAACAAATTAGAAAACCTGGGTTAAATGAACAAGTTCCTAAAAACATGTAAACTACCTACAGTGACTCAAGAATAAATTGAAAATCCGAACAGACAAATAACTAGTAAAGATCTTGACTCATTAATCAAAACGTTCCCAACAAAGAAAAGCCCATACCAGATGGCTTCACTGGTGAATTTTACCAAATATCCCAGAAAGTATTAACACCAATCCTGCTCAAAATCTTTCCCAAAAATAGAATAGGAGGAGATACTCCCTAACTCATTCTGTGATGCCAAAATCACCCTAATACCAATGCCAGTTACAGATGCCATAAAAAAATACCCCTTAAGATTATTGATGCAAAAATCAACAAAATCCTAGCAAACAGAATCCAATAACACATTAAAACAATTATATACCATAATCAAGTGGAATTTATCACAGGTATGCATGGGTAGTTTGACATAAGAAAATCACCACCACACACCACATTAACAGAATGAAGAAGAAAATTAACAATGCATGATCACTTCAGTTGATGCAGAAAAGTCATTTGATAAAAGGAAGCAACCCTTTTGATAAAAACACTTAGAAACTAGGAATAGAAGGGAATTTCCACACATGATAAAAATCATGTATGAAAAAACCACAACTAACATTGTATTCAGTGGTGAAGGATTGAAAGATTTCTCCCCTAAGATAGTGGACAAATGTCCAATATCGCCACTGTTATTCAACACTGTACAGGAAGTTCTAGCTGAACAATCAGGCAAGAAAAATAAATAAAAGGTATCCAAACTGGAAAAGAAGAAGTGAAACTTCCTCAGTTTGCAGTTGATGTGATTCTATAACATGAAAAATCTATAATAAAGCTCCTAGAGCTTATAAATTATTTCAGAAAAGTGTTTGATGGGGTACAGATCTATACTGAAAGTTGTATTGTTCTGTATACCAGTAGTGAACAACTGGAGGGAGAATTTCATCTATAATAGCATCTAAAACAATCAAAGGACTTATACACAGAAAGCTACAAAACATTGCTAAGAGAAATCAAACAAGACCTAAATAAATGGAAGGACATTCCATGATCATGGAACAGAAGATTAAAAATTGTTAAGAAAAAGCAAAAAAATAAAATAAAAAAGGCAGTGTGCTGGTGACTCAGCAGGCAGAATTCTTGCCTGCCATACCAGAGATCCTGATTTGATTCCTGGTGCTGCCCACGCAAAAAAAATAAATAATAATAATTTAAAAATATACATTAAGATGTTAATTCTAACCAAAATGACTTGCAGATTTGACACAATCTCAATCAAAATTCCAACAATCTTCTTTGCCAGAATGGAAAGACCAATCATCAAATTTATATGAAAGAGTAAGTGGCCCTAAATAGCCAAAGCTATTTTGAAAAAGAATGAATTTGGAGGGTTGACACTTTCCAACTTTAAAACATATTAGCTAAATGGGACTTTTTCAAACTTAAAAACTTTTAGACCTCAAAGGACTTTATCACGAAAGTGAAAAGAAAACTTACACAATGGGAGAAAATATTTGGAAACCACATACAAAATAAGGATTTAATATCCAGAATATATTTTTTAAAAAAGCCTATAATTCAACAATAAAAGGACAAACAACCTAATTTTTTAAATGGGGGAATAATTTAATACATATTTCTCCAAAGAGGGTATACTAATGGCTAAAAAGAATATGAAAAGATGCTCAACATCACTAGCTATTAGAGAAATGTAGATAAAAACCACAAGATATCATTTCACACCTTTAGAAAGGTCACTATTGAAAAAACAGAAACCTACAGGTGCTGGAGAGGATGTGGAGAAATAGGAACACTTATTCACTGCTTGTGTGAATGTAAAATGGTGCAGCCCCTGTGGAAGACAGTTTGGCAGTTTTCAGGAAGCTAAATATAGAACTGCCATATTATCTGGTAATCCCACTACTAGGTATATACTCAGAAGAACTGAAAGCATGGACATGAACAGACATTTACACATTAATGTTTATAGTGGCATTATTCATAATTGCCAAAAGATGGAAATAAAGCAAGTGTCTATTAGCTAATGAATGGATAAACAAAATGTGGTATATACATACAATTGAATATTATTCAGCTGTAAGAAGGAATGAGGTGCTGATGCATGTGATGACATGCATGAACCTTTGGAAATTATGCTGAGTGAAATAAAGCCAGACGCAAAAGGATAAATATGGTATAGTCTCACTAATATGAACTAATTATAATGAACAAACCCATTGAGTTAAAATATTGAATATAGGTTACTAGGAGATAGAATAAGGGTAGAGAATGGGGAGCTGATGCTTAATTTGTAAAGAATTTTTACTAAGGTTGATTGCAAATGTTTGGAAATGAATGGAAGTGGTGGCAACATCTTACTGTGAGTGTATTTTACAGCATTGAACTATGGATGTGATTATGGTTGAAAGGGAAAGTTTAGGGTCATGTATGTCACTAGAAGGAAAATTAGAAGATAAAACATGGGACTATATAACATGGTGAACCCTGTTTTGGGTGATGTCTGTGCTTAATAGTACAAATAAAGGAATATTCTTCCATGAACTAGAAGTATATCACTATTATAAGGTGTTAATAATAGGGTGCTATAGTGGAAAAAATACAACTAATGAAAACCCTGGACTACATTTAACAGTAATTTTATAATATTTGTAATAGTATTTCATAAATTTTAAAGAAAGTACCATATCAATGATAATGATAAGTGTTAATAATAGGGGGACATGAGGAGTCTGTGATTTTTCTTTTTGTGCAATGAGAATGTTCTCAAATTGATTGTGGTGATGAATGTGCAACTGTGTGATTATAACAAGATCCATGGACTGGACACTTTGGATGAAATGTAAAGTATATGAATAAACTTTTTTTAAAAAGGAAGCATTTGTCAAAAATGATTTGCATATGAATGTTAATAGACCTTTACTCACACTAGTTTAACACTGGAAATGAGTCAAATGGCCATCAACAAGTGAAAGGAAAAACTAATTGTGATACATTCATAAAATGGAATATTGCTCATTAAAAAAGAGAGAAACTACTTACAGAGGCAACAAAATGACTCTCAAAGGCATTATGCTGAGAAAATGAAGCCAGAATCCCACATATACACCCAACACATTCCACATGATTTGATTTATATGATGTTGGAATATAGGCTTAATTATACTATGGATGAAATATATCATAACAGAGGCTGCCTCTCGAGGCTGAGCAGACTGAACAGGGGAAGACATGAGGCAACCTTCTGAAGAGGTGAAGATGTTCAATATCATGATAGTGTGTAGGTTAAACAGGTGTATATAAACACACTCAATAAGTGAGTGTCAAGTGGAGAGTGAATGTGGTAAAGAACAGAAGAAGGGTAGTATGTGGATACCTGTTGAATTTGTGTGATGGGTTCTTGAATGCTCAATATATAATCCATACAAACCCATAATAAAAAGTTAAAAAAACTAAAAAGAAAAAGCACGTGAAATATGCTCAACACCATTAGGCATCAAGGAAATGCAAATCAAACCACAGTAAGATACCATTTCACACCCACTATGATGGGTACTTTTATAAAAACTGGAAAATAAGTGTTGTAGAGGATGTGAAGAAGTAGGAACTCTCATTCATTGTTGGTGGCAATGTAAAATGGTACAACCTTTGTGAAAACAGTTTGCTGGCTCCTAGGACAGCTAAGTATAGAATTACCATATGACCCAGCAATTCCACTACTAATAATATGTGAAAGAATTGAAAGCAGGGATCAAACATATATTTGCAAACAGATGTTCATATTGACATTATTTACAATTGCCAAAAGATGGAACACAAATGACTGAATAAACAAATGCAGTGTCATACACTGAAATATTAATCAGCATTAAAAAGGAATGAAGTTTTGACAACATCTGTGAACTGGGAAGACATCAGTTGAGTGAAATAAGGCAGATACAAAAGAGCAAATATTGTATGATCTCATCAATATAAAATAAACAGAATAAGAAAACTCATAAAGTGAGAATCTAGAACAGAAGCTACCAGAGGCTGGGTTGGAGGCAGAGAATTGGGAGCTAATGATTAAATTGTACAGAATTTCTATTTGGGATGATTGTAAAGTTTTGTTAATGGATAGTAGTGACATTGCAAAGATAATTACAGCACTGAACTATATATTTGAATGTAGTTAAAAAGGGAAAAATTTAGGTTGTATGTGTTGCTAGAATAAAAATTAAAAGGAAAAACATATGACTATCCAACACAATGAACTCTATTCTAAATAATAGACTTCAATTAATAGTATAATCATAAAAATATTCTTTCATGAATTATAGCAAATGTACCTCACTAATGCAAGTTATTGATAATAGGATGGTATATGAGAATTCTGTAGTTTATGCATGATATTTCTATAAACTTATAACTTCTCTAATTATGACAAGAGCAATAATAAAAAGATATTAGCTACTCTAATAAAAAAAGCATGGTCCTGGCATAAGGACAGACATACAGACCAAAGGCATGGAGCTAAGGATTCAGAAATAAACTTTCACATATATAGCCATTGATTCTGACATGGTGCCAAGTCCACTCTCTGAGGAAAAAATACAATAAACAGTGCTGGGAAAACTGGATATCCATATGCATAGGGATAGAGATGGACCCCTACTCCACACCATATACAAATATTAACCCAAAATGAACCAAAGGCCTAAATACAAGAGACAGAACTGTTAAACTCCCAGAAGAGAACATAGGGAACCTCTTCAGGACCTTGTCGTGGCCAGTGGTTTCTTAGACTTTACACCAAAACACAAGCAAAAGCAACAACAAAAATGATAAATGAGAGTTCATCAAAATCTTTAAAATTTGCATATCTAAGGACATCTTCTTGAAAGTTTAAAAAAAGACCCTACAAAATGGGAGAAAAACTCTGGAAACCACATACCCATTAAGGGTTTAATTTCCAGCTGTATAAAGAAATCATACAACTCAACATAAAAAGACACGCAGCCCAACTTAAAAATGGGCAAAAGACTTGAATAGAGAGTTCACAAAAAAGATACACAAATGGCCAAAAAAGCATATGGAAAGATGCTGACTTATTAGCCATTAGAGAAATGCAAATCAAAACAGCAATGAGACACAAATTCACACCCACTAGAACGGCTTTGTTTTAAAAATGAAAATAACAACTGTAGAGAGGATGTGGAAAAACAAGAACAATCATTCATTCTTGCTGGTACTGTACAATGGTGCAGCCACTTTGGAAGACAGTGTGGCAGTTCCTCAGAAAATTAAGTATAGAATTACCATATGACCCAGCTATCCCACTTCTAGGTATACACCCAAATCACTGAAAGCGACTCAAGCAGACATTTGCACACCAATGATCATAGCAGCATTATTCGCAATTGCCAAATGATGGAAGCAATCTAAGTGTCCTTCAACTGATGAATGGAAAATCAAAATGTGGTACATACACACAATGGAATATTATACAACTGTGAAAAGGAACAAAGTTCTGATCCATGAATGAACCTTGAAGACTCATATTTTGTAAAATAAGTCAAACACAAATGGCAAATATGGTATGATCTCATAGATATGAAATCATTAGAATAAGCATATTCAAAAAGTCAGAAACTAGAATATAGGTAACCAGTGGCTGGGATGGGGGTAGGGAATGATGGGTTAATATTTAAGCTATACTGAGTTTCTATTTGGGTTAATGGACAATCTAGACAATGAATGGTGATGAGGATAGCACAACATTGAGAACATAATTAATAGCATTGAATTTGAATGTAGATAAAAGGAGAAATTTAAGTTGTATATACATTACTAGACTAAAAATTTCAAACAAAACACAGAAACATAGACTGTACAACACAAACAGTTGATCCTATTGCAAATGATGTTCTTTCATGAATTGTAACAAACATACCAAATTAATGCAAGGTGTTAATTGTAGGACGGTATTAGGAATTCTGTATTTTATGCATGATTTTTCTAGAAACCTACAATTTCTCTAATGCAAAATACATTTGAAAAGTAAAATAAAAAATTTAAAATGAAAAAGATTGCATCATAGGACCAAGATGTTGCCATTCCCATTTGGCATGTTCAGGAGTTCTCTCAATGTAGCATCACCATCATTTTAATGCTGAGTGAAACAAGAGGAAGAAATAAAGCAGCTCAATAGAAATAAATGCAAATGCTGTTAAATGCTTCTTAAAAAAATACATTAGAATGTGGGAGACCCGGGTTCGATTCCTAGCCCATGCACTTTCCTCACCCACCCACCCCCAAAATTCAACAAATGGTGCTGCAATAATGGGATAGTTACATGGAAAAAGAATGAAATGTGACCCCCACCATACAGCATAGAAGAAAAAAATGCAGTAGGGCAGTTTAAGAGCTATCATCTTGGAATGCAATACTCGCTTAAAATTTAATCTTCATGTACAGAGTTTTTATCTTTTGGCTGCTGTGGAAATCTTTTCTCCAACATATCATTCAACATTGTATCTACCACTGGTTGTAGATGTTGCAATTTTCCATCTCTTCAAAATGAATGCTGTTTGTCTGCATTCCTTCCACAGAGATGAATATCTTTGGACATTTGAAATGGTGCAGGAGGGATTTGAAAACCTTTGTCACTTTCTGCTGTAAGTTGGAACTGAAAATTGATCCCCCTTTTGTCCAGCACAACACATTCTGCATTACACCACAAATTTTATTCCAGCAATAATAGCTAAGGGCATTCGTGTTTCAACATTTCATATTCAACATCTTTTGGGTTATAATAAGATTTAGTGTAAAATCTCTTTTGTGAATGTCTATTTGCTTGTTATTTTCAACTTCTCCCCTCAAATAACGTCATAATGTAAGTACAATGTCCTTCCTATATGACAATCTCTCCTGTAAACTCATGAACAGTTGCTTATCATTTGTGCTAAGCTAATGTTTTTTTCTTCCAAGTATAACATTCTTCTTGTTTTGTTCTGTCTCAGAAAGCCCGAGATGACCTCTTCTAGCTGAACTCTCAGTTCTATGCTGCTTTTTGTGCCTGTTTAATCCTTGATTTGACCTGCAACAGCTTATTAGCATTATGGATCTTTCTTCCACTTTCTAATTCTCAGTAGTTTATCTTCACCATTCTATGACCTGGTAGCTGAACTTTCTCACTCTAGTTTCCCTTAATAGAGCTAAACTCTTGACAAACTCATAAAGCAATTGATTTTTTTTTTGTTTTTGTTTTTGTTTTTTTTTTTTAGTAGCTTTTTGCTTGAAATAAAGAGATCAAAGATACGTATTTTTCCCTTTCCAAAACCTAGCAACACCGTTTGCATGGGCAGGCATCAGAAATCAAAGCCGGTTCTCTGGCAAGGCAGGTGAGAACTCTTCCTGCTGAGCCACCGTGGCCTGCCCAAGAATTTCATTTTAAACACATTTATTGTAACATATATTTGCATTCTATGATTTTTAATCTCCTTGTGGTACCCTCCAGCAATAGACTGAAAAGTTCTAAGTATGAAGATGAAAATTCCTTAAAGAAAAAATAAGTCAACAGCGAGTTTACTTGTAAGTTTAAGAGAACGTTAGTAACCTCTTTAAGAACTTGCAATAAAAAAGCAATAGTTATATTTGTTTTACTTTCACATGTAAAACAAAACAAAAATGTCCTTTTCATCAAAAATGAAAGCAACACAGACGTGGCCTCGTTCTCTCTGTGCCCAACTTAGATCGTAGAGATTATTGCCCACTCCACTGCATGGGGCATGACATCCGGAGGTAAGGGTCTCCCTAGCAGCATGGGATGAGTGGTTCTGTCCTGACCAGAAGGGGAAAATAGAGTATCAGTGGCAGAGAGAGTTCAAATAGAGTTGAGAGGCTGCCCTGGTGGTTGCTCTTACACAAGCCTCAGTTGGACATTGCAGCCTGTCATAACTAGCCAGGCCTCAACCAGGATCATTCCAGACAATACTAAAGAACACCTAGGGCAATGTATAAGATTCTGCAAGGGTTCCATGCACTAGGGTAACTTTCCAGAAACCTGCAACCTCCAGATGGGTCCCTATTCCAGATAAGTCCTGAAACCTAGCCCAGCCTCTCCAGAACATCAGATAGTTTCATCTCCCTACCCCGTATTAGTAACACACCCTTCCAACATGAAAAGTTAGAATGGCCATAGCCCAAACAACCCTAAAGAGAGGAATAGAAACATCAAAGGCAATGGTGGAGTTATACAGAAAAGATAGGATTGAACAAATGAATATGATTGCTGAATCACTAAATTGTTATCTCTTTTATTCTCCAGTATCTTAGAGCTGCTATAAGTAAAAACCTAAAATTGTAGAATTGTAACCCATGCCAAACTCTGAAATATGTCTACAACTAATTGTGGTGCTATGCTTTCAAATTTATTGCTTTTTGTATATATGTTTTTTTTCACAAAAAAGAAAAAAGTAGATTGTGATGATAAAAAATATTTATTCCTTCTAGCCTCCTATATTCTGGAGTAGCTAGAAGGTAAAATCTGAGAGGATCATACAGTAGCCCATGACAAACTCCGGGATCTGTCCTGTAACTACCTGTTTAAGAGTGCTTTGAAAACTATTGTTTTTTCTTTCTTTGCTTTGTATATAAGCTAACAAAAAATTTAAAAAATGAAAAAAATGCTTATCAAGGGATATCAATTATTCTAAAAATAACACATTATTTTCCCCATAATTAGTGGTAATATGCTTTTCTTTAATAATTTACTTAGCATAAAGAAAGAGAGGAGAGTTATGTGTTGGATGCTTTATGAGTTCAGCTTTATATTGTCATGATTTTTTGCAGCACTATAAACCTACCAAAAAAAAAAAACATAGTAAATTGTATTGACAAAGTTGTCATTCTAAGTCTACATTTTATTGTACTATTACCCCCAAACAAATTGAAGCACAGGCTAGACAGATAACATTATTGAGCATATAAAAGAATATCAAAAGCCATTCAAAAGTTTTAGCAAATAGGACCCATATTAGATTTTATAGATTTGTGTACCAAAAAAAAATGTATCATAGCTATATCTTTTATAATCATATTCATTTTTAAAATATGCAAAATGAATGGATTATTTATTTTAGAGAGATGCATTTCAAAGGCACTGTTTTTTATAAGAGCTTGAATATTATAATGCTGATATTTAGATGACAGGGCTTACATTTAGACTTAGAGATTATGTCTCATAATTGGATTCTGAGCGAGTTCTGACAAAAGTTGTTTTTCTCTGTTACTTATCACATGATAAACAATTTGGTAATAGTAAAGTATCTAGGATTGAAATTCCTACCAAACACTCCCCAAACTTTACCATTGGAGTTTTCCATTTTTCAAGCAGAGCTAAAGGTTTATATAGCTTTCACAAGAGGGAACACTGTGTAGTCCACATAAACATTAATCATTACAAACTGAGGTAGCTGCATTAGAATCAGACAAAATAAACATTGCCAGAGATACAGAAATGTGTTGTATAATGATAAAAGAGTCAATGCACAAGGTAACAATCCTAAATGAGTATCAACTAATTGTAGAGCTTAAAGCAAAAACTCATAAAAATGAAAGAAGAAACAGACCAATCAGTTATTGTTGGAGACCTCAACACTCACTCAGTAACTGGTATATCAAGTAGATATAAAATCTGTAAGAATATAGAAGACTTGAACACAGCATATACCAACTTGGCCACAGTGGCCTTTACCGAAGACAACAGTAGAATATACATTCTTTCCAAATGCACATGGAATTCACCAATATAGACCAGTTGATCCTCCTCAACTTTGGTTGGTTGTTTAAACCTGAGGGTTCCATACTGGCATAAAACTCTTTGCTCATTGGACAGTTGTTAGTATTTTCTGATGAATGCTATTAGATTCCAGCTTGTTCAATCTTTCTTGCCCCTTACTTCCTGGTTTCCACGTTGTATAGTACAAGAAACAAGTCTTAGACCTAATTCTGTCAATTCTACAAATACTTAACGGAAAACAACCATATAATTACCTTGCTACCTTCAATCTCTTGATACTCTTCTGACAAGCACATTGCACAAAGGTTCATTCCAAGGCAGATTATTTTGATGATGAGATCAGCAAACTTTCTGGTTACACCAGGTTTCATAATAATTAGCCTGTAAAGGTGGGGCAAACAATCAGTGGAGTTTTACAGCTAAGGGGTTACTCTAAAGAGGTTAGGATTGAGGACATACCAGATTCTATACCTTCAACATTCAAGAGCAGTAGAACCTGTGAAATCTCACTTGCCTACCACATACCTTGAACACAGCTCATTTCACAAAATAATCTCCCCCAAATCCCTTGTGCTAATGAACAATCCCTCCAGTTTGGATTTATACATCAATATTTGAAGATTTGCTGTGTCCATCTCTGAAATGTAGACTGTTTGAAGCAGCTCAAACACTGAGTGACCACACCTAAGGTGTAGATTAAAGTTAATTTACATTTACTTATATATCACACTTTGCATACCAAATTAATTTAAATGAAATTACCAAAAAGTTCTCACAGTAGAACGGTGAAGGGGTGTGTCCAGCTTAGAGCAGTAAAATGAATGCATGATGTCAAAAGGAAATCCTGGCCCTTCCCAGGCAGTAGCTTGGATCAGCGGTTGGGCAGCCTGCTCTTCCCCTTTTGCTTTCCTTCCCCTCGCTGGCCTCTAGCACTAGGGTCATGGGTCCAACGATGTCCCAGAAGCCATAGGTATAAATAGCTTGGTGGGTAAGTCATCTGATTTCTGAGTTCTTTTAATTCTTCAGGAAGATTTCAAATCCACTAGAAGCCAAAATGGGGCACAGTCAACAGATTAGAATTTTACTTCTGAAGGAAATGAGAAAGCTGGAAAAGACCCTCTTCAGACTTTAGCAAGGATTTGAACTACAGTTCCAATGAGGCCCAGCTTTACAGGGGAAAGCAATTCCTGTGTATACAAATTATCCGTATTCTGTAGAAACACTTAATCGAGAAAAACCCCATTCCCTGGAATGGGAAAATCCAGCAGAAAGAGAAGATGATTCTGATAAGTATTGTAAACGTAATCTTCAGTAAGCTGGACCATTTCAGTATTACTTCCTTCAAGGAAATGAGAAAAGTGGTGGAGGTCATATAGTTGTGGATCCTATATTACATATTGGTACTGATAATCACATATTGTCCTTGGACTGTTTTCCTCTACAGACATTTTTTTTTTTATATTATATTATCTTTTTTTACTTGTATGCTGTATGGCGGGGTCACATTTCATTCTTTTTCCGTATAAGTATCCCATTACTACAGCACCATTTGTTGAATTTTTGTTTGTTTGTTTTTGTTGGTTTGTTTGTTTTGGTTTGGGGGAAGTGCATGGGCCTAGAATTGGACAGGGTTCTCCTGCTACTCTCCAGACATTTTTTAGCTAAAGTGTTTGGGTCCCTTTGGTGAATGGGAAAGCAGATGCAAAAGTTGCAAAAGAATCAGGTAATATTAGGTTTCTTTTTTTTTTAAATAAATTTTAACCTCTGTAATACAGATTCAGAGGCCTTGATTCTACTTTTAATTTTGTTTCTTAGTATAATTAGTAATATGCATAGATCAAACCTTGTGAAATGCTGATATTTGGTCAAATGGCAAGGTATATGGTTTAACCTAGTGAATTAAGAACTCATGGTAAAATTAGATCATGTCTTCTGAGACTACTTTGACATGAAATAATTAGTAGTAAACTATTAAAATGTGCTGGAAATTAATTATTGTAAACATAATTTTAGTTCAGCCAGTGTTGTTTTACTGTGGAAAGCATGTGCTGTTGTGTATACCAAGAATAAAATGCAACTTGTGCAGTGCCCTTAAGTAAAGAGTAAATGAAATATTACTTTCTTACTTTCAAGCTGAATAAAGTACAAAGTGAGGAATGAGAAGTTTATTGACAAAGCTACAAAACAGAATACAAGTACTGTGGAACATTAAAAGTGGGAAAGAGATATGTCTTGATATATTTGCATAGGATCTACTTTCCATAAATATATACATTCAACAAATAAAAATTGAACCTCTTAAAAAAAATTAGGAAATCATGGAATCTTAGGTGAATCAACAATGAAAAACACAAAACAAAACTTCTTATTGTCATTTGTTCTACCTTCTCTTGACAATTACTTTTTAACTACCACTCCAATTTTCCTGTGACCAGAGAACAATTTGGCAATCTGTAGGCAACAGGATGTACCTACGTTCAACATGTATTAAGATGCTGCATTCAATGTTCAATAAAAGTAATAATGATTTTTAAAGTCAACACTCATTTCACATTACCATTTAAATTATCTAAATTTTAGAAGTACAGGCAAAATATCGTGATTGCCATATATATATTTTAAAAATTCTATTAACACAGGACATATTCTTAACTGCAGTAAGCTTTTATCAATGCCTTTTTATTTAAATCACGGATTGTAAAATCATTAATATGCATTTATTTGACAGAATCATTGAAGAGCTGTTCTCTTCCTGCATTCCAATTTTAACTCATACTTGTTGCTCTTCATTTTGTATATGCCAGGTTTTGTCCATTATTCAATTTCTGCAGAGATTTATCTATTTATAATAATAGCTTTTTTCCAATCATCAAAATTTCCTCTAATTGTACAGGAAAACATGCTACCTTGAAGGCCTCTATTTTATCTTAAAAATATATATGAGTTCTGTGTCTAAATATATATCTATGTGAACTTTGATATAAAACAATGTTCAAAATACTTGGCACTTAAATCATGTTTATCATGTGGCTTCATAGTTTTTTTCTACTCTGTCTCCTATCTAATTTTGAATTAGAAACTTAGAAGACATGGTTAAAAACAAAACAGTAGGGCAGGCCACTGTGGCTCAGCAGGCAAGAATGCTTGCCTGCCATGCCAGAGGACCCGGGTTCGATTCCCGGCGCCTGCCCATGTAAAAAAACAAACAAACAAACAAAAAACTAATAAAGAAAAACAAAAACAAAACAAAACAGTAGTCACTGTGAAGAATGAAAAACTTTTCATGAACCTATTTTATTTATTTATAATTTGCCAGATTTATTTGCTGTTATTTTGTTAAGGATTTTCCCTCTTTTATTAAAAAAAGCAGTTTTATTGAGATGTACTCAGTTATTGTACAATTCATCCAAAGTATACAATCAATGGCTTTTACTATAATCACCGAGTTGTGCATTCATTACCACAATCAATTTTAGAACATTTTCATTACTCCAAAAAGAAAAACTCCTTTCCCCTTAGCAGTCACCTCTCAATCCCTCTTTCCTCAGCTCTACGTAACCACCAATTTATTTCTGTATCTACAGATTTATATTTACATTTTACATAAATGGAGTCATCCAATATGTAGCACTTTGTGCCTGGTTTCTTTCACTCAGCATAATGTTTTTGTTTTTTATTTTTGTTTTTTTTAATTAGAGAAGATCTAGGTTTACAGAAAAGTCATGCAAAACCAAAACGTTCATGAACCAATTTTTTACTAGAAATAGAGGTTACCAAGGTCATGAACTCCATCTTTCCTAATTCTGTTTTAGAATGCCCATATCAATAAGAAGCAGAGGACTTCTAGGAGAAGTTAGTATTTGCTGCATCAATACTGGAAAGATTCATTCTATCTGGACACAATGGGTAAACTCAAAGATCTCTGGAGTTTCCTTTATTACTATGAAAATAAACTGCAGGGGTTATCTCCCAAATACAAAACCATGAATACTATTTCTGAAATAAATAATCAACTGTGAAAAAGCCACCATTTGATGTGAAAAGCCACCATAAAATAGAGGCCTTCAAGGTGGCATGTTTTCTTATACAATTAGAAGAAATTTTGATGATTGGAAAAAAGCTATTATTATAAATAGATAAATCTCTGCAGAAGTTGAATAATGGATGAAACCTGGCATATACAAAATGAAGAGCAACAAGTAGGAGTTAAAATTGGAATGCGGGAAGAGAACAGCTTTTCAATGATTCTGTCAAATTCAGTTTTGAATAAACTGCTTCTTGGAAAACCAAAGCAGGTACTACCTGGGCAAAGAGGGAATACAAAAGCCATAGAAGCAAATGGAACACTGCTCCTTTCAGGAGAAAAGTGGGTCATAGGATCAGGAGAGACTTCCTTTTAAGGTTATCCTTATTTCCTTTTACCATTTGTACTACATACGTATATTACCCCTTCTATAAAATAGATTTATAATAACTTAAATAATTTAAAGACATCAGAAAATCAGGAGCAAGGGGATTTTTGTCTCATTTACCATAATTTTAGCATTGAGGGTCTCACCCAAACTCTGGAGGATTCCCAAAGTCATACTAAGTAATGTTTCCATGCCTGACACTGCATGGTCAGTCCCCTGCAGCTGAAACAAGACAGAAGGCACACAATGATGGAGGCCAGGTGAAAGGAACCCACAATTTTGCAGGGGATGCCATGCAAACATTTTTTTCAAAGACCAAAGGATATTCTGGGAAGACAGTAGAGCAGGAAACTTCAGGAATTAGTTCCTCCACCAGAACAACTAATAAATAGGCAGGAAATGTCTGAATCAACCATTTTGAAACTCTGGAGTCCAGCAGAACACTGCACAGCACCCAGGGAAGAGTGGGGAGAAGAGGTTGGTAAATAATGGTAAATACCAGTGAATCGCTCTCACCATGCAATGGTTATCAGCACCCACCCCCATCTCTCATGGCAAGGAACAGTGGAATCCAGGCACTAGTAAAGCTTGCTGGTGCCTGAAAGGGACATAACAATCTATTTCCCCAAGATCCAGGATGGACATGGGCCATCTGCTGATCACATTTAGGATTAGCTACTTTGAATTAGCGGGGATCCAATTCCGAGGGCAAGCACTGCTCCAACTTACCCCAGACAAAAGCATTACAGAAGGTTTAAAGACTGTTCAAATATTTGGGGAGCATAAATCATTAAATGGATCATGTTTTTACATTATATAATGACTGAAAAGCACACAAATGGAATCTACCTTGAATTTTGTAAAAAAAAAAAAAGACAAAAACAAAATTGTGCACTACCCTTGTTTCTCTGTATCTAAAGTTGTGTGTGTGTGTGATAACACATTATAAAGGGCAGAAATTACTTTAAAAAAATAAAAGAAAATAGAGACCCCCTCCAAAAAAATTAGCTTGAGACAATGAAACACCATAAGAAATGGTTAAGCAATGAGAGGGAGGGGTATGTGATGCAAATGTTCTGAAAATGACCATAGTGATGAAAACACAGCTATGTAATGATACCATGAGCCACTGATTATATACTATGGATGGGCTGTATGGTGCATGAAGATATCTTAATAAAAATATTTAGAAAAAATAAGAAAAACATTAAGACAGATGGTCTGAGGAATAGGCTTCGTTGCATTAAGTCTAGGGCAGAAATACCCAGAATAAAACGGTTTATCTGCTGAAAAGTAGTAAGGGCACTGAAACTCCTGCAAAGCAGAGGAACTCCTAAGACCTTTAGAAGGCAGAAGCCCAGGTCAAGACACAGGCCCAGAAAAGACAACGAAGGCCTTGCATCCTGGCACTTTGCACTGGCCTTGGGCAGACCTTCCTGACAGCAGAGCTGGCACTCAAGAAAATGGGTCACATTCCCAGCTTGTTACCAAACTCAAGACACAAACACTTCAGGGAATAAATCTCAGAGTTAAGATTTTAAAATATCTAAGTGATGATATTGTGAATTACTGATTATATATGTTGGTGTTTTATTTGGTTTGTTAATTTTTTTAATTAATAAATTTAAAAAAATAATAAAAAAGATTTTAAAATGTTAAAATGTACAGTGTACAACAGACGATTACAAGACAAAGAAATAGGAAATAATCATCTGTCATGGTCAAGGTTCATGGGTCAACTTGGCCAAGTGGTGGCTCCTGTTTGTCTGGTTGGGCAAGTGCTAGCCTCTCTTTTGCTATGAGGACATTTCATAGAATTAAGTCATGATCATGTTGGCTACATCCATAGCTGATTCCATTTGTAATCAACCAAGATTCCAATTGTAATCTTTAATGAATGGTGCTTAATCTAATCACTGGTAGCCTTTTAAGGAGAATTCAGAAGAGACAAGTTCTCTTCCTGCTTCGGCTGGTGAGACTCTCTTGTGGAGTTCGTCCACACCCTCCGTCGGAATTGTCAGCTTCACAACCCGCCCTATGGATCTGGACTGTATGTTCCCGTGGTTAAGTGAGACACTTGTATAAATTTTATATTTACGAATATTTCCTGTTGATTCTGTTTCTCTAGAGAATCCTAACTAATACATCATCCATCAAAAGAAAGGATGAAAGAAGGCCTAGCCTCTCTAAAATATCAGATAGTTCCATCTCCCTACCCCATATTAGTGACATCTCCTTCCAAAATGAAAAAGTTAGAATGGCCATAGCCCAAACACCCCTAAAGAGTGGGATAAAAAGATCAAAGTTGATGGGAGTTATACAGAGAAGATAGGATTGAACAAATGAATATGATTGCTGAATCATTAAATTGATATTTCTTTTAGTCTCCAGTATGTTAGAGCAGCTAGAAGTAAAAACCTGAAATTGTGGAATTGTAACCCATGTCAGACTCTGAAATAAGTAATTGTTGTGCTGTGCTTTGAAATTTATTGCTTTTTTGTATATATATTATTTTTCACAAAAAAGGAAAAAAAAGTGAATTGTGATAATAAAAAAAATATTTATTCCTTCTAGCCTTCCATATTCCAGAGCAGCTAGAAGGAAAAATCTGAGAAGATCGTATGGTAGCTCATGAAAACTCTGGGATCTGTCCTTGTTGAAGAGTGCTTTGAAACTTTTTTTTTTCTTTCTTTGCTTTGAATATATGTTATATTATACAATTAAAAAAAAGGTTTAAAAAAAAAGTACTGAAAGAAACCAACTGCTAATCAAGAATTTCATATCTAACAAGACTTTCTTTCAAAAATGACAGTAAGAGTAAGACATTCCCAGATGGACCAGATGGATGGGGGCTGAAGGAGCTCATCACCATTAGACCTGTGCTACAAACAAGAAAAAACAGGAGTTCTTTAGATTGAAAGAAGACAGTAGATAGTGGTTCAAAACAGCATAAAGCAATAAAGACTTCTGGAAAAGGCAATCATAGGGATAATTATAAATGACCAGTACTTCTATTGTAATTTATGGTATATAACTCCACTCTTGACTTCTTACAGGTGCTAAAATGCAAATGCATATAAAATAATGATAAATTGATGGTTTTGCACATATAATGTACAAAGATGTAATTGTAAAAAGTACAAAGAGGTGGGGGGACAAAGGTTTATAGGAATGGGGTATAGGTATGTGTTCTAGTTTGCTAGCCATCAAAATGCAATATACCAGAAGCAAAATGGCTTTTAAAAAGGGGAATTTAATAAGTTACTAGTTTACAGTTCTAAGGCTAAGAAAATGTCCCAATTAAAACAAGGTTATAGAAATGTCTAATTTAAGACATCCAGGGAAAGAAACCTTGGTTCAAGAAGGCTGATGACGCTCAACGTTTCTCTCTCAGCTGGTAGGGCACATGGCGAACTGGCAGCGTCTGCTGGCTTTCACGTGGCTTTACCAAACAGGGACTCTCTCCAAAATGTTTCCTCTTTTAAAGGATTCCAACAAGCAACTCCACCTTCAGTGGGTGGAGACACATCTCCATGGAAATCATCTAATCAAAAATAACCACCCACAACTGGGTGAGTCACATCTTTATGGAAACAATCAAAATGCTCCCACCTAGCAATACTGAATGAGGATTAAAGGGTATGGCTTTACTGGGGTCCACCACAGATTCAGACTGTCACAGTATGCTATTGAAGTCATGCTGGTATCAAATCAAATATGATTGTTATATTTCAGATGTTAAATTTTAACCCCATGATATCCATAAAGAAAAAAGAAATATGGAGGGACTCAATATAGTACAGTACAAAAGATCAAATAAATATGAAAGTAGGCATTAACTGAAGAATTGAGGTACAAAGCAAGGTATGACTTACGAAGGCTAAATCGCAAAATGACAGAGCAAGGTCCTGCATTATTAGTAGTGACTTTAAATTAAATAGATTAAACCCTCTTATCAAAAGGCAGAGATTGGCAGAATGCATAAATGAGCATGAACCAACTATATGGTGTCCATAAGTGACTTACCTTAAATTCAAAGATATAAGTGGGTTGAAAGTGAAAAGATAGAAAAAAATATACACCCTGCAAGTATTAACAAAAAAAAGAGTTAAAACAGCTATATAATATCAGACAAAATAGACTTTACATCAAAAATAGTTACAAAGAAGGTCATTTTATACAGCAAAGGAGTCAATTTAACAGGAAGATGTAAGGATTATAAATACTTGTGCACCTAATAGCAATTAACAGATGAAGGGAGAAATTAATGGTTCTCCCTTAATAGAAAGAGACTTTACAACACCTTTATTGAAAGTCATTAAAGGATAGAACATTTAGATAGAAGATCAATAAAGAAATGCAAGACTTGAACACTACTCTGAACAAGCTATAGACCCAACAGACATATACAAAACACTTCATCCAACAGCAGCAGAATATACACTCTTCTGGAGTGCACAGGGATCATTTTCTAACACAGACCATATCTTAGGTCACAAGTCTCAATAAATTTTAAAAATATTGAAATCATACAATGTATCTTCTCTGACTACAATGGGATGAGGTTAAAATCAGTAAGAGAGGGATGAAGGGAAAATTCACAAATATGTAAAAATTAAAAAAGAAAAGGTCTCACAAATCAGAGCTGAACCTCAAAACTGGAAGAACTAGAAAAGGAAGAACAAACTAAGCACAAAGTGAGCAGAAGGAAGGGAGGAATGAATAAATATTAGAGTGGAGACAAATGAACCAGAGAATGAAAAACAATAGAGAGACTTCAACAAAACCAAAAGTTGGTTCATTGAAAAGATCAATAAAATAGAAGGTCTTTGGCTAGACTGATAAAGAAAAAGAGGACACAAAAGATTAAAATCAGAAATGAAAAGGAGGATATTCTAGTTTGCTAGCTGCCAGAATGCAGTATACCAGAAACGGAATGGCTTTTAAAAAGGGGAATTTAATAGGTTGCTAGTTTACAGTTCTAAGGCTGAGAAAATGTTCCAGTTAAAGCAAGTCTATAGAAATGTCCAATCTAAGGCATCCAGGGAAAGATACCTTGATTCAAGAAGGCCAATGAAGTTCAGGGTTTCTCTCTCAAGTGGAAGGGCACATGGTAACACAGTCAGGGTTTCTCTCTCATCTGGAAGGGCACATGGCAAACACAGCATCATCTGCTAGCTTCTTCTCCTGGCTTCTTGTTTCATGAAGCTCCCTGGGAGGCATTTTCCTTCTTCATCTCCAAAGGTTGCTGGTTGATGGACTCTGCTTCTCATGGCTATGTCTTTCTGCTCTGCTCTCTTTGAATATCTTTCATTCTCCAAAATGTTTCCTCTTTTATAGGACTCCAGAAACTTATCAAGACCCACCCAAATGGGTGGAGATATGTCATCACCTAATCCAGCTAATCAACCACTCTTGATTAAATCACATCTCCAGGGAGATGATCTGATTGCAGTTTCAAACATACAGTATTGAACAGGGATTATTCTGCCTTTACCAAATGGGATTTTGATTAAAGCATGGCTTTTTTAGGGTCCATACATCCTTTCAAACCAGCACAGGGGACATTACTACCAATCCCATTGACATAAAAAGGATTATAAGAGGACACTATGAACAACTGTTCACCAACAAATTTGATAATTTAGATGAAATAAATCACTAGAAATACACAGCCTACAGCAACTTGAGAATAGAAGATCTCAACAAACCAATAACTTGAAAAGAGATTGAAACAGTAATCAAAAACTCCCAGCAATGAAAAGTGCAGAACCAGATGTCATTGCAGAGGAATTTTACCAATCATTCTAAGAAGAATTAACTTCAGCCTTGCTCAAACTCTTCCAAAAAATTGAAGGAGAGTGGCCACTCCCTAACTCATTATATGAGGCCAACATCATTCTAATATCAAAACCAGATAAAGATACTACAAAGAAGGAAATTACAGACCAATGTGTTTATGAATATAGGTGCAAAAATTTTCAATAAATTTCTAGCAAACAAAATCCCAACAGCATATTACAAGAATTATACACCTTGATCATGTGGACTTATCCCAGGTATGTAAGTGTAGCTCAACATAAGAAAATCAATTAATACAATGCACTACATTACAGAATGAAGGAAAAAAAGAAAAACCACACACTTGATTATCGCAATTGGCACAGAAAAGACATTTAACCAGCACAACACCTCTTCTTGATAAAAACACTTAGAATCTAGGAATGGAAGGAAACTTCCTCAACATGATAAAGGGCATACCTCGAAAACCTACAACTAGCATCTTACTTAATGGTGAAAGACTGAAAGCTTTGTTTCTAAGATCAGAAACAAGACAAGGATGCTCACTGTCATCATGTTTATTCAACATGGTACTGGAAGTTCTAGCCAGAGTAATTAGGCAACAAAAAGAAATAAATTCAAATAGAAAAGGAAGAAATGACAATTTTTCTGTTGGTACATGACATGATTCTAAAGCACAGGAAATCCTGAAAAGTTTACAATAAAGCTCCTAGAGTTAATAAATGATTTCAGCAAAGTGGTTGGTGGATATTTTGGTTTGCTAAAGCTCACAAAATACAATATACCAGAAACGGATTGGCCTTTAACAATGGGGATTTGCTAGCTAAAAGTTTATAATTCCAAGACTGAAAAATCAAGGCATTAACAGCACAATACCTTCTTCCTAAGAAAGGCTACCGGCTATCTCGAATCCTTGTGTCACATGGCCAGACACATGGCAATGTCTGCTGGTCCTTCTCTCCTGAGTTTCATTGCTTCCAGCTTTTGGCTTCAAAAATTTCCTCTCTTAGCTTCTTTAGGTATGTCCTTGCCTCTCAACTTCTCTGGGACTTTTTCCATGAGCTTCTTGGGGATTTTCTTTGTGTCCTTTATCCTCTTATAAAGCTCTTCAGTAAGAGGTTTAAGGCCCAACTTGAATAAGGTGTGTCATATCTCAACTGAAGTAGCCTAATCAAAAGCATCACACCCACAATAGTCACCAAAATGGATTAAAGGATATGGTCTTTTCTGCATTACACAACAGCTTCAAAGTACCACAGTAGGGTATAGATCAATACTCAAAAGTCAGTATTTTTTCTATATACTAGCAGTGAACAATTGGAAGGAGAAGACAACAATTCCATATGCAACATGCAATAGCATATGCATATCGCATCTAAAACATATACAATAGCATCTAAAACAATCAAATATCTAGGTATAAATCTAAGCAAGGATATAAAGGACTTATACAGAGAAAACTATACAACATTGCTAAAAGAAATCAAAGAAAACCTAACAATGGAAGGCATTCTGTGTTCAAGCATTGGAAAATGAAATATTGTTAAGATGTCAATTCTATCCAAAGTGATTTACAGATTCAACACAATCTCTATCAAAATTCCAACAACATTCTTTGCAGGGATGGAAAAGTCAATGATCAAATTTATATGAATGGATAAAGGACCACGAATAGCCAAAGCTGTCTTGAAAAAGAATGAAGTTAGATGACTCACTTTTCCCAATCTTGAAAACATACTACAAAACCACAGTAATCAAAACAATACTGTATTGACAGAAGAACAGACTTATAGACCAATAGAATCTATTTGTGAGTTCAGAAATAAATATTCACATCTACAGAAAACTAATTTTTACAAGGGAGCAAAGATCATTCAATTGGGAAATAATAATCTCTTCAAAATATAGTGCTGGAAAATCTTTGGATATTCACTTCCAAAAAATAAAATGGACCTCTACCTTACACCATACACAGAAATCAACTCAAAATGAACCAAAGACCTCAATATAAGAGCCAGAACTATAAAACTCCTAGAAGAAAATGTACAGAAGTGTTTTCAGGACCTTGTTTTAAGCAATGGTTTCTTAGAATTCAAACTCAAAGCATAAGCAACAAAATTAAAAAAATAGATAAATGGGACCCCATCAAAATTTTTTAAAATTTGTGAATTAAAAGAGTTTATCATGAAAGTAAAATAACAACCTACACAATGAAATAAAACATCTGGAAACCACATGTCTAATAAGGGTTTAATATCCAGAATATCTAAAGATATCCTTCAACTATTCCACAACACACACACACACACACACAAACCACTTTAAAAATGGGCAAAAGACCTGAATAAACATTTCTTCAAAAAGATAATACAAGGTTATTCTGGAGGTTATTCTTACGCATTAAATAGATATCACCTTGTTAGTCAAGATGTAAATAGAGAAGCTGGAGGGAACTGCCTGAAAATGTAGAGCTGTGTTCCAGTGGCCATGTTTCCTGAAGATGATAGTATAATGATATAGCTTTCACAATGTGACTGTGTGATTATGAAAACCTTGTGTCTGATGCTCCTTTTATCTACCTTATCAACAGATGAGTAAAACATATGGAATGAAAATAAATAATGGGGGAACAAATGTTAAATTTAGATTGAAATGCTAGTAATCAATGAAAGGGAGGGGTAAGGGGTATGGTATGCATGATTTTTTTTCTGTTGTCTTTTTATTTTTTTCTGAATAGATGCAAATGTTCTAATCATGATGATGAAGTGCAACTATGTGATGATATTGTGAATTACTGGTTACATATGTAGAACGCAATGATCATAAGAATGTTTGTGTTTGTTATATTTTTTAGTTAAAAAATTAACTAAAAAAGAATGTATGTGCTTGCACATTGTTTTATCAACAAAAATTTTTTCAAAAAGACATCATGGGTGAACCTTAGTTTTGAAATACATCAGGTACAAAAGGATAAATATTGTATGATCTCACTGATTATAATTACAAATCAGAAAACTCAGAGTCATAATGTAGAATATAGTTTACAAGGGGATGGGTTGGAGGCAGGGAACAGGGAGTTAAGGCTTAAAATGTACAGCGTTTCTATTTGGGACAATGAAAAAAGCTTTGGTAATGATGATAGTGATGGCAGTATATAGTGAACATGATTAACAGCACTGAATTATATATGTGAATGGGGTTAAAAGGAGAAATATGAGGGTTTGTGTTTGTTATTTGGCTAGAATTTTTTAAAAAATCATGGAACTGTACAACACATCCAATTGACCCTAAGTTGAACTGTGGACTACAGTTAATTGTACAATTATAAATATGTGCTTTCATCAATTACAGCAACTGTACTACACCAATGCATTGTTAATAAGATGATGGTGTATAGGAATCCTGTATTTTATGCATGATTGTTCTATAAATCTTCAACTTCTCTAATAAAAATAATAAAAAGTTTGGAGACACAATTTATACTGAGAGTGATCTCAAAGATACTCACTTAAATAACATTAAGGTAGAGTGTGCTAGTTTGCTTTAGCTGCCAGAATTCAATATATCAGAAGCAGAAAGGCTTTTAAAAGGGGAATTTAGTAAGTTGCTAGTTTACAGTTCTAAGGCCAAGGAAATGCCTCAATTAAAGCACATCTATAAAAATGCCCAAATTAAGGCACCAGCAAGAGGTTACCTTCATTCAAGAAAGTCTGATAAAGTTCAGCTGGACGAGCATGTGGCAAAGTTTCTCAGCTTTCTCTCCCAGGCTTCTTGTTTCATGGAGCTCCCCAAGGGGCATTTTCCTTCTTCAACTACAAATGTCTCTAGCGGCCTGGGCTCTCGGCCTCGTGGCTCTGCTCGGCTCTGTGTGGCTTTCTGTGGCTTTCTTGTGGTTCTAAAAAGGGACTTTCTCCAAAAGGTTTCCTCTTTTAAAGGACTCCAGTAAGCAACCCCACCTTCAATGGGTGGAGACACACCTCCATGGAAATCATCTAATGAAAAGTTACCACCCACAATTGGATGGGTCACATCTCTATGGAAACCATCAAAAAGCTCCCAGTCAGACTCAGCACCAAGGAATTGAGAAAATCTTCTCCACCGAAAGGTGAAAGAGAAATGAGACAAAATAAAGTGTCAATGGCTGAGAGATTCCAAACACAGTCCAGAGGTTATCCCGGAGGTTATTCTTACGCATTAAATAGATACCTCCTTTTTAGTTAAGGAGTAACAGAGAGGCTGTTACTCTTTGTTATATTTTCAGGAAACTGCCTGAAAACGTAGAGCTGTGTTCCAGTAGCCATGCTTCTTGAAGATGATCGTATAATGATACAGCTCTCGCAATGTGACTGTGTGATTGTGAAAACCTTGAGTCTGATGCTTCTTTTATCTACCTTATAGACAGATGAGTAAAACATATGGATTAAAAATAAATAAATAATAGGGGAAACAAATGTCAAAATAAATTTAGTAGATTGAAATGCTAGTGATCAATGAAAGGGCGGGGTGAGGGGTATGGTATGTATGAATTTTTTTTTTCTGTTTTCTTTTTATTTCTTTTTCTGAATTGATGCAAATGTTCTAAGAAATGATCATGGTGATGAATATACAACTATGTGATGAAAAAAGAATGTTCATATTGTGTGTTGATTGGTTTTATTAATACAAATTTTAAAAATGCATTAAAAAAAAAGAAGCTCCCAGCCAGCAGTTCTGAATGAGGATTAAAGGACATGGCTTTTCTGGGGTCCACCACAGATTAAAACCTGCACATGGAGTTATACAGAGAAGGTCAGCTTTAACAAATGAGTATGAGTACCGAATCATGATATTGATATTTCTTTTGTCTTCAGTATCTTAGAACAGCTAGAAGTAAAAACCTAACCCATGTTTAACTCCGAAATCTGTCTACAGCTAGGTGTCGCAGTGTGCTTGAAATGTATTGCTTTTTTTGTGCATATGTCATTTTTCACAATAAAGAAAAAAAAATAAGCCAATTGTGATGATACAAGCACAGCTATATGATGATGTAGTGAACCACTTATTGTACACTTTGGGTGATTTCATGGTATGTGGATATATATCAATTAAAAAAAGAAAGCGCTTCTCTGATCTGGACAAGATGAAGCCCCTGGGCAGATGGTGCCTTCATGCAAAAAGCCCTTTTGTACAGGTGAACCTGGCCTGTGACTGAAAGAGCAGAAAGTGGGTTGGATTTGTGACAAGTGTAATTTGACTGCCACTGGGACCACTTGTCTAAAACTCTCCCCAGTTGGACTCAGTATACCAAAAAGGAAGATCCTAGAGAAAGTGGATGGTAAGTTAAAGGAAAGAGAGCTTGTAAGGAAACACTGATTATAGTCAATCAACTTCAGAGAGGGATGAACAATAAAGAAATACTTTTCTAAGCACAAATCGATATATTGGGACCTGTGTCAGACTTTTAAAGCAAAAGGAATATTGGAATATAAGAGTATGAAATTCTGTTTCTCCAAAGTCTGTTTCAGAAAAATCTATCTTCGACACCCAGAGAGCAATTATTCTCTCTCTTTGGCCAGTCTGGGATGTGTGCAGGGGACAGTAATACTCACTATTCATTTTTCACTCCATAGTCATTTAGGTTCATTGCTGCCAAGTAGCAGATTCACTAAATGACTGCTAATTAAAAATATAGGAACACTTAAAGTAACTTCATAAAGATGTCAGAGCAAGATAGTGCATTAGTAAATCACCGTAACTCCCTAGATCTAAGGGACTAAGTAGGGATCTATTTCTTCTTGAATTTTTATTTAAGGATATGAGTCCCCTGCCCACTCCAAAGGTCAACTGGAACAATTTCAGTTTGTTTCCCCCTTCTCAAATAATATCTGTAAAATGATTTTCTTCCTTCCTTACCAAGGGGAAAACGAATCCCTTCTTATATATAAATAAATATAGGAATCTGACAGTATTTCAACAATCTTCACTTGGAACAGCTTCCCCTTAGGCAGCATTTTATTTTCCATTTTTCCAAGCTTTTTCCTTCCTTCTGTCTCCTTTCTGATTAAACTTGACCGATAACAGGGAACCAACCTGCTACCATTTCACTCACTCTCTCCCCCAAAAGTTACTGAAAGCCTTGAGAAGTATGATCATGAAATATCATAAATTAAAACTCTTAATGAAAAAAATGTGTTTCCTTATAATCAAGGCAGAAAAAAAAAATCCTTCTGGCATTCTCTTCATAATGCCAAACATTCAGGCTTTTAGACTAGTTACCAGACTCAATGATGTATATCTTCATCCAAGTTGCTTATTTTGACCACAAGGTGAAAACAAATAGCATTTAAGCCTTATTTGAGTAACTTTCTCCTTTGAAATCCCCATCTTCAATCTTTGCCCTATACACACCCTCTTTATCTTTTTTTAGAAACAGCAGTTACTTTTTCAATGGACTCTGCTACTTCATTCTTAGCCATAGTTTCTATTGCACTCCTCCTCAAAATTAAAGGTGCATATACATGACCTGGATATCTTATTAAATTTCCAATTCTGTTTCAGGAGGTCAACAGTGATATCCGAGGCTCTGCATTCCTGACAAGGATTCAGATAATGCTAAGGCCATTAATCTGGGATCACACATTGTCATACAAGGTATTTTGCAACCCTCTTTAGGGCTTTTGGGCTCCAAACACAAGCTCCAGAGGATAAATTACACTAGGTATTTGTATATCAATTCTACCAAACAGATGGCCAAATCAGTCCCTCAGAGATGTTTAATACATTCTGCACGTGAGTTTTCATCTTGACTTGGCTTTCTAAAATATTTGCCTTACAAGATCTGAAAAACTTTTTGTCCAAGCTTTTCATATTTCATAGGCTGTCAGTAGCCTCTCAAAATAACTAACGCCCCTTTCCTTTCCCCTTATCTCCTCATCACCAAGTTTTAATATAAGATTTACAGTTCAATTCTCAGCAAGCATTCAGGACCAAAGCCGTTTTCGAGTGTTGTCAGATTGTCCACATTCATTCATTCATTCAACAAATATTTTTACTGGGCTCACATTATGTGCCAGGCACAGTTCCATGCACTGTTTACTGATAATATAGTACATGGGATATGTGAGTTTCCTGCAGTTGTGGAATTCACATTCCATAAGGGTAGGAGATGGACAATAAAAACATTAACAAAAATATCATTTCAGACAGTCACAAGTAAATGATGGCAAACAGAGTGCAGCTGAAAAGCACTACTTCAGAAAGGAGGATAAGGGAAAAGCCTTTCAGTGGTGATCCCATTAGGGGTAAGATATAAATGATAAGGAATAAACCATGCAGAGATCTAAAAGAGCATTCCAATGATCTCATATCCATGATTCATTCTGTAGACTCTCTCCTTCGATTTTGCAGTTGTATGTACAGTGTTCTGTGAGTCTCACTGGATGTGGCTGAAAATACCACTTGCAAATCCAGTTGGGGACCATATTATTTCCTCCCTGACCTATATATTTTTTTTACTTTCGATAAGAAAAGGTTGTTGTCAACTCCCCACATGAGGGTTGACTTGGAATAAAGGGCAGAGTGTAGGTATAGATTTCTATGATCCAGGAACAAACTATACACGGAAATTTTAAACTTTCTTTCATTACTGAGAAGGAGGGAAAATTCACTTTGATAAGCACTAATTGAGTATGTGTTAAATGCAAAACAATGTGCTTTCGTAAAATATAAAAGAATGAAATGGGAGTATATAGAGACAAATATGACATAGACCTATCCTTAAGGAGCTTATGACTTAAATGTAAAGTAAAATGGAGAAAGTGAAAATCTAGTGTACAATCTAATGAGAATGATCATTTTGAAAAATAATCTCTACTAGGAGAATCTATAAATTTTTCAATTAGAAGTTAGTATTTAAGCTAAGTCTTAAAACATGAAACCTGAGGAGCTATATAAATAGACAGTATTAAAGGCCATGGAACCAGATGAGATCAGTTAGGGAGTAAGTGGAGAGAAGAGATCCAATGACTGAGCCATTTGCAAAGTACATTAACGGTCCTTAAAGTGAGAAAGCACAAGAGAGATTTCAACCATGACATAGGGTGCAGAGGTCCAATAAGATGATGAGTGAGAATTGACTTTTGGATTTAGCGTTGTGGTAGTAATTGGTGGCCTTGAAAAGAGCTGTTTCAGTAGAGAGAGGAAAGAAAAGATTTATTGAGGCAGAGTCAAGAGAAAATGCAAGGAGAAGGATAAAAGACCTGTACTACAGACTAGTGCTTCTCAAACATTAATGTCATTGTGAATCTTGGAGATCCTGCTAAAATGCAATGGGTCCGTGGGGGACTTGACAGTTCGTATGTCTGCCAAGCTCCCGTGTGAGGCTGATGTTGACAGTTGACAGACCATAATTTGATTAGCAAAGAACGAGAGACTTTGAGGAGTTATCTATAAAAGCACGCAATGAAATGGGGTAGGCAAGCAAAACAACCGGAAGGAGATGTGGGGTTTGAGGGAGCTTGTTCATTATTATTTTTTTAAGACTGGCACTATCACAGTGAGAGTGTGCACATGTCAAGGGAAATAATCTAGAGTACAGAGAAAAACTGAAGATGAAGGAAAGTGGGTATACTTGTTTGAACAATGTCCTTGAGTAATCAAAAGAGAAAGACATCCACTATATCACATCATCCTGGTTTATTTTCTTCAGGACACTTTTCACCATAGGTGGTATTTACTGTCAACAAAGCTGAGAGCGTAGGTAGAAACAACTTCTTTATAGTTACATTTAAAGACTTTTTAAACCATGACAAAATATAGCTCACCAACACTAATTCGTTCTGACATGCAATTTAAAAACATGGATTTGGACCTTAAAAATTAAAAAAAAAAGGTGTCCCATAATTATTTATTTTATACAATATATTTGCCCAAATAAGGCAGAACCAATATTACTCATATGCTGATGTTCCTCATTTATCCTCACCACCTCAAACATAATATAAAACTGTAACCAAATTTTTCCCCAGTTACCTATTTAGGGCATTTAGAGGATCCAGTCTGCCACATTCCTTTTTATCCTGTATAGATACACATTTTATTGGTTTTCCACTTGCCACATTATAGAAACAAAAGACATCTAAAAGTAATGTTTAAGTGGATGATTAAGTGATTAAGGTAACTACAATGTAGGAAGAGATAGCATTGAATTACAATCACTCCCCACTCAGAACCACCTCCCCCAAAAAGCTTTCTGAGATGTGATTCTAGATTTAAGTCTTGAAAGAGGTGTAAATTTGGAATGGGGATGAATTTTAGAGTGAAGGTAGTGTCAGGAAGGACATTTCAAAGCATAAATACATATTCTGGGTTAGAACTGGGACTAGAAAGTAAACTCATATTTGTGCATTAAAGACTATGTCCTAAATACAGCACTGACATTCTGGATTGGATTCTGAAACAGAAAAAAGGAAATCAGTGGAAAAACTGGTAAAATTCAAATAAAGTCTGGAGTTTGGCCAGTAGTATTGAACCAATATTTACTGCGTGGTTTTAATAAAAGTACATTGGTCATGTAAGCTGTTAACATTAGAGGAACCTGGGGGAAGGAATATATGACAACTCTGCTATCCTTGCAACTCTTCTGTAACTCTAAAATTATTTCAAGATAAATGTTTAAAAAGACTATGTCATATGAAATTGACTCAGAAAACTTTTTTTTCTGGGAAAATATGAGAGATGATTTGAAGTCAGATCAAACCTCTGAACTTTCTCCAGGTGAGTACCGTTTTAATAGTTCTTCAGTAGAAAGGCAAGGGGTGTCTGTGAAATGGGAGATTATGTACGAAGTTCATTCTTAAAGGAGGAAACCATGCTATGAAACTGCCAAAAAACAACATTCATGAATCAACGTCAAAGTCCAAGAAGAAATAGTCTTTAGGCCCTTGCTTAGAACCACTGTAAAATTTTCACAGAAAAAGAAAGCATGACAATATATATGTGAGTACAGCATTCATCTAAAGAGTTCAGCGACTGTTAAAAATATGCAAAGAGTATAATGACAAATCTCATTTTTCTCAGTGTGAAGTACCAAAGAGCTTCCATTGAGATACCAAAAAAAAAAGGCAGAGTCAAAATGTGCCTCTTAAAAATCACATCAAATTTCAAGTAGAGGCATACTACAAACTAGCTTTCTTTCATGAAAACTAAAAATGCATAGAACAGGCTCTTTAAAAAATTTACTCAACTTGGGCATTTTAATTTGATCTTTAAACTTACATCAGGGAAGCAAGACTTGGGGTCTAAATTATGCCACAAAAACTAATAGCTGTGTGGCTTTAGAAAAGGAATTTATAATTACTGACTTTCAGCTGTCTCACCCATAAAATGGCTAATACCAGCTCAAAAGATTGCTATCAAGATCAAATAAGTTTGTAAAAAAAGGTATTATAAATTATAGCAACATATAATGCAAGAGATTTATTACGAAAAATAAGTATGGTGCTTGCAAAATACAAGGATATAATGTAAAATGCTATATTAGACCATCATGCATCTCAAAGAATTAAACACACTCGGGTTCAAATTTAATCACTTACTAGTGTGTCAACTTTCTTTCTGCCAGTGTTTATCACTTGAACATGGGAATAAAATGATTATAATAATAGCAAAAATAACCCTTTTATAAAGTTGATTTCAAGATAAAATGAAGCAGTGCATGAAAAGCTTCAATTAATATTAGCTAAATCAAACAGAGGTAAACTGAAACCCCAAAGATGAAATGTTATACAAGATTAAGGTTAGCTAGAATTGAGGGATGAAGCGCGTTTTCTAGCAATATCCCATTACTGTTGGTCTTGGGATGAAAATCTAACTTCCTACCGTGACCTGCAAGGCCCCTGGAGTCTGCTTCTGCACATCCTCTCCACACTCGGTTCCGTCTCTCGCTCTCCTTCGAGTCTTCCTCTTCCCCCTTACACTTCTTGTTCTTTTACTGTCCAGGATTTGTCTCTTTACTCACACTGTCGAAGCTGACTGCTCCTTCAGATCCCAGCAGCGCAGAGATAACTTTCCCCGAACTCCTGTACTTCCTCATTCAGGGACCATGAGCTCGTGTAACACCAAATGCCCTTCATTGTACTGATAAAGCTGCATTTTAGCATTTGCGAGTAATTTTATTTGATTGGTAAGCTCTGACCCTGTCGTTATTTAAATTCTCATAATGGATTTTTTTTTTTTGCATTTTAAAATTCTTGTGTTGAAAATATTAATCCCGATTCCCGAGTTTTTCTGACGCCCCCTTAAACTTCGCAACCTAGGCCAGTGCCTTCTAACTTGCCACACCTTGCAAGTTTGATCTGAAAACTCCTGGAGGCCAGGAATGTGTATTCTTTTATCTTTCACTTCCTATCTCCAGGGCCGAGCACTGTGTGGGAGGAACTCAATATGTATAGAGTGAATTAATCTACATTTATACTTCTCACAATCTCAGTTTTTTTAATTATTGCATCTGCACAATCTAAGCATTTTAAGGAAAATATTGATTTGTAACAAAAATAAATTGTCAAAATATGATTTTCCCAAAAAGGCCATGCTATTAAGCAGAAGATTGCCATGACTAAAATTCCAGCGATCAAAATCTTCCTTGTTTTACTAACTATGCATCACCCTCTTTATGGTCGATTTTAAAAGCCCATTTTTTTGTTTCACAGTTTAATTATGCCTCCCTAGCTCATCTGGAGAAAATATATTTCCCTTGAGCTGATGGGTTCATGTGACAACAGATGTATTCCTTCTTTCTTATTTACCTCTCTAGGGCCATGAAAAGGAAAGCTAAGTAAAAACGGAAGTAAAAATAATTTACATAGGAAGTCGAGTGTGAAATCTAAGTTTCGATTTCTGAAAGTGTTGCCTCCATCTTCCATTTTCCCCATCCCTAACCAAAACCCAAGTATTCAGATTTAATCAGTGGTGGAGGAGGGAACTATAAATTAATCCAATTTATTCTGTACACTGTCTCAAGGGCTAAGAGAGTAATAACCAAAGGGTGTGCTCTGATTAACTAGGTTAAGAAACAACCTTCAGATTATACACAAATATCCTATCCCACATGGATTGGATTTTCAATGACATTTCCATTCAAGGACTTAATACTGTACTCAGGATTCTCTGCTCACTGACTTGTTGGAGGTCATATTTTTTAATGAGTCCTTAAACATTAATATTTTTTGTTACCAAAAAAAAAAAAGAAGAAGAAGAAGAAGAGAGCTTGCTGCAAACCTGATGTGAGAACTTGATTGTGTAATTTCTAAAGAGACCATGGCAAGACAACATATGGACTAGGAAGGAAGAAGTTTCCAACAATTTCGGCCTTCAGAAACTCATCTGCTAATGTTTTCTAAGGTAAGGCGCTAAAGAAGCTTTACCTAACTCCAGCTGCAAACGGATCAGGGATATTCTATGCCTAGGGAGATCAAGGAATAATAAATAGAAAAATAATTTAAATATTTCTTCCACTGGGAATTATCTTTTACGTTACAATTGTAGAATTTAGGTTTATTCTAAAGCAGACTTACAGAAATAGGAGAGCAGGGAACTAATCCGAGATACATACATGAATTAACAAAACGCTTCACCGTAAAATTTAAGAGGCTTTTAAGCACTAATGTGATTTTTGTTTTAATGTTTTTACTTAAACGAACTGTTAAACCTCACTAGACCGTGGTCAACGATGAGCACTGATTGACCACTATTATCAGAGTAAACTGCGTTACCTTTGGAGGTATGAACAGACTTAAAATGGCTTAAAAAGAAAAAAGCATTCTTACGCATTAAATAGATACCTTTTTAGTTAAGGCGTAACAGAGAGGCTGGAGGGAAGTGCCTGAAAATGCAGCGCTGTGTTCCAGTAGGCAGTTTCTTGAAGATGATTGTATAATGATATAGCTTTCCCAATGTGACTGTGTGATTGTGAAAACCTTGTGTCCGATGCTCCTTTATCTACCTTATCAACAGACTGGTAAAACACATGGATTAAAAATCAATAAATAATAGGGGGAACAAATGTCAAAATAAATTTAGTAGATTGAAATGCTAGTGATCAATGAAAGGGAGGAGTAAGGAGAACGGTATGTATGAATTTTTGTTTTCTGTTTTCCTTTTATTTCTTTTTCTGAATTGATGCATATGTTCTAAGAAATGATCATGATGATGAATATACAACTACGTGAAGGAAAAAAGGTCATATTGTATGTTGATTTGTTTTATTAATAAAAATGTAAAAAAAGAAAAAGCAGTAATAGGAATTTATCTGGACTGGAGGGTGGTTGGAGAATGAAGAAAGAAAGAGGAGGGAGATGTGGCGATGGAATGCATGGAAAGGCTGGTAAACTATTTGCAGGGGGTTTGATTTTCATTTCCTTGATACATTACTTAAATCTGGCTACCCCAGTGTTCCTTTGTTCAATATTTGCTGAGCGCGTACTGCATACCAAGGCAAGGCGACTGGGCTCCAAAGAGTTCGTCCACGTGGCGGGGGACAGCGACGGCGACGGGAGGAGCGGCCACCAGCGCCCGGGTCCGGGCCGTGCTTTGCGCAAGGGGACCGCGCGCTGACGGGGAAGGCGCTGCGCCGGGCCCCGGGCCTCTGCGGTAGAGCCACGCCCGCTTCCACGCCCACTTCTACCGCTACCCAATCCCTCCTTCCCTCGGAAATTCTTGGAGAGCTTTTCCTAGGAAAGCCCAACCTAATCCAGACCGAGATTAGCCTGATTAGAATGCGTCCATCATCAGGAGGGCGGGGTTCACTGGCTGAGCGAGGGCTGGGCGGGTTTCAGCTGCGGTTGGGGTGGTGCCAGGTGTTTGTCTTCCCGCTCATTGCCTCTTCGCGAAATGGAATAGAAAAGAAGAGCGGGCATCGTGGTAGCCTGGGTAAGTCTTGTTTCATGAAACTGGGCGAGGAATTTTGTTTTTGTATTTTTGTTTTTCCTTTTCCGTGGATCCAGGTCAAAAAATTTGAAAACCGCGGATGGGAAGGATTTAATCATCCTAAAACTAGGTGGGAAGCCGTATTAGCCAGTAGAATTCTATAGTACTTTAGACTTGCAATTGTGTTTAATCCATTGGCCCCAAACTTTCAGAACAGGTAAAGGAGGTTGAATTAGCCTTGAAATTGCATTTTTTAAAATTTTGTTTCAAAGTTGCGTGTCAACGTTACAGCTAATTACAATATGATTCGGTTTAATTTTGTATGAGAATATTTAATCATTTATTCGTTTTCCTTCCTCCCCTTTCCCCAATACATCTCTGCTAACGGCACTACCTTCCAAACAATTACTCCAGCAAAAAACCTACAGCGACTGCCTTGATTACCCCCTTATTACGGTTCCCTCACTCTCTTCATCCAACCCATTAGCAAGTTTGGAAGGTTCTGTTTCCTGTTCTCCCTCTTTCCCCCATTTCTCTCTGCTGCCATCACTCGCTCCAAGCTCACCAGCAGCACTCCTTCCCCGGAGTACTGAAAAACCTGGAAGATTTTTCTGCTTTCCTTCTTGCCTCTCTCAATCCATGCTGCACAGGACAGCCCTAGGAATCCTTTAAAATATGCCAGAGCATGTGATTTCCCTGTTTGATACCGTGTAATGGCTTCCCATTTATCTTGGACTGACATGCAAAAATGGCTCCCCTGGCCCATAAAATTCTGCTCCTCATCCCAGACCCCTGCCAGAACTACTGTCCATATTCCATGATAAATGGGGTTTCCTTTCTCCTCCCGCAGGTTAAGCCCATTGTTCTTCCCGCTGCCTGGAATGAGCACCCTTCTCCCACTACGTTCTACTGGTTGGCAAACTTCTTTTCCAGTTTTCCAATCTACTGTCCCCTCTGGAGGCATTTTCTGACCTTCTTTCTTTCTTTTTTTTTTTTTTTTTTTTCTGTTTGTGGGTTTTAATTTTTTTTTCCTTTGTATGCTGTATGGCAGGGGTCACATTTCACTTTTTTCCATGTGAGTATCCCCTTATTTCAGCACCACTTGTTGAATTTTTGTTTGCTTTGGTTTTTCATTTGTTTGTTTTTGTGGGGGGGAAGCACATAGGCCCGCGCTCGAACCCGGGTCTCCCACGTGGCAGGTGAGAATTCTCCCCTGTACTACGCTCGCAGCCCCTTGACCTTTCTGAAGTTGACTGTCTCCAATTACTCTCCCGCGCATATTTAGATTAGCTCTTTCATAACTCTTTTCCTCCACCTGAAACCATGTTGTTCACTGGTCTACTGTTAATTGTCTGTCTGCTTCACAAAGATATAACCTCCATGAAGGCAGGACTTTGTCTATTTTACGTCGCTGTAGGCTCAGCACCTAGGGCAAAGTAGGGCACTAAATGATGCACCCTTGGGAGTTCCGGTATCCCCGTTTAAGAAATATTAGGTTAGTCTCATGCCATAAAGTAGTCATTTAATTTTAAGATCAGGTCCTCATCCTTTGTTTAGTTTGATTTTCCATGTAGATATTTCCACCAACAGAGAATGTGCCGGTTATTGTAAAAGGAGTTTTTCCATCATAAGTTATTTAATTACAATTTCAACTTTATATGTCTTTCTCACAAACTTGCATACTGCGTGGAAGACAGTTTAATGCTCAGATCTAGAAAACAGAAATTTAATTTAGAAAGGTAAGGCTATATTTGACCCTTGGTAAATTCATTAAGAAAATACCTCCATCTCCCCTAAAAGGCATTTCTTTTAGGAAATGCATTTTCTAGAAGCACAGTGCATCACTGATAGCCAGCTTTTTGAGCCATATAAAGTGTGCCTAATGTTCCAAATATATATTCCTAATCAGTTTTATGGGGTCATTATTATATCACCCGAATGATGGCTAATCACATAATTCATCCTTTCATGTCTTGTAGGCAAATGTGCTGAGTACTGGGATATTTGGTGAACGAAGAGAAGAATTCCTTGCCCTCCTAGAGCTTTCAGCCTAGCAGGTAAGACAGACCTTAAATAAGCAACAGGAAGAGGCTCTGAGCAGTGTAAGGGAGCTAGGGAAACATTTTTAATCTTGGGACCTAA
This sequence comes from Tamandua tetradactyla, assembly GCF_023851605.1. Classification (NCBI taxonomy): domain Eukaryota; kingdom Metazoa; phylum Chordata; class Mammalia; order Pilosa; family Myrmecophagidae; genus Tamandua; species Tamandua tetradactyla. The sequence continues at coordinate 24,630,658 of NC_135352.1, read as the reverse complement.
CTGAGCTGAAAATCAAGGAAAGCCTGCCTGAGTAAGTGATGTTCAAGCAGAGATCTAAAAGTACTGTGGGAATTACCCTAAGTGGGCACATGTGTGTGGGGGACAGGACCTGAGGATGGGTGAAGGTTTAGGGCAAGGGAACAGCCTGTGCTGTGATGGACCGCAGACCAAAAGAGGGCTTGGTGATTTATTTATGGGATCCGAAGTTGATTATGGCTGAATCAGCACATGGGGAAGCTTGAGATGGCAAGTTGAAAGGAAAAGAAGGGGCCATATCAAATTGTAGCCATTTTGAATGTGTTAATATTGGGGGCTAAGGTTTGTTCTGATCCTATTCAATATTGGATCTGTAATTCTGCTCCAAAGATGCTATATTCATTAATACAAAGTTAACAAGAAATTATTAGTTAATATTCATTAATACAAAGTTATCCAAACATTATTATTAGTTACAAGAGGAAGATTTTGTTAGGCAAAAATTCCTGGATAGAGTTTCCCTACTGTATTTCATCTTTTTAAGGGTCAGAATAAATAACACTTGTGCTGGATAACCATTTTAAAAAATCCTAATTAATACATATCATGTTTTAAAGCTTTTCCTTTGGCAGCTGAAGGGCATGTTTTGAATCTGTTCTGCGCATTTATTACTTTTTTGTTTTTCGCCAAAAGTAAATAGCATGATGGTGTTGAAGTGTTATTTTTAAATGTGGCTATTTAAAAATATCTTCAAGGGTGCCTGCCCATGCCAAAAAAAACCTTCAAGCTGTTAATTTTCACTCCACTATTTTCACGCTTGCCCTTTCCTAAAAGCATTTTCTAACATTTTTAAAGCTTATATGACTTTTATTTTCTAAATGTCATTTAACTTTTGTCCCTATTCTTTAGCTTTTTGAAAAGCCAAGCAGGACATCAAGACAATTAAATTAATGGATCTTTTGTCAGGCACATAATTGTAATATTAAGCAAAAGACTCTCACAAGAGAAAAGCAACAATATCATATTGATGCTATAACATACAATGTTGCTTTTAGATTTTTAAGGAAATTATAGAAAACTATTGAGGCCCAGACTACCCTGTGCCTTTATTTTAGCTGGCACTCATGAGACATGGGCCTGCCATGGACTTCTGTCTCTTCCTCTCTGGATCTGCATCTTCTAGAACAAAGATGGACAAACTACAGCCCATGTGTCAATTTGAGCTGCCTGATTTATTGGAATACAGCCATGCTTATTCCATTATATAACATATATGGCCGCTTTTACGCTACAACTGCAAAGTCGAATAGTTGCCTCAGAGACTGTAGGACCCTAAGTTAAAAAATATTTAACTAGTCTTTACAGGGAGAGTTTGCAGTCCCTAGTCTACAATGGTACCTGACACATAGCAAGGATTCAATATGCGCAGGTAGAAAGAATTAAAAGGTAATAAAATTACACTGCTCACACAAGTGTTGAATATTTGCTATGTGCTATGTACTGCGCTAAGCGTTTACTTGTATTATTTAAGTTGAATTTCACAACAGTGTTACATAAGAAAACAGACATTCGTGTTTCTTGAAGATGATTGTATAATGATATAGCTTTTGCAGTGTGACTGTGTGATTGTGAAAACCTTGCGTCTGATGCTCCTTTCATCTACTTTATCGACTGATGAGTAAAACATATGGGTTAAAAATAAGTAAATAATAGGGGGAACAAATGTTAAAATAAATTTAGTAAATTGAAATGCTGGTGAGGGGGAGGTGGTATGATATGTATGAATTTTTTTTTCTTTTTTCATTTTATTTCTTTTTGTGGATTTGTACAAATGTTCTGAGAGGTGATCGTGGTGATGACTATGCAACCATGTGATGATATTGTGGGTTATTGATTATATACCAGGAATGGAATGATCATATGGTAAGAATGTTTGTGTTTATCTGTTGTGTTTAAAAAAAAGAAAACAGGCATAATTTGCTCCCTTACCTCCAAGTTTTTAATCACCTGCCACTCCCTCAGTAAGTTTTGCCTGAGCTCCCCATTTTAAAATCACAAACCCTAACTTTCCACCAGCCTCTCGGTCTACTCTATAGCACTTACTCGTCTTACAACAATTACATGCATTATTAATTTGTATGCTCATTAGAGGCAGGCATCTTTGCATATTTGGCTTACTGATGTGCCCACAAACAATGTGTAGCATGATATAAGGCTGACATTTAGTAAATGCCAGTAAATGTAAGGTGCTCAATTAGAGAGGTTACATAACTTATAGGGATGACATCTTGGTATGACCTTATCTTACACCAAAACTCATTCTTTTAATCTCTTGGGGAGTTTGTCAATGAAGATGTAAAGGTAACCATTTCATTATTGGAAAATGAGCGCTAGGCCATTTTTTTGGTAGCGTTTTTTTTTTTTTTTTTTTTTTTTTAAAGAGAGAGGGAGGAAGGGAAGGAAAGACAGAGAGAAGGAAGGAAGGATGGAAGGAAGGAAAGGAGGAAGAAAGGGAAACAACTTTAAACGTTTTCTTGTTTTATTATATTTGTTTGTTTGTTTGTTTTTTACATGGGCTGGGGCCAGGAATCGAACCGGGGTCCTCCAGCATGGCAGGCAAGCACTCTTGCCCGCTGAGCCACCGCGGCCCGCCCCTTGGTAGCGTTTTAAGACAATGACTCTAATATTGGAATATATTTTAACTAAAGGTTATTTTTAAAAGCAGGTACTTGCTGAAGGCAACTTACCCAGATCAGTATACCTGGAAGTGCTAGCCCTCGAGGAGTAAGCATGCAGAGCGACATGAATCAGCAAATGAAGAAAAGGGCCAAGACAAGCTGCTGTCAAAGTCTGCATGGAAAGGCCCTCAGTGAGGTCATACCAAGTCAAGCTCAGCAGGTAAAAACGGAGCCTGCCAACACAATGGGCACCATAGATGATGAAGATATATACTCTGAGATCAGATATCTAAGTGTGGGAAAGGATTCCTTTCCTGACTGTTACTTAGAATGCATAATAAGAGGTGAATTTTCTCAACCTTTGATAGAAGAGAACTCATTTTATCTTAAGTCCTTTGAATACCAGAAAGCAGCAGCAGAACAAGAGCTTTCTGCACAGGTTTTTGAAGACAGCTCACTTCCTCAAAGTTCCTCCAGATTCATGGGGGAAAAGGCAAACCAAGAGCTTCTTCGTCCGATTGTTGGAAAGAAGCCACTTCTTCAGTATTCTGAGTACCTGACGGGCAAGAAGCTTCCTCCCGGAGGAATACCTGGTGTTGACTTATCAGATCCTAAACAGCTAGCAGAATTTGCTAGAAAGAAGCCAAAACAAAATGAAGAAGAGGATGCTCCAGAAACAATCATTTGTCCTCATAGTGGATGCACAAAAAAGTTGAAGGGTAAAGATTCCCTGAGGAGACATCTCCTCGTCCATGGTCCCCGAGATCACGTGTGTGCAGAATGTGGGAAAGGCTTCTACGAGAGCTCAAAACTAAAAAGACATTTTCTGGTTCATACTGGAGAGAAGCCTTTTCAGTGCACTTTTGAAGGGTGCAGAAAACGCTTTTCCCTGGATTTCAATCTGCGTACACATGTACGGATCCACACTGGGGAGAAGCTGTTTGTGTGCCCTTTTCAAAAATGCAACATGAGGTTTATTCAGTCAAGCAACCTGAAAGCTCACATGTTAATTCATTCGAAGACCAAAAAGAATTAATGAAGAAGATGGAATATAATCCTCAAATAGGATAAGCAGCTTAACAGAAGAATGATGAGGGGTAAATATGCCACTTGGATTATTGTGCCTAGGAAAGAATTTTAAAATCAATACTACAACCCCATGGGAACTTTTTTTTATTGTTGTTAATGTTACTAACATGCTCTTCTTATACTTTGTGATACCATTTTAAGAACGTTGTAATCTAAAGTGTGCTCCCAAAAGGAAGGTCAGTGATAAATTTATTTCAAAGGATAATACCTAATTTATGTACACTATTGGAAATTCTATTTCTTTTCACATACTAAAAATATGAAAGTGATTTCTGATTTTTTATCTTATAGTTTCTAATTGTTTAGCTTGTAGTTTTTAGGAATATACTTAAGTTACAAGTGATAATCCTCGATATTAAAAGCAAATTCTCAATAAAGGAGTATTTACACATTTCAAAACAGATGTTATTGTCTATCTTTATAATTGTATCAAAATGTATTGAAATCATATAGTTAGATGTAAGTGTTTATTTGATAGTGTTAAATCTATTTGAATCTATTTTAGAGATTTACAAATAGAAAAATAAGACTTCAGAAACATGTAAAACCGGGAAAAAAATCAAAGAAGTGTGCATTAAAAATATACTACTTAATTGTCCATGAGATTAACAGAAAGTTGCAAAGGTTGATAGTTCAGTATCAGTGAGGGTATGGGGAAAAGATTACCCTTATACATGGTTCATTAGGGAATAAATTGTCTATAGCCATTTTGGAGGGCATTTTGCAAATGTGCACTCTTCAGACTCAATCTCATTTTTAGAAGTTTTTAGAATAAAGTTATCTGTTCAGGGATGCTAACTGAAGCAATAAGTTTGTAACCTAAATGTCCATTAAGTGAGAGCAAGTTATATATAAATGATAGTTCTATTCCATGGAAAATGTGCAAGTATCCTTAGGAAGTTTAGCTGTTAAGCGATGGAAAGAGAAGACCACAGCTAGAACAAGAGAAAGTTTTCTTTCTTTTTTTAACAAATGGGACAAAATCTACTGTGTTTATATGCTGTGGAAGAATATTCAAAGAAAATAATTAAATATTCTGAATAAGGGGGAAATATTGTCAAGAGATGGCTGGTAGGAATAAAATCTGTAGCCTTAAAGAAGGAATTAATTTAACTTAATGAGGATAAGCTGAATCTATGGTTGAAATCACCTTTAAATAGAAAGGAAATATGCCACTATCAAACTTGGCATGCACACCTTCCCTAAAATAAATAATCACAAATAGAATACTGTATGGGGGGAAGTTTAAGATGAAAAACACCATTGAAGGTCATAGGTGTCATATTTAACAGCTTTTCAGTGAAAAAGTCAACCCTAAATATATATACATGACTTCTGGATTCATCTTGATTTTAGAAATGCCAAAATGTAAAAACACATGTCTAAATCAAGGGAAAAAATTAAAAGGCTTATATTTGACTTCAGTAAGAGCTTCAGTAATAATTTACTGTACAATTTTAGATATTTAAACTTTTATTTATAATATATTTGGCACAGCATTTCCACCTTCATTTCTAGAAGAATAAAGGATCATTGGGCAAATATCCATTTGTGAGTTTGGAATATCCTAGTTTAAATTAAATATGTGGGCATAGAAATCATGATGGGGATTTAGTGTTTGATCATTATGACGGAGGCTATGTCCAGTTTAGGTGTTGGCAGCAGTGTGTTCAATAGAGTCCGCTGGATTTCTCTTTCAAAGTTAAATTAGGGATATAGCACCTCTGAAGAGTAAGCAAAAGACAAGATTTAATCAAGAGAAATTGGGATTAGGCAAAGTCGATGAAAGGGTTCAGGTTACAAACTCCTCGAGACACAGGAGTTGAGCCATCAAGAGTACTTAAGATTTGCTCCCCATGTCAAGATGTTGGTCTGCTTCTTTGGATTCCTCTTTCTGAAGCTCAAAGGGCTGAAAGCTCAGGTTTTTGTCATTCCAAAGCTTAAATTTACAAGGATCATCAATTGGAGAAAGTGCTTATGTATCTGGATTCCAGAACTTAGTTAAATTCTGATTTAGGAATAAAATGCTGCTTGATTAATCTCTTCCTTTTTTCCCCAGAGAGGAATCTTAAAAGTGCTAAGAACATAGGAGGAAGTAGGCATGTGGATATAATGAGGGAAAAGGAAGCTAGCTAATGAGGATATGTCATGAAATCTCTTAATATATCAGAAATGCAATGCACATAAACTTTATTTTGTATTTTAAAGAAGAGTGAATACACTTAAGATGTCTAAACATATGTGTCCAGAAAAAAACTGAATAAAGGAAATCAATACCTTTTTATTTTTATGCATTTCCAGATATTGACATTGAATAACCCCATATCCTGGTCATTAAATAGTTTTCACCCCACCATTTGAATTCATGGTTCAAAACCATTTTTTAAGGCCAAATATTATAGCCTGAAAGTAACAACAGAGAAATGTTTTATACAAAATATGACATATACAAAATTGAAAATCTCAAAGCCAGAGAGCTATCACTTTCTTGCATTTTACACATTACATGCCATGCTAAAAAAAAAAAAACAGTGATAGGAAATTGACTTACATAATTCAAAAATGACTTAAAAAATAATTTGTCTTGCAAATAAAATCTTTTGGTTACTTTGAAATAAAAGTGAACTACTAAAGTTTTCCTAAAGGAATTCAGTCATTGAAAGAAGAAAACATACGTTTACTCTCCAAAAGTAATCACCACTCTTATTTTTTAAATTATTACATTTTATTGAATCACCTTTATTAGTAATAAAGAAAAAATCTTAGATCTCATCTTTTATTATTCTGTCTTTCCCCTCCTCTAAAATGGGACATAGGAGGTTAAGGGTCTTCTCATCTGTCAACATCTTGGATAATGAAGAACTAACCTGTATTGAGACAATATCTACCAAAGACTGATTGGATAGTTAAACATATGTTGTGCCACTTACATTCCTACTTTAAACCCATTTCTTTTATTTTCTGTGATATGTGCATAGATCTTCCAAAGAATGATAATTGATTTCTGTTTCACCGTAGCTACAATTACATTGTGGACAAAGGACTTACAGAATTCTATCCAAAAGCAGAATTGTCAGATTCTTAATAATGCTTTCCTGACAGGTATATGTATGTACAGAAATCCATGTGTGCTTGTGTTTTAATTACCTAATGCACTGGCTCTGACAATAAATTGCATGATTACATCCAACATTGGATACAGAACAGTGCAAGTTATATTAAAAAGCAATTATATTTGGAACTCTGAGCAAGAGACTATAATTAAAAGGCGATTGGATGAAATTAGCTTTGAGAGTACAAGAGTTTAAGTGGGATTTAGTAAATGAATATTAACAGTCAACATGTGGTTTTTATTGGGTCTTTTGCTTTTCTCTATGAACCCAGAGTTGAATTTCTTAGATGTAAGTAGAGCAGACATGTGAAAACACCTGTACAGAACTGTGATTTACCATGTGCATAAAGTTATATCCATAAAAAAGCCAATGTAATGTTTGTAACTTGAGTAAATTAAAGGCTACAATGATACACTGGATATTAACAAACTATTCTTAATGCTAGCATCTCAGTTATGCATCATAAAAAGTTAAATACATGCTTCCTCCAACTCAAAATGTTGGTCATCAAATAAACTTGTATAAATCAAAGAAATGTGAAGCATTAGAGTATTTTGATTATCATGCCATTAAATATAAACATTAAAGTTATGCACAGTAGGTGTAATCATACCCCATCCTTCTCCAAGGCAACCAAAATGCTTTCAATCTGCTGGGGATTCTGCATGGTACTGACATGTTTGTGTAGGAAACCCATGGCTGATAGAAAAAGCCCCAGTGATTCCCTTCACTTTTACCTAAAAACCTGGCTCAAATTTCTGGCTAAGAAACCCAATTCTTCCAGATTAGTAGCATTGTGTGTCTGTTCCCTTCAGGAAAGATTAATATCTACATGTAATGTGACTTTATACTTCACTTATGCTCTAACAGTAAAGACAATAGCCCCTAAATGTATATAAGACATTTGCATATACAGGCTTTGGGAGTTTTTCCTTATAAAATTCCACTGGAGGGATTAAATTGTCAGTGTATTTAACTAGAGGACCCCTGAAGTTATTGGAGATGGGGGTGGAGACTGGCTTGTAGAGACTGGGTAGGGGCACATTTTAAAGGTTTATAAAAACATCTGAAAGAATTAGAACTTAGTGTAGCCAACAAAGGAAGCAATGAAGGGTAATAAACAAGTGGAATGATCAAATTCATTTAAAAAAATCATGTGGGGTGCAGTGTAGAAGGCAGATTGTAGAGAAGGAAAACAAGACACTACTGCAGCAATCCAGAGCAGAGGTAACATGTCTTATCAGACTGTATCTTTCCAGCACAAGCATAGGACGCAATAAATGATTAATGGATGTTAAAAGAAATACTTAATTAAATGTAACTACGGATTTCTAAACTTAAAGTCACTAGCACCCAACAAAAAAGAACAAAAAGAACCCATTTAAAAAGGGTGCAAAAGGGGCTGGCCATGGTGGCTCAGCAGGCAGAGTTCTCGCCTGCCATGCCAGAGACCTGGGTTTGATTCCCGGTGCCTGCCCAAGCAAAACAAAGAAAAAGAAAAAGGAAAAAAAAGTGTGCAAAAGATTTGAATAGTCATCCCCCCCCCCCCCAAATAAAGACATATAAATGACCAAAACACACATGAAAAGCTGCTCAACATCATTAGCCATTTGGGAAAGGCAAATCAAAACCTCGATGAGATAACACTTCACATCCACTAGGATGGTTATAACAAAAGAGACAATGCCCCTCATCATTGCTGGTGGGAATGGAAGATGGTGTAGCCACTTAGGAAAAGACTGGCAGTTCCTATACATAGAGTTACTGTGTAACCCAGTGATTGCGCTCCTACGTATATACCCAACAGAAATTTTAAAATCCGTCCACACAAAAATCTGTGCACAAATGTTTCTAAGTGGCATGATTCATAATAGCCAAAAAGGTGGAAACAGCCCTGAATGGATTAACAAAATGCAGTATATCCATACTTTGAATACCATTCATCCATAAAAAGCAATAAAGTACTGACACATGTTACAACATGGACTAACCTTCAAAACATGCCAGAGAAAGCAGACGCAAAAGGCATCGTATTGTATGATTTCATTTATATGAAATGTCCAGAATAGACAAATCAATAGAAACCAAATGTAGTATAGTGTTTTCCAAGGGTGAATACAAATGACATTTCTTTTGAAGGTCATGGAAATGTTCTAGAAGTAGAGAATGGTAATTGTTGTACAACTCTACATAGACTAAAAAAATAGTGTATTGTACACTTTTAAAATAAATTTACGGCTTGCGAATCATATATCAATAAAGCTATTGCAAAAAATCACTGATGCAAATTCTTAGTCTTATTAACTATTTTACAGTTTCTTTCATCAAAAGTAATAACAGTACATTCGACACTCAGTATTTATCAGAGGTGTTGAGAAAAAAAAGAGCCTAAGCTAAAGGGGGTTAAACATGAATATCAGATTCTATTATTAATATTACCTCTAGGTGGGGGATACTATGTCAAAACCATGGCCCTACCTTTTGAGGGTCTTACAATCTTACAGCACAATGTAAGTGGTTGGTGTAAGTTACCATGTTTATGTTTCTTTAATGAGCACATACATTGACTTTTCAAAGTATGTAGAAGCTGAAAATAGAAAAGGTCAATAATAAAGTATCATTTGTTTGCTAAAATGGAAGAAATTAAAAACACACACACACGAAGAGCATTGTGGTTTATGCATTTGAATGTTTGCCAAAGACAGCTTTAAAATGTGTTGGTGTGGTATTTACAAAGACCAGTTCACCTTATCTCCTCCATACAGTTTGCCTTCATGGGCATTTTCTGCTAGTAAAAGAACAAGCCAATTTAGGGATATTTCTCTTAGTAGCACGGCATCCCCACTATTTCCCCAGGCACAACCACAGCCATGTACTGGGATTCTGTCATCAGAAAGAATTGGCGTCCCTCTAGGTCTAGGTTTTCCTCCAGATGAAAGTTTTCCTGAAAACCGTTGACATCTTATTGGCAAATATATTTGGATAAAACAATAACAGCATGCAAAGAGAATTTTTCCAAATTCTTGTTTTTTCTTTCCTATCTGAGATAGTAATTGAGGGTGGGACTCAAAGAATGACCTTTTCCTGAGGTCCTTTTATGAAGATCTTTAAGATGGAAAGTTTTCTAGGTCTAAGGATGAAATTCAGATCCTATGATAAGTGGTTCTGGTCTCTTTAGTTAATACTTTAGGCCACTGGGTACATCCATTGCTAGTGGAAACTGAGACATTTGAAATAAGCCAAACACTTCAACCAGCTGAATTTTGAAGGATAAAATAACAAGATGCAAATTTAAAGACAGCATTCTTAGAATATAGTTCTAAGACCCTTTTTAGTTCAGGGGGTCTATTCTAATTTAACAGCTACATTTATTGAACTTTATTTCTAAAGAAGACTTCTTTTATAAACAAAAGAGATTATCAAAAATATTTAACACGCAGTGCTTACCTTGTGGTTGGCATTTTTCTAAATCCTTTACTTGTATTAGTGAAATTAATGTACACAACAGTCTTAAGAGCTAGAATAACTATTGTTATGCCTATTTTACTGATGAGAAATAGCTCTGTCATTTGCTCAAGGTCACACAGCAGTAAGTGGTACAGCTAGAAGTCAAACCCAAGAGTCAGGTTCCTAAGTCCTGCTGATAACCATGATGTCATGTGTTCTAGTTTGCTAGCTGCTGGAATGCAATATACCAGAAATGAACCAGCTTTTAAAAAGGGGAATTTATTAAGTTGCTAATTTACAGTTCTAAGGCCGTGAAAATGTTCCAATTAAAGCAAGTCTATAAAAATGCCTAAACTGAGGCACCAACAAGGTTGCCTTCAGTCAAGAAAGGCTAATGAAGTTCAGGGTTTCTCTCGCAACTGGAAAGGCACCTAGCGAACATGGCCACGATGTCTGCTAGCTTTCTCTCCAGGCTTCTTGTTTCATGAAACTACCCCAGAGGCATTTTCCTTCATCTCCGAAGGTCTCTGACTACCTGGGCTCTGTGATTCTCATTTCTCTCTTGCGGTTCTAAAAGTGGACTCTCTCCAAAATGTTTCCTTTTTTAAAGGATTCCAGTAAATTAATCAAGACCCACCTGGAATGGGTGGAGTCACATCTCCCTCTAATCCAAGGTTAATACCCACAATTGGGCGAGTCACATTTCTGTGGAGATAATCTACTTGAGTTTCCAACACACAGTATTGAAGAGGGTTTAAAAGAAACAGCTGCCTTCACAAGATTGAATTAAGGTTAAGGCATGGCTTTTCTAGGGTACATAAATCCTTTCAAACCGGCACAGCATGCTACATTATGCACCTTTCTGAGGATGGAACTATTTCATTTCAATTCAATAAACACACTATAAAATACCAGTCTCTGGCTTGGTGCTTGAGGAGCTTACTATTTAATGGTGTTGACAGATGAGAAATGGATTATTTTAATGTAATATAGTAAAAGATAAAGATACATTATCTCTTGCTTATCATCATGATTGTTATTATTATTACTATGAATAATGTCTTTAAGAACACTTGATAAAACCATGGCCTTGGTATTTGGGAGGACTAAAAGTGGTTACCTTTGGTTTAGAAGAAGAAATGCATTCATATTTGCAAAAGGCTTAAAAAAAATGGGAGGTGCTGTGGAAACATACAAGAGCACTTTGTGGAAATCCAGTCAAGAAATAGTAGAAGCAAAGGCAAGGCGCGTGAAACAGCATTGAGTAAGCAGGAAAAGCAATACGGATAAAAAAAATTCCAAGAGTAGAGACTGGAGATGTGGATACGAGACTTGGACTAAAAGCACTTTTATTCTACGCTTAGGATTCCTCAATTATCCAAAAGAAAGCCATTGGAGTAGAGCTTTAGGCTGCTTTTTGTTTTTGTTTTGAGATTGTTCATTGTTTTGCATATAAGGTACTGAGCCCATTTTCAAGAAATGTGGCAAATGTCAGAAAGTATAAAGAATAAATAAAAGATAAGCACGCTAAAAATTTCAGCAGCTGTAAGGAACTATTTTGCTGAACACATTCCGGAAAAATAAAAAACTAACCAGAGGAGCAATAGTGTCAGATTTCCATGCATAAACGGAATATTATTGTGTGACTTATGGATTTGAGCATACGAGAAGGGGAGAGGAAAAGACTGGAGGAAGACAGGTTGGTTTGGAAGTAAGAAATCTTGAAAGCCTGAAAAGCAACATTTGCAAGGTTAAAGAGAAGAGAGAAGAGTAAAAAAAGTTTAGGTAAAAATATGAGTCACAGTGCTGTAGAGGTAGATAGCCAGGTTTTTAGCTTGGTAGAACTGATGGATACCAATGCAATGAAGGGAGAGGGAAACTGGGAATACAGGAAGAGAAGCAAGTGGCAGGCAGGAGAGAAAACATTTAGTTTAAGATGAAAATTATCTTGAAATGGCATTTGTGCATGTTGAAAAAAATTAACCATGAAAAGTGAGCATGATCAAATTTCACTGGGAAAGCTTACAGTTTTACAGAATTCTCATTCCAAAATGCTACTGATTCTTAAGATCATCTACCTCTGCACTGTAAAATATGTACACAAAAACAAAGAAAAATAGTACTTGAACTAACTGAAAAGTGTTCAGTTTCTTTTTATTTTATTGTGAAATATAACGTACAAAAAAAGCAATAAATTTCAAAGCACAGTGCAATGATTAGTTATAGAACAGATTTCAGAATGTGGTATGGATTACAGTTCCACAATTTTAGGTTTTTCCTTCTAGCTACTCCCTGACACTAGAGTCTAAAAAAAATATCAGTACAATGATTCGGCAATCATGCTCACGTGTTAATCCTATCTTTTCTGTTTTAACTCCTCCTTCTCCAAATCTTTAAGATTATTTGGGCTCTGCCCATTCGAACTTCCTCATATTGAAAAGGAGTGTGACATTACGGAGTAGAGATGCAACTAGCTAATGGTCTTGGAGAGACTGGTCCCTCTGAGTTTCAAGGTTTATCTGACCTAGAAAACCTGTCTAGAGATTGTAGCTTTCTGGGAAGTTACCCTTGTGCATAGAACCTTTGTGGAATCTCAGATAGAGCCCCAGGTGCTCTCCAGGGTCAAAAGGAATGGCCTTGGTGTTACATAGCAGGCTCCAGATGAAGACCTGTGCAAGGGTAGCCTATAAAATAACCTCTTGACTCTATTTGAACTCTCTCAGCCACTGACACCTTATTTGCTATAATTCTTTTACCCCTTTTGGTCACATAGGCATGTTGATCCCATGGTGCCAGGACCAGGTTCATCCCTGGGAGTCATGTCCCATGTTGCCAGGGAGATTTTCACCCCTGGATGTCATGTCCCACATGGGGTGGGGGTCAGAGTGGGGGGGTGTTAGTTTCTTTAAAATCTTACTCACGCAGTTTAATTGAACACCATAAGTACATGGAACCTTGAACAGGGCATGAGATTTTGTAGGTTTGTCCAGAGTGATGCCCTGATAAATCCCGGAATGATGTGAACAGTGAATAAAAATGTACTTGCAAATTCCCTTGGGGGAATGGTGAGAAAGAGGGAAAATTCAAATTCCCCATTTGGAGAAGGCCTGATATTCTCGCAAGCAGTGAGGACAAACAAATCAATAGGTCGAACTCTCATTCTCAGGGTTTGTTCATATGAAATTTACCCCTGCAAAGGATAAGCTAAGCCTACATAAAATTAGGCCTAAGAGTCACCCCCAGAGAACCTCTTTTGTTGCTCAGATGTGGCCAATCTCTCAGCCAACATGACAAGCAAACTCACTGCCCTCCCCTTCTCTTCCCGGGACATGACTCCCAGGGGTGTGAACTCCCCAGCAACATGGGACAGAAATTCTAGAATGAGCTGGGACTCAGCACCAAGAGGTTGAGAAAACCTTCTCAACTGAAAGGGGGAAGAGAGAAATGACACAAAATAAGTGTCAGTGGCTGAGAGATTTCAAACAGAGTAGAGAGGTTTTCCTGGAGGTTATTCTTATGCATTATATAGATACACCCTTTTTAGTTTAAGGTGTACTAAAGAGGCTAGAGGGAAATGCCTGAAACTGTAGAGCTGTGTTCCAGCAGCCATGTTTCTTGAAGACAATTGTATAATGATATTGCTTTTGCAATGTCACTGTGTGATTGTGAAGACCTTGTTCTAATGCTCCTTTTATCTACAGTATGGACAGATGAGTAAACAATGTGAATTGAAAATAAATAAATAATAACTTAAAAAGATGATATGTAAGAGCTACCAAAAGAATTTCTACTTTTACTTCCTTTTATTGAAAAGGAAAGAAGAACAGACTTTTGATTGACTCTGGCACAATCATTCAGTCTAAATGTAGTACCTTAATTTACCAGGTACCTAGTTAAGTGAATTTACAGATTAAATTACCTACTTTTTAACAAAGCTAATCCTCATGAAATAGAAAACTAGCTTTAAAATATTCCCATACAGGAATCACAGACTGAAGAAAATTTAATTACGCAAGCACAAGAAAATAGCGCAACTGATGCTTCTCCTACTTCTAGTATAAATCTCCTTTTTGCCTCATGCAGTGACTAACAAAGATGACAAGTGTCAAAAAATTGGCTAAAACTAAAGAAAAAAATGATCAAGGTAGCTATTTGAAACATAGGTTGTGATCCACTATGTTTAAACGTGAATCTTGCTGTAAATGAATTTGTATGAGAAATTGTGAAATAATGAGACTGTTTAAAAACAAAAATCTTGCTCACAGTCCCACTTTAGTGCAGTTACTTTTAAATTCTCAGAGAGGACGGATCATAGCTCTTCTGTCACTATGGAAAGCACCACACATGATGCCTTACAATCGTTTCCATCTATGCAATGACTGCTTGCTATCTATTTATAACTTCTCATAAAATTTTTAATATTTTTATTCATTGGACTGTAAGTTCCTCAAGGGGAAAAAGAAGCCAACCACTACTGGTGTTTATGGCATTGTATTCAACATAACAAATTGCTAACAAGTGTTGACAATTCATACAGACATTTCAGCAATTGCATTCTTAAAATATTAACCTGAAGATAAATTGCAAGCAGAAGATGGGTAAATAAACTCTTGAAAGGAATAATTGGCAAAAAAAAAAAAAAAAGAAAAGGTGAGGAAGGGAAGTAATAGTTACAAGAAAAACATTTTTAAAATAGTAACATTGAGTCACTATTCAAATTTCCTAAGGAAGATAATTTAAAGTTAAAAATAAAAATCTATAGGGTGGTACGATGGTGACTCAGTGGCAGAATTCTCACCTGCCATGCCAGAGACACGGGTTTGATTCCCAGTGCCTGCTCAAGCAAAACTAAATAAATAAATACAAATCTATATAATTAAATTTTGTCACAAAAATTCATGAGAGGCAAAGATTAGATGATAAACAATGAAAAACTATAATATAAAATAAATTCACATATATTCATATATCATGGGAAGTTACTTTAAGAGTTTTTACCAGAATTGTACTATTTTACACTGGAATAAAAATAGCCAGGTTGGAAATAACTTAGCAAATTTGTCCAACGGATGAATATACCATGTATTCCATTTATTCTTAAGAGTAAGATTTATTTACGTAGAAATATTGATTATATTTTGCCTTTCACTGGAGAATTTTGAGCCTACACAAAAGAAGACAGCATATAATAAACCTCATTGCCCCATATCCAACTATCACCAACTCATAACTCAGGCCTGCCCCAGCCACTTCCTCATCCACCTGCCTCCACAGTAATTTTTGAGGCACTCCTAAATGTTATGCAATTTTACATATACGTTTTTTAGTATGTGTCTCTCAAGGAGAAGGGCTCTTTTAAAAATCTCAACCACAATTTTCACATTTAAACTAGTTAACAAGATACCCTTGACATCATCATGTAACAATGAGTTCATGTTCAAATTTCCTAAGTCTTATCAAAGTCATTTAAGATGTTTTTTTTAACATCTGGATGGAGAGGAGTTTCACACAGTGCAATTGGTTGGTACGTCTTCTGAGATCCTCAGTTTATTCACTGAAGAAACTGGATTGTTTGTCCTGTGGGGTTTTCCATGGTGTGAACGTGCTGATTGCATCCCTATGATATTGTTTGCTATATAGGTGCCTGTATTTCCTGAAACCTTAAAACCTGGACTAATTTTTCTGTTTTCCTTTTTCCAAGCCTACTTTATAGGTGATATTGTAGTCTTCCATCAGAAACACAAAATGCGGGTGGGCCACGGTGGCTTACCGGCAGAGTTCTCACCTGCCATGCGGGAGAACCAGGTTCGATTCCTGGTGCCCGCCCACCGTAAAAAAAAAAAAAAGGAAAGAAAGAAAAAAACACATAATATATGTTTTCCCCTCTTTTTTGTGGGGAGAGTAGTCAAGCTGTTCTATGCCAACATTCATTAATTATAAAAGAATGAAGAATGATGATAGTCTACTTTTGTCGGTGGGAACATGCTTTGTTTTGTTTTTTGTTTTTTTTTAATACAAAAGGCTTGTAGCAACACAAGGTCAGGAAAAAGAATGCTATCCACGGGGAAAAAAAAATGCCATATTCATTTTTTTCATAATTGGGGTAGAATTGCACCTACATTTATTACAATTTTGAGACACACCTTTAATTTATTTTCAGACGCATCCTTTAAACATATAAAATGGTTTTGTTACATTTTCAACTTTACAAATGACAAATAAGACTATGATAAAAATCAAAATATGTAGATGAGCGCAAAGCTTTGTTTTGCCTCTAGCAATCAAGAAATTATGTGAGATAGATATCATCAAGGATGTCCAGAAACATCCTTAAAACAATTAGGGATTCCAAAGACTGCTATCTAGAAATTTCTCTAGTCAAAGAAATAGTCATAGTTGTAAAATAGCTGACAAGCCATTTATAAAAACAGCAGTCGATTAATGCTTCTCCTTGTTCCAAGGTTACATTTTAAATCAATTTAAAGGGGCAAAAGCCTTGTAGGAGACTCGTAGGAGGATGAACAGAACAATTTAAACTATAAAAAAAAAGTCCTGAAGTGCATATCTTACTTAAGGAAAGAATGAGCTTTAAAAGGATGATAATTAACAGAAATTAACACAGCTGGCATCTAGCAAGTTTCAATTGCCGAGGTCATATAAATTGATTTATAGTGTTCCCATGTGACTAATGAAAAGAGATTGGTGGATATACTGTTCTAAATGATTGCATTAGTGAATGTTATTACTTTAGAGAAACCCACATTAATAATAAGATCGTTTTCACCAAAGAATAAACAAAATAATAATTTTCAGGATCAACATTTCAGATTTTCACACTCATATTTTATTATTGACTATCTTTCAAAATGATTAAAAAGAAAACTCTAAAGAAGCATCAGTCCCACACATCATTTTATTTTTCCCTTGGAAGAAAGGAAGAATTCAAAACTTTCCTGATGTCAGCACTTAGAAAGGTTAATTATTCATACAGAGCAATGAAGAGGAAGCACTAGATTTAATTGGACACATGCTTCTCACATTTAAAAACAGGGAAGTAGATAATGATGTCCCTCTTGTATCCTTTCAAAAGAAATATAGGGAACCCATAACATCTCACATGAGTCTTGAAGAAAAAAAAAAACAGAGCATGCACTTTTGCAAATCACTTGTTCTCCTATTAAACAACCTCAGAAGAAATGCATTCTCAATAAAATGTTCTTCTTTCTCAGAATTTAAAGATGGCTTTGTGGTCAAATTAAAATATCTTAGAAACCAGTAAATTTAAAATCCTTAACCTCCAGAGACTAAGAGGATATTCTTATACATAAAAAGTTTTTATCTGGATACAGGGACTTCCTGATAAAAGGAACGTACCGAGAAAAAAACAGTGGGTCACAGAGCATTCTATCAATAAATTTTGGCCTAGACTTGTATGGGAATGGTGAAGGTAGTATTCTTTTGCTCAAAGTGAATAAACTACACTGTAAATTTAATGAAGAAGGAGATTATGTATTTTTAGTTGAGATCTGTTTCAGTGATACCTGGGGTAGCTTCTCACACATAGTAGGGAGGCAGGCACTCACTGTATGTTCGATGAGTGAACTTTGGAAAGGTCAAATCTAGGACATGTATACATAAGAAGTATCAGATACTCCTAAAATAGAGTAAGACCGTTCATTCATTCATTCATTCAATTCTCTTTTTTCAATGCAAACTCTTTATTGGAAGTATTAGATACAGAAAAACAATGGGTAAATGATAAACGTACAACTCAATGAATTTTCAAAAATTAAATACAGTGATATAACCAGTAGCCAGATCAGGAAACAGAATATTTCTTGCCCTGAAGCATCCCTTTTGCCCCTACCCAGACATTACCCATTCTCTACCACAAGCTAACTACTCTACTAGATTATTATTATTTTTTTTTAGTTTACATCTCTTCATTCATTCACTATCGGTACTTACAAACACAGAGCCTTAATAAAGACAGGCAGAGAAACTTCATTTTATTTTCTTTCTCTTATACAGACAAATCATAATGAATAAGTTCTATGAATTCCTCCAACACAACAAGGCCAGATCACTCAAACAGGTAGCCCTTCACAAAGTACAATGACGAAGGAATAAACAGAAGCCACTAGCATGTCTTTAGGTCATCTTTTGTTAGGTTATTAATGCATTCTGAGAATCTCTGGATTTCTTTGCAATGACTCAAAATCCCCAGAAGAAAAATGCCATTTACTAGAAGAATGGGATCAATGTCCCAAGATTCCACACCATGTCATTTTTTTTGTTTTTTCAACCTCAAAATTTGCTAAAGCAAGGACTTTGTCTCCAGAGCCAAGGTCTGTAGAGACTTTCTCAAGTTGGCTGAGGATTGCACCTACATTTTCTCACTAGAAGGCCTCATCATCTGCAGTCAGCTTCTTTCCAAAATTTCCTGAGAGCCTTCAGTGTCTCCACTTCCTGTTGTGCATAAGTTTCTTTCCAGCTTTCCTACCATCAGATCTCTATCCATCTCTGCTACCTTGTCCCAAGTTGACCAGGTTGTTTCTTTGCAAAAAATCTGATGACCTCTTGAGTTTTAAAGACCTGGTTGATACCTGCTTGAATGGCATTCCACATAATTCATCCACCAAAGTCATATTTCCAGACATAATTTTCTTCAATGAATCATTAAATTCACTTAGCTGCTCAAGAATTTCCTTTTTGGTTTCTTCATATTCTTCTGTATCAAGTTCTTATCTGCATTCCTCCAGAGCTTCTATTTTCTGCATTAGTCTACCCAATTTGCTTGTCTCTTTTTTTCCTCTGGAAGCCATTTTAATCTCTGCTTCTTAGCACTCTAAACACTCCAAGGTGCTGACCAGTCTTAAATTGCATAAACCTTCAGTTCCTGAAGTTTAACTGTCATGAATTTGAGGAAAACAAAGTTGTTCATCAGAACTACAGCCAGCTCAAAGTTCAATCCACCTAGGTGTGGAGTAGGCTGAGGATTCCGGCCTGGCTTGAACTCTTTTTTAACAAAAGAAATTGTGGACTTACAGAAAAATCATGCAGAAAATACAGAGTTCCCATAACACCCCTCACACACAGTTTTCCCTCTTATTAACACTTTGAATTAATGTAGTAACTTTGTTATAATTTATGAAACAATATTTTTATAAATATACTATTGATTATAGCCCATTAGCTATATCAGGGTTCACTATGCTGTAAAATCCTATGTCGATTTTTAAATTTTTATTCTGCTAACAAATATACAACCTAAAATTTCCCCTTTCAATTACATTAAAATATTCAATTCAATGCTGTTAATTACATTCATAATATTGTGCCACATCACCACTATCCATAACCAAAACTTTCCCATTACCCCAAACAGAAACTCTGAACCCATTAAGCATTAACTCCCCACTCTGCAACCTCCAGGGCCTACCCCTTCCCTGATAGCCTGGAATATACTTCCAGTGCCTATGTATTTCCATGTATAGGTCTTTTCATATAAGTGAAACTATACAACATTTGACTTTTTGTGTCTGGTTTATTACACACTCTATAGTATGTCTTCAGTTTTATCCATGGTGTCCCATGTATCAGAATTTCATTCCTTTTAATAGTAGAAAAATATTCCACTGTGGGTATAGATCACATTTTGTTTATTCATTCATCTGTTAATGGACTCCTGGACCACTTCCACCTTTTGACTATTGTGATAAAGCTTCTGTGAACATCGTTGAACAGATATCTGTTAGAGTCCATTCTTTCAGTTCTTTTAGGTATATACTTAGAAATAGAATTGCTAGGTCATTTGGTAAGTCTGTACTTAATTTTCTGAGGAACTGCCAAACTATCTTTGACAGCAGCTTCACCATTTTACATTCCCAACAATGAACAAGTGTTCCTATTTCTCCACATCCTCTACAACACTTATTATTTTCCTTTTTTTCAATAGCAGCGATTCTGACCAGTATGAAATAGTGTCTCATGGTTTTGGTTTGCATTTTCCTAGTGCATAATGATGCTGATGGTTTTTTCATGTGTTATTTTTTTTTTTTGCCATTTGCAGACCTTTGGTGGAGAAATTTCTATTGAACTCTTTTTCCACTTTTTCAATTGGGTTATCTTTTTATAGTTGAGTTGTAAGATTTCTTTATATACTCATATACTAAATCCTTATTAGAAATGTGGTTTCAAAATATGTTCTCCCATTCTGTAGGTTGACTTTTTTTCTTCTTTTTTTTTTTGGGTGCATGGTCCGGGAATTGAACCCAGGTTTCCTGGATGGAAGGTGGGCATTGTAGGAAATCTTTGTTTGCACAAAAGTTTTTATTTCTGATCAAGTCCCATTTATGCATATTTCTTTTGTGGTTTGTGTGTTGTTGAAAGTCTGATACTATTGCTTTACAAAAAGTCCTGAAGATGCTTCTCTATGTTTTCTTCTATGAATTTTATATTTAAACCTTATATCTAGGTGTTTTATTCATTGAGCTAATTTTATACATGGTGTGAGTTAGGCATCTACCTTCATTCTTATACATATGGATATTGTCTTTCAAGTTCCATTTGTTGAAGAAAATATTTTCCCCCATTGACTGGACTTAGCTCCCTTGTTAAAAATCAATGGGTCATAGATGTGAGGGTTTATTTCTGAACTCTTAACATAAGTCCATTGCTGTCTATATATTTGTCCTTGTACTGGTACTGCTATTTTGATTACTGTACTTTGTAATAAGTTTTTTTTTTCATATAATTCATTTATTGAAGCTCCCAATAAGTTTGCCATGAATTTTTACATACATAATGGAAAATGGAAGACACATACCAATTACATGTTAGGAAAAAATATGGTGATTTATACTGTGTATTGGCTAATTCCAGTGGATCCTCATCTCTTATGGCTGACATTATCTCCGTTATTTGAATTATGTGGTGTTTAAGCTCGCTAAAACTGCTGGAATGCAATCTTTCAAACAACGCCTGTTTTCCTATTTCTTTTTGGTAGGAAATGAATGTTTTGTATATTTTGACCCAGCAGTGTACTTCTAACTGCACCCTAAAGTACATCAGTTTCAGTTATTAATTTTTCACTAGATATTGCCTAAAAAACTTCCAAATTAGCTTCAGTTTCTGTGAGCAACTAATAAACCCTATGTAAAGATCCAAGTCAATCAAAGCAGCTGTTGCTTCCTTGGTACCATCAAATAAATGCACCACTCCCCCTATATACTGATATCTATTTCTTTTCACTATGTGGGAAAATTCAGCATGTGAGTTTTGACAGTGCAGAAACATTGGTAATTTTGTTTGTTCTGAAATTTCAAACTGTTTTTCAAAATATTTGAGTTGAGCATATTTGAAACAAAACCGTAGTTGGTCAAAATCAAGTCCACATTCCTCTGTTGTTGCAACTTACCCTTTATTAATTTCAGCAAGATTAAACAACTCCAGTAAGTAAATGTCAGGGTTATTTTTTTTTTCAAAATTCACCACATCTTGTAAGATGACATCCAATCGTACTAAAAAAATATCTGAAGCAGTACTCAAAAAAGATTTCTGCAAAATAACAATTCACTTGTTTTTTCTACAGTAATAGGAAAATACTATTTGTGCCAAATGCAGTGCATCTTTGGTGTCTTGCAGATTCTTACCTGTAATTATAAACTTTCTAACACCAATCTGGATAGCTCTCTCTAATATATTCTGTAAGTCATCTTGATGGTTTTGAACCCCTCTATAAATTCCTCTGAACATGGGATCTATCACCTTGATACCAAAATCGATGAACTTGAAGTGGTGCATGAACTTGACAGTGGCTCCGGCTCCTCCCTGGAGGCAGTGGAAGTGCATATTAAGCATTTTCCTTATTTGTTTGCTTGTTTTTTAAGAAAGTAGAAAAATAATTTATTCCAAAAGATAGCAGAAATAAGGAATTCATTCTGAAAATAGTTTGGTGTAGTTCTATCATGTTGGGACAGATCTTCCTTGAACGTGCTGTCTATTGACTTTCTCACTGGAGTTTCAGTTGCCTTTCAGCAGTTCTGGGGTGGTCTTAAACACTCCACTGATTCTATGTTGTGAACAGACAAGAGCCATCTTCAAACCCATAGATTCCAAAAAGAGAGGAACATATTTATCAGAAAAATAGCATCTTTCATCTCAGAAGACCACATACACATTTTATCGAATTGGAACAGTGTAGGTTAAGTAGGCCCATCATTCATCAAAAATATAAGAAGGGTGTTCTAGTTTGCTAACTTCCAGAATGCAATATAGCAGAAATGGAATGGCTTTTAAAAAGGGGAATTTAATAAGTTGCTAGTTTACAGTTCTAAGGCAGAGAAAATGTCCCAGTTAAAACAAGTCTATAGAAATGTCCAATCAAAGGCATCCTGGGAAAGCTACCTTGGTTCAAGAAGGCCAATGAGGTTCAGGGTTTCTCTCTCAAGTGGAAGGGCACATGGTGAACACAGTTAGAGTCCCTCTCTCATCTGGAAGGGCAGATGGCAAATACAGTCAGGGTTCCTCTTTTATCTGGAAGGGCACATGGTGAATACAGCATCATCTGCTAGCTTCTTCCCCTGGCTTCCTGTTTCATGAAGTTCCCCAGGAGGCATTTTCCTTCTTTATCTCCAAAGGTCACTGACTGGTAGACTCTGCTTCTCGTGGCTATGTCATTCTTCCCTACTCTCTCTGAATCTCTCATTCTCTAAAATGTTTCCTCTTTTATAGGACTTCAGAAGCTAATCAAGCCCCACCCAAATGGGTGGAGACATGTCGTCACCTAATCCAGTTTAACAACCACTCTTGATTACATCACATCTCCAGGGAGATTATCTAATTACAGTTTCAAACATACAATGCTGAATAGGGATTAGAAGAAACAGCCACCTTTACAAAATGGGATTAGGATTAAAATGTGTCTTTTTTAGGGTACATACAACATTTCAAACCAGCACAAAGCGTTATGGGAAAAACATTCGAATATGATGTGAATGTTTAAGGCAGATGATGCCCAAATGGGTGAATTAAGGAAGGTGGTCTGGTGTTGGAGGTGATTTTGCATCTAGAGAATTCTCTTCATGACCTCAGTGACTTAAGCACTGTGGAAGATGTCTTCTTCCTCAAGGCCATGATGCTTGAGATACCAGATGGTTTCATTTTCTATTTTGTGGTCCAAAGAGAGGGTTGAGTTGGACCAGAATTGCAATCACTCAGAAGAGACAGTAGCAAACTGAGCAGATCACCAGCACAGTCATGATAACTCCCCGGTTAGGCCCCGTAAGGATGAACCACGGCAAAGAGAGGCAGATGAAGCCTCAGAACAAGTTTATAATGAAGAGACACACCCTAAGGCCATGACATGCCATGGTTACTGCTGGAAATCTGTATAAGTTTGAAAATCAGGAAGTGTCATTCCTCCGACTTCATTTTTCTTTTTCAATACGGTTTTGGCTGCTTTTAATTTTGTCATTGGATTTTCCATTTCTGAAAAAGAGGCTGTTGGAATTTTTATTGGGATTGCATTGAGTGTGTAAAGTGCTTTGGAAAGAATTAATATCTTAACAATATTTAGTCTTCCAACCCAAGAACATGGACTAGCCTTACAACCCTTTAGTTCTTTTTAATATCTTTTAACAGTGTTTTGTACTTTTCTGTGAACAAGCTTTTTATAGCTTTTGTTAAATTAATTTCCATATTTTGATTCTTTTTTTTTTTTTTTTTTGCATGGGCAGGCACTGGGAATCACACCTGGGTCTCTGGCATGGCAAGCAAGAACTCTGCCTGCTGAGCCACTGTGACCCTTCCTATTTTCATTCTTTTAATTGTTATTGTAAATGGATTTTTTCATGATTTCCCATTCATATTGTGTATGCATACATACACTATTGATTTTTGCATGTTGATCATAAACCCTATCAGTTTGCTGAATTCATTTATTAGCTTTAGTAGCTTTGCTGTGAGTTTTTCGGGATTTTCTTTATATAGGAACACACCATCTGACTATTTAATGTCTTTTTGCCTAATTACTTTGGCTAGAATTTCCAGTACAATGTTGAATAACAGTGGTAAGAGTAGGTATCCATGTCCTGTTCTTAATCTTCAAGGGAAAGCTTTCAATCATTCACTGTTGAATAAAATATTTCATGCAGTTTTTTCATACATGCACTTTACCATGTTGAGGAAATTTTCTTCCGTTCCTAGCTCTTTGAGTGTTTTTATTAAGAAGGGATGCTGGTTATCAGACTTTTGTAGTTTATTGTATGAAATGCTACCAGAACTGTTCTTTAAACCTGCAATCCGTGGACGAATACATCATTTCTTTTCTTTGTTCTCCTTGTTTCATCATGAATTGATAAAATAAAGAACAAAAGCATGTAGGGTTTTTTCCCCCACATTTTCTGAAACTAAATCAATTCATTAATAACTTATGAAAGTCTTTTCTAGAGGACACTATAATTAACTTGGGTTTTAAGACAGGAAGCCATTACAATTTCAGATGTAGTTTTTACCCTTCATAGGTGTAAAATAATTGCAGAAAATATTTTAATACTGTTTGGACTGTTAAATCTTAAGATGATATATATACACATATACAAATGAGGAATTTTGCATTAGATTAGGCATATATATTTTTAAAATATGAAAGGCTAGGTTATACATTAAAGGAAGTTTTTCTTTCACTTTCACTGCAAAACTGTAGAATATGATACTGTATTCTGGATTAGTCTTTTGGAATTAAAGTAGAATTCTTGAAAAAAAAAGAGCATGTTGGATTTGGTCAAATGTCTTTACTGCGTCAATTGAGATGATCATATGTTTTTTTCCCCCTTCTTCTATTAATGTAGTGTATTACATTAATTCATTTTCTTAAGTTGACACACAGTTGCCTACCTGGAATAAATCCCATTTGATCATGGTGTAAAATTCTTTTAAAATGCTGTTGTATCCAGTATGCTAGTATTTTATTGAGGGTTTTTGCATCTATATTCATAAGAGACATTGTTTTGCATTTTTTTCTTTCTTATCGTATCTTTATCTGGCTTTACTATTAGGATTATATTGGCCTTATAGGATGAGTAGGAAGTATCCCCTCTTCAAATTTTTGGAAAAGTATGAACAGGATTGGTGGTAATTCTTGCCTATGTAGTAAAATTCACCAGTGAAGCCACATGAGTCCAGGCTTTTTCTTTTTTGGGGGAGGTGTTTGATTATTGATTCAGTCACTTTCATTGTGTTCTAGTTTGCTAGCTGCCAGAATGCAATATACCACAAACAGAATGGCTTTTAAAAAGGGGAATTTAATAAGTTGCTAGTTTACAGTTTTAAGGCCAAGAAAATGTCATAATTAAAACAATTCTATAGAAATGTCCAATCTAAGGCATCCAGGGAAAGATATCTCAGTTCAAGAAGGCTGATAAATTTCAGAGTTTCTCTCTCAAGTGGAAGGGCACATGGTGAACATAGTCGAGTTTCTCTCTCATCTGGAAAGGCATGTGATGAACACGGTCAGGGTTCCTGTCTCATCTGGAAGGGCACATGGCAAATATGCCATCATCTGCTAGCTTCTTCTCCTGGCTTCCTGTTTCATGAAGCTCCCCAGGAGGCATTTTCCTTCTTCATCTCCAAAGCGTTGGCTGATGGATTCTCTGCTTTGTGATGCTGTAGCATTCTCTGCTCTCTCCAAATCTCCTTCATTCTCCATAATATTTCCTCTTTTATAGGACTCAAGAAACTTATCAAGATCCGTCCAAATAGGTGGAGACATGTCATCACCTAAACCAGTTTAACAACCACTCTTGATTAAATTACATCTCCAGGAAGATGATCTGATTATAGTTTCAAACATACAGTCTTGAATAGGGATTCAAGTAACATATCATTCCGTTCTACATATATAATCAGTAATTCTTAATATCATCACATAGTTGCAAATTCATCATCTCTTAGAACATTTGCATCAATTCAGAAAAAGAAATAAAAAGACAACAGAAAAAGAAATAAAATGATAACAGAAAAAGAAGATTATACACACCATACCCCTTACCTCTCGCTTTCATTGATCACTAGCATTTCAAACTAAATTTATTTTATTTTATTTTTTTACACATTTTTATTTTATTACTTTTCTATCCATACATTGGATAAAGGGGGTGTCAGTCACAAGGGCAAACTAAATTTATTTTAACATTTGTTCCCCCTATTATTTATTTTTATTCCGTGTGTTCTACTCGTCTGTTGATATGGTAGATAAAAGGAGCATCAGACACAAGGTTTTCACAATCACACAGTCTCATCGTGAAAGCTACGCCATCATACAATCATCATCAAGAAACATGGCTACTGGAACACAAGGGTACATTTTCAGGCAGTTCCCTCCAGCCTCTCCACTACATCTTGAACAACAAGGTGATAGCTACTTAATGCATAAGAATAACCTCCAGGATAACCTCTCAACTCTGTTTGGAATCTCTCAGCCATTGACACTTTGTCTCATTTCACTCTTCTCCCTTTTGGTCGAGAAGGTTCTCTCAATCCCTTGATGTTAAGTCTCAGCTCATTCTATAGGTAGGTAAGTTTGACGCTCCCCCTCTGACAGCAGATGACTGATGTTTTCCAGCATCACATCTATGAACAGCTTTCTCTGGGATGTACCCAGCATGGCCCACTCTTCCTGAATGAATTCTCTGACTACATCTATCAAGCTCACTAACTTCTAAAACACCAGTAATGTAAGAGTTCAGATAGGACCATCTGCCAATATCCAGAGTAGAATGATTGAGAGCATAGCTCTGAGGAATTGGTGACTATTGACAGAAAGCTCAAACAGCATTTGAGTTTTAAGTCAGATGATTCTCAACGCTGAACAGTCATCTATCTTTCACAGGTATGAACACATACACATACACACACTGATTATTTGACTCAATTATTTTTAAAAAATCTCAAAAGACATGTGGTGTAATATAACCTGGACATTTCCCAATAAACTGGTCATTATGACTTGCTGATGGTGATGTATAATTTGCATGTCAGCTTTCATAACAACAACAACAACAAAAATTCTTTTCTCCCTATTTCAAGTAAATATACAGACTGATCATGGGACAATGTATACTCATGTTTTGGCACTTTTATAACTGGAGTTTGATTATTGCCCCAATTAATCCCAGTTTTCTCTCATCTATGAAATCATTTCACAACCAGTTTGAAATTTTGAAACATCCAGTGAGCTCACATGTAAAGTACTTTGTATCTGAACATAATACACAAGTATATTATTCAACAGAATGGCAGCAAACTTTGCAGTTAAGTATAGCATTATGCAGAACTAAACATGTATCATGGATAACTTGAAACACTGTGTGCTGCTTCACTCAACTCTCCATAGCTCAGGTATGCATCATAACATACAACATTGACAGATCAACAGCACAGTCCACACATTCCTGAGACTCCTATACCAAAGGATGATCCTAGCTGGCCATTCCAGGGATATGAGATCTTCCCAACTCAACTTTCCTTGGGAACTTCAAAACCCATGTTCATTATCTCTCCTCTATTTTCACCTCCTCTTTATGTTCAAGAGTAAAAGAAGGCTCTCAAGTCATTCTGGTCTCCCCAATTTTTAAGAATTTTCACAGGGCCATAAATTTTACTCCACCTATTATACTCCTGAATGCAAGCAGTGCTGCATTGTCAACAGCTCAGCTGACAACTGTCTCCCTCTGGGTTTGCATGCACAACCAAATAAGCATGATGCACCTTCACCAAATTCCAGTGCAAAGAAATTTTTATCACTCTATAAAAAGTACCATTTTCATGGAGAACTTTTCTTTAATGCAGTTGACAGCATCATCAGTTGTGGACATGGTCTAAGTACTCCCCCAGCTATGGGTGCCTCTTTCCCCTCTATGGTTTTTTAATTCACAATTTCATTTATGCCTGCTCTAATCTTTGTAATTTCCTTCTTTCTGCTGGTCTTGGATTTAGTCTGCTCTTCTTTTTTCTGGGTCCTCCAGGTGTGAAATTAGGGCTCTGATTTGAGATCCTTCTTTAATGTAAGCATTTAGAACTATAAATTTCCCTCTCAGAACTGCCTTTGCAGCATCCCAAATGTTTTTGTACATTATGTTTTCTTTTCCTTTCATATAAAGATATTTCCTAATTTTTCTTGTGATTTTTTTTCTTGACCCAGTGGTTGTTTAAGAGTGTGTTACTTTTCATATATTTGTGAATATTCCGGTTCTCTTTCTATTATTTATTTCTAGCTTGATTCCATTGTGGTCAATGGAGATGCATGGTATGATTTCAATATTTTAAAAATTTATTGAGATGTGTTTTCTGACCTTATTTATGTTCTATACTGGAGAATGATCCATGTATACTAGAGAAAAAGAATGTGTATTCTCTTGCTGCTTGGTGAAGTGTTCTATTTATATCTGTTGTGTCTAGTTGGTTTATCATATTACTCGAATCTTCTGAGTAGATGTTCTATTCATGATTGAAAGTGGTGTTTTGAAGTCTCTTATTAAGAATGTAGAAATGCCTATTTTTCCCTTCAAATCTGTTAATATTTGCTTCATATATTTTAGGGCTCTGCCTTTCGGTTATATTCTTATTGAATTGACCCCTTTATCAGTATATAGTGACCTTCTTTGTCCCCCACAACAATTTTTAACTTAAAACTGGTATGCTAGTATAGCTATCCCTGCTCACTTGTGGATACTACTTGCATGGTATATTCCCTCTCCCACCCCTACCCCATCTTTCAAGTTCTACACACTTGTCTCTGAATTTAAGTTGGGTCTCTTTTTTTTTTTACATGGGCAGGCACTGGGAACCGAACCCGGGTCCTCTGATGTGGCAGGCAAGCATTCTTGCCTGCTGAGCCACCGTGGCCCACCCAGCTGGGTCTCTTTTAAACAGCATGATTTTGGATCATACTTTATTTTTTTCCATCCTGCCAATCTCTGCCATTTGACTGAAGAATTTTATCTTATTAGACCTCCCTTTTACACAAAAGACACTTTTTTATTTGCAACTTTCAGAACACTCTCCTTGTTCTTGGTATTCAATAATTTAGCTACCATGAGTCTTGGTATGGCTTTCTTTGAGTTTATCCTGTTTGGAGTTTGCTGGGATTCTTGAATGTGCATATTCATGTCTCATTAAATTTGGGAAGTTTCTGCCATTATTTCTTTGAATATTCCTTTGTCCCCTATCTCTCTTTCTTCTCCTTCTGGGGTTCCCACAATGCATATGTTGGTATCTTTTTTTTTTTTTTTTTTTTTTTTTTTTTTAAAGAGAGAGAGAGGAAGGGAAGGAAAGACAGAGAAGGAAGGAAGGATGGAAGGAAGGAAGGGAAACATTTTTAAACATTTTCTTGTTTTATTATATTTTGTTTGTTTGTTTGTTTGTTTTTTTACATGGGCTGGGGCCGGGAATCGAACCGGGGTCCTCCGGCACGGCAGGCAAGCACTCTTGCCCGCTGAGCCACCGCGGCCCGCCCATATGTTGGTATCTTTGATAGAATCTTACAGGCCCTTTAAGTTGTGTTCACTTCTTTTCATTCTATATATTTTTTCTGTGCTTCAAATTTACTGATTCATTCTTCTGCCAGCTGTGATCTGCTGTGTAACCTTCTAGTGAACTTTTCATTTCAGTTACGATGGTGTTCAACTCCAATATTTCTCTTACCATTTTTTAAAGTTGTGTCTCCTTGATTTGGCCCTTATTCAGTTGCTACAACCCTTTAACTGTTTTCCACGGCTCTGAGGAAGCTGTCTCTATCATTTTTTGCTAGTTGTTCAAAGATTCTGTAGGGGAAAAGCATCCTAGACCATTTTATATCACCATAATCATTGACTGGAAGCTCATTTTATTGAATTTTAATACTATTGCTATTCTTGATGTCATCTGGGAAGTCTCCAGATTTTGCCTATTATGAATAATACTGCTATGAATATTCTTGCTATGTCTTTTGGAGAACAAATATGCTCATTTCTTCTGTGTATAACTAGAAGTGTAATTGCTCATCTTTTAGGTGTGCATATGATCAGCCTTAAAAGATATTTTCAAACAGCTTTCCAAAGTAAGAAAGTCCTTTGTCAGATATGTGTGCATAATTTGTGGCAAATATCTTAATATCTTCTCCTACTTGGTGGCTTTAATATTCACTACCTTAGTGGTAGCTTTGATGAACATAAAGTCTTAATTTTAATATACTTTAATGATCCTCGTCAACCTTTTTAGTACTTGATAACAGAAGTGTTGAGAATAAAAGAATGAATAAGAAAAAAATGTTTTTCCCTCAAGTAGTTCATAGTTTAAGATATAGACAAAAAAGTCAAGCTAACAATAGAGTTGGTTAATATCCACATTTGTGCTTCATAACAGGACTTAGAAATTAAGCAACATGGCCTAACACATTCACTTACAATTTTTCAAAAGTTATAAGATATAGAGGACTTGTGAACGAAAAATTCTAAAAAGTAAAGCTAATGATTGTGAACTCTGACAACAATGTTATCAAGCAGCTATTCTCTCTTCCTGCAGCAATGGACTATGTTTTGTAGCATGTTCATGGAATGAGTGGAATTTTATAAGAGTTGAAGAAGTAGAATATTTAAAATAATAAATTGATCTTGAAATCAGAGAGTTAGTAACAACAGTTGACTGAAGGTCCCTTGTTCCATATCCCCTTTCAGCTAACCTACCATTTCTTTACTCTTGTTTACAGCCAACTCATTGAAAGTGTTTGGAATGCTCTTCTCTTCACTTCTACTCCTATTTTCTATTGAAGCCAACTCCAATTAATCTTTTCTCTTCACCATTCCATTGAAAGTATTTTCTCAAGTCATCGCTGACAGCCACATTGCCAAATTTGTGGTCAATTCTAAATCCAATACTGCATTACTCAACTTCTCAGGACCATTTAGCATAGTTGATTACTTTCTTAAAATTCTCCAATTGGTTTCCAGGATACCATGCTTTCCTGTTTTGTTTTGTTTTATCTTTCTATCTAGTTAATTAATTATCTTGCTTCATTTGTTGGATCCTATTTGTTTTTCCCAGCTCAACTCTTGGAATGTTTCTCTGTTGAGTCACTCTCTACTTGTTCTAGTTGGTCTTAAATAATATGTATACACTGATGAACCACAAAAATGTTTGCTCTGCCTTGATGTCTCTGATTAACTGTCTTGTGTATGTAAATCCCTTTCAGATATCCACTTGGAGGTATAACAGGTATCTCAAACTAAACACATAGACAAGTAAGCCCTTAATTCTTTATCCTCAAATCTCTCTCTAAGTGTTTTCATTCTCGGTAAATGACAATAGTTATTCAGGTCAAAATCCTTGAAGACATCACCAACTCCTTCTTTTTATTTCATTATGTTGCCACCATCTCATCATTACCACAATGACCAAAGACATCATTAATTGCAATAACTGATTTTTCCCCCATTTCAACGTTGGCCCCTCATAGTCTCTTCCCTGTAGAGTAGCCAGAGGATTTATTTTAAAACAGAAATTAAAATGGAATGATATCTTAATGTTTTGTTTGTTTGTCGTTATTTTTTTTAATTAATAAATTAAAAAAATTAAAAAAAAACAGAAATTAAATTATGTCTTCCAGTGGCTCAACATATTCTCATGGAACCCCAACATACTTAAAATAAAATTAAGGTTCTTTGAACGGACTACATGCCCTAATGACTGGTTATTCCTCCAACAACCAGAGCTATCATCCTTCCTCCTCACTCAATCCACTCTAGCCTGCTGGCCTTTTTGCTATTCCATGAAAAAAGGAAAACCTGTCCATGCTTTAGTGCTTACCTTTCTCTCATTCTAGAATGCTCTTCCATCAGGACTTTGCATTCCTTACCACTTCCTTACCTCATTTTGTTCCCACTCAATTTACCTTCTCATTTCTCATTTTCCCCGCCATTCAATCAAAATTACAGCTCTCCTCCACTGAGATCATCCCCTTCTTTGTCTCTGTCTCTGTCTAACATTATACTATATATCCATTTGATTTGCTTATTTTTTATCTTCTCTTACTGAATGTTATTGCCAAAAAGAGAGATTTCCACCTTTTTTATAGTAAACACATTACTAAAATCAGTTCCTTTAAGTGGATATTGTTGAATAAATGAGATAAGACAGATTACTTACCAATCATGAATCAATATGAACCTATTCATTCATATTCATAAAAATAAAAGCAAGCCAAATTTTAGCATAAAGGGATTTTTGTTGTTGCTTAATGGTAAATAAAAGCTTTTGCTAAGAAATAGCTCAAATTGAATAAAATAGATTAAAAAAATTTAACTATTCTATGTTAATTGGAGATGCCACTAGCAAAAACTGTGATCATTTTCCTTAAACCCCAGCATTTATTCATAGTATGTATAAGCTTTACCATGTATGTTTATGCTACGATAACTAGTTTGACATTTCAAGTATAGCATCCAATACATTATCTTAAATCCTTCAAAAGTCAATAAATACTAATTTTTAAGACATCTAGAATGTTCTTGAAAGTGTTGCTCATCTTCAAAAATTAATTCAAAAATTCATTACAATTTTATTTTGTTCTCTAAACTCTGAAAAAGCTAACTCCTCCCACTGCTTTAAAAATTTTGCTTTCTTGGAATGGAAGAGAATTCTCCTGGTTTTCCTCCTACATGGTAACCTATTCTTCACAGTCTCTTTGCTCATTTCCCTACCCCAGGATTGTCTTTGGACATTCTCTTCTTGGCATACTCTCACTCCTTTGGTGATCCCACTCAGTCCCATGCCTTTAAATATTTTTAAATATTGATGATGTAATTAATTTCTCAGAGTTACACTGTCTACTCATCATCTCCACTAGAATGTTTTAGAGTTAGGCTCAACATGTCCATACCTCCCCAGCCCAAATCCCCTTTCTCCAATCTTCTTATCTTGTACTACTTCTCAACTCACAGACACCCTTGGCCCACACTGACCTCTTTGCTCCCCACTGAACATATGGGTATGCTTCTACCTCAGAGGCTCTGCATGTGTTGTTGCCTATTACTTTTGCCTGAAAAACTCTTTCAGATACTGCCTGACTGGCTGCCTAACCTCCTCACCTTCATTAAGCTTTGCTTGTGTGAAATCTTTTCAGTGAGGTTTTCTCTGATTTACTCTGTAAAATTAATCCCACCCACACTTCCAAGGCAGCAGGAAGGACTAGAGAGTCTTCTCACTGTTTTGTTTTTCTCCAAAGCACTCATCACCATCTAACATAAACTATATACATATTTTTTGGCAGGATAAAACAAAGCACATTTATTATTTTATAATTTTTTTGAGTCAGGATTCTGGGCACAGCCTAGCAGTGTATGCTACTCCAGGTCCCATAATGCTATTTATTAAGTTGTTGGTCATGTTGCATTCTTTTTTTTTATTAATTAAAAAAAAATTAACAAACAAGCAGAACAATAAGATATCATTCCATTCTACATATATAATCAGTAATTCTTAATATCATCACATAATTGCATATTCATCATTTCTTAGAACATTTGCATCGATTTAGAAAAAGAAATAAAAAGACAACAGAAAAAGAAATAAAATGATAGTAGAGAAAAAAAAGTTATACATACCATACCCCTTACCCCTCGCTTTCATTTACCACTATTGCAAACTGAATTTATTTTAACATTTGTTCCCCCTATTATTTATTTTTATTCCATATGTTCTACTCTTCTGTTGATATAATAGCTAAAAGGAACATCAGACACACGGTTTTCACATTCACAGAGTCTCATTGTGAAAGCTTTATCATTGTTCAATCATCATCAAGAAGCATGGCTACTGGAACACAGCTCTACATTTTCAGGCAGTTCCCTCCAGCCTCTCCACTACATCTTGAACAACAAGGTGATATCTACTTAATGCATAAGAATAACCTCCAGGATAACCTCTCGACTCTGTTTGAAATCTCTCAGCCATTGACACTTAGTCTCATTTCACTCTTCCCCCTTTAGGTTGAGAAGGTTCTCTCAATCCCTTGATGTTAATTCTCAGCTCATTCTAGGGTTTTTCTCAGTCCCTTGATGCTGAGTCTCAGCTCATTCCAAGATCTCTGTCCCACATTGACAGGAAGGTCCATACCCCTGGGAGTCATGTCCCACATAAACAAGGGGAGGGCAGTGAGTTTGCTTGTTGTGTTGACTGGAGAGAGAGGCCACATCTGAGCAACAAAAGAGGTTCTCTTGGGGGTGACTCTTAGGCCTAAATTTTGAATAGACTTGACCTATCCTTTATGGGGTTAAGTTTCATATGAACAAACCCCAAGACTGGGGGCTCAGCCTGTAGCTTTGGTTGTCCACACTGCTTGTGAGAATATCAAGAATTCGACTTGGGGAAGTTGAATTTCTCCCCACTCTCACCATTCCCCAAAGGGGGTTGCAAATACTTTTCCACTCACTGATCAAATCACTCTGGGATTCATCGGGGCATCACTCTGCACAAACCAACAAAATCTCATGTCCTACCTGAGATTCTAAGTACTTATGACATTCAATCAAACTATCTACATAAGTTATATTAGGAAATGCTCTAGTCAAAATATCACTTTTGAGACAAACATTTTTTGCTTTAGTCTCACACAAAAGGTGACATTTTAAAATATGTCTATTTTATCTATTTTGGTAGATGCAATAATGACATTCCTTTGTTCTTCCTCATGCAAAAACATTTTTAAAATTTGTACATTGTACATTTCACTATTGTTATACACTGTAGGCATTCATAGATTATACCATCTCAATCTTTAACATCTATCTTTCTTTCTGATTTCATTTATGTCCCCAGCCCTCCTCCCTCTATCATTCTCACATGCAGCTTCATTCAGTGTTTTAACATAGTTATATTACAGTTAGGTAGTATTGTGCTGTCCATTTCTGAGTTTTGTATCCAGTCCTGTTGCACAGTCTGTATCCCTTCAGCTCCAATTACCCAATATCTTACCTTATTTCTATCTCCTGCTGGACTCTGTTACCAATGACATATTCCAAGTTTATTCACTAATGTCAGTTCATATCAATGAGAACATACAGTATTTGTCCTTTAGTTTTTGGCTAGTCTCACTCAGCATAATGTTCTCAAGGTCCATCCATGTTGTTACATGCTTCATAAGTTTATTCTGTCTTAAAGCTGCATAATATTCCATCGTATGTATATACCACAGTTTGTTTAGCCACTCATCTGTTGATGGACATTTTGGCTGTTTCCATCTCTTTGCAATTGTAAATAATGCTGTTATAAACATTGGTGTGCAAGTGTCCATTTGTGTCTTTGCCCTTAAGTCCTCAGAGTAGATACCTAGCAGTGGTATTGCTGGGTCATATGGCAATCTATATTCATCTTTTTGAGGAACGGCCAAACTGCCTTCCACAGTGGTTGCACCATTTGACATTCCCACCAACAGTGGATAAGTGTGCCTCTTTCTCCACATCCTCTCCAGCACTTGTCATTTTCTGTTTTGTTGATAATGGCCATTCTGGTGGGTGTGAGATGATATCTCATTGTGGTTTTGATTTGCATTTTTCTAATGGCCAGGGACGTTGAGCATCTCTTCATGTGCCTTTTAGCCATTAGTATTTCCTCTTCTGAGACGTGCATAAACTATATTTTATATATTTATTTGGTTTGTTGTCCATCTCCACTGGAACGTAAGTTCCATGAGGGCAGAACTTATTGTCTATTTTATTCATTTTTTTTTTATGTCCCATGAATTCAGGAACTTTGTTAAGTTCTTTGTTGTATACTTAGCATGGGAAAGAAAGCCTGGCACAAAGTAAGTGTATGATAAATATATGTTGCATGAATAAATTCACTTACCAAAACTTTGTTTGGTGATCTCTTAATGAATTGCCTGAAATTGGATATAATACACAAGTTCAGACTTATATATAGCCCACGAAAAGAAACTGTAATTTTCTGCCTATAAAGTGGGATGCCTTCCTTTACATGAAGATGATAAAAACTCATTTTTTAGAACATTTGTTTCATGTGCAGACTTTCATTATTTCATTTCTTCTGTATATAAATGTCCACATTTTATTTTTCATGGTTGTGTAGCATTCACTAATATGAACGCATTGTATTTTGTTTAATCATCCCCCTGTGAAGGATATTTGAATTTGTTTCCAACTCTTTATTATCAGAATACCACAGTGAACACTTGGGCACCCAACTTATGCGTATGTTGTGAGTATTTCTCTAGGCTAGCGGTTTTCTGAGTGTGGGTCTGAGAACCTAAGAGGCATTATTTGATTTTTTTACGATGTTAATATTTGTACTTGGGACACTAAAGCTAATGGATAAATTAGCTCTCACCTTAGCATGAACCAAGGCAGTGGTATCAAACTGTACCAGTAGTCATTGTGTCTTTCATCACCCTGAATAAATATCCTGGATGCAGAAGTAAAATGATCTGTTTTATTAAATCTTGAGCCTTGAGTGCACATTATTTTAATAGCCAGTTTGATGAAATGATAAGTATGCATAAAGCAATCCTGTTGTATACCCAAGTACAGTGGTTTTCTTAAAGAAAAACACCTATGGAATTGGTTAAGAGATGCACTAGCTGGCATTTTCATGGAACACAAATATTATTTGAAAGAATGAATGGGAGACAAATTATGGTTATTCAGACTTGGGTACTTGGCAGACATGTTTTCAAAAATGAATGGAGTTATTCTATCTCCTCAATGAAAATAACTTAAAATGGTCCTCCTTTTTCTAACTACAAATCTGTGTGAAGCTCTATTTTCTTCATATACTTCACTCATATCAGCATCCAAAACTGAATGCAGAAGCAGATATGAGAATATAACTGTCTTCTATAAATCCTATGAAGTGACACCCTTGCTCTCAAAAGATAGAACATATACAATAATCTTTCCAGTGTCCCAGTTTCAAATTCTACATTTTACATGTATCTAATTCATTATAAAAATTAGAATTCCTATTTTGGTAAGGTCAAACAGAAAAAAAATCATCCAGACTCAAATATGATATAAAAAAACATAAGAAAAATTTCAAAAGGGGGGTCAATTATTTAATACAGTAAAGTGACAAGGTACACTTTCCTGAGCAACTTGTCACAAATCCTTAGAATTGTTGTGCACTAGAAATCAGGCTATAGCTGGAGGGTTACAGGTGAAAGTAGGATAGAGCAGGTGGGTATATGGAGATGGTGGGGATAGGGAGATGGTAGCATCTACAGTAAAAAATATCATAAGAAAAACTCTAAGGTCTTACTTTAGCTGTTAAACATTTTGAAATCAGAGTCCCTGGTGATAACACAGTAGTTTTAATTTAAGGCTTTTTGACTAATTTTAGATTATCATTCTCATGCTGATTGTCACAAAAAACAATTACATGTTGCCATCCATTTTGCTCCTCTGGTATCCTTATCACCACTGCACAATTCCTAATTATCCCATGATTCACATTAGAGTATAATTATTTGTCTCCAGATCCTTTTTTCAAAAAATCTTGAGCTCAGGGGATCACATTACAGGACACTGCTGATTGTGATTAAGCAACTCACAAACCATGGGTGTTTTGGTTTACTAACGCTGCTGGAATGCAATATATCAGAAATGGGTTGATTTTTATAAAGGAGATTTATTAAATTACAAGTTTCCAGTTCCAAGGCCATAGAAATGTCCAAACTAAGACATCCGGATAAAGATACCTTGATTCAAGCAAGGTTGATGGCATCTGGAACACCCCTGTCAACTGGGAAGTCATGTGGCTGATATCTACTGGTCCCTTGGCTTCTGGTTTCAAACAGCTTCCCTGGGGGTGTTTTCTTTCTGCATCTCCAAATGTTTCTGTCTGTGCCAGTTCAGAGCTTTTCCCAAAATGGTTCCCTCTTAAAGGGCTCCATTAAGCAGATTAAGGCCCACCTTGAATGAATAGAGATCCATCTCCATGAAAACCACCTAATCAAAAAGTCCCACCCACAATTGGGTGGGTCACATCTTCATGGAAACAACATAATCACAATGATCTCACCTGAACAATAAGTCTTTCCCACCAAGATTGGATTAATTAAAAGAAAATGTCCTTTCTGGGGTACATAACAGTTTCAACCCAGAACAGTGCAGAAGGGAAGAAATTTATACAAGATAAATAGCCGGGTTTCTTCAAAATATAAATGACAAGAAAAAAAGATGAAAAAGATTTAATAGACATTATCAACCAATTGTAATATTTGAAATTTGTCTAGGTTTACATCAAAACAACCTATTATAAAAAGATATTTCTGATACTATAAAACAGTTTGAATATTGACTAGATATAAGATGATGTTTAGAAATTATTAATCATTCAAGATGTGAAAAAGTCACAGTTATAACTCTAAAAAAAGTCTTTATCGCTTACTAATGCATACTGATGTTTTTATAGATAAAGTTATGTCATCTGGGATTTATTTAAAGAAGAAATCCAATAGAGATCTGGGTGAAAGTGGACAGAAGGGGTAGAGATAAAACTTCATATGTTGGGGCGGGCCGCGGTGGCTCAGCGGGCAAAGTGCTTGCCTGCTATGCCGGAGGACCTCGGTTCGATTCCCGGCCCCAGCCCATGTAACAAAAACGGAGAAACAAAATACAATAAAACAAGAAAATGTTTAAAAGATGTTTCCCTTTCTTCCTTCCTTCTATCCTTCCTTCCTTCTCTCTGTCTTTCCTTTAAAAAAAAAAAAAAAAAAAAAAAAAAAAAAACTTCATATGTTGATGATAGGTACATAAGAGACATTATACATTTCTTTTCTAATTTATATGCTAGAAAATTTTCATTAAGATCGTGCTAGTTTGAATATGTTATGTACCCCAAAAGCTTGTTCTTTTAGTCCAGTTTTGTGGGGGCAGACCTATTGTTGGGTGGACCATTTGATTAGGTTATTTCCATGGAGATGTGACTCCACCCATTTAAGCTGAGGCTGAATCCACTTGCTGCAGTCTTTTAAGGGAGAGACATTTTTGGAGACAACTCAGAACTGAGAGAAGCTAAGAGAGATGGGATCGCCCCAAGAGAAACAAGCAAGGATCCACAGAAGCTCAGAGAGAAGGCCACTGGAATCACAAGGTGAAAGCAATGCAACCTGGGAGCAAAGGGCCAACAGATGCCAGCCATGTCTTCCCATGTGACAGAGAAACCCTGATGTCATCAGCCTTTCTTCAGAGTCAAGGTATCTTTCTCTGGGTGCCCCAATTTGGACATGCTTATGGATTAAGGACTATAAATTTGTAAGCTAATAAGTTTCCATTGAAAAAGCCAACCCATTCCTGTTATATTACATTCTGGCAGCTTTAGCAAACCTAAAGAAAGATAAAAATTTATTTTAAAAAATTGGGACTCCTAGGGTGAAAAGAAAAATCCCATTCACTTCTTTGGAAAAAGGCTTTCCTGCATCTACGAGCATTCTGCAATAATTTATGCTAGAAACCTTAAATGAAATTTAAAATTACAATACTATTCTGGCATGGAACTCAGAGGTCTTCAAAGTATGCTCTCAGCCAATCATGTGTAATGATTCTGAGTTGAGAGGGCAGGACATTAGAAAAAATTATAGGTTTCAACAGGTCTTGTGACAGGATGATTAAGATTTAACGGGACATCGTTTATCAATTGTAACAGTGATTCAGATGGGAGCAGTGGCAGGCACACATTCTATCAATAATTCTAATAGGTTGATTCTGAGGGAAAATTTAAATCATACTTCCCAAGTAGAAGAGAATGAATTCTTGAACAAAAGTCCACGGGGCCAGGGCAAGAGAACAACATCTAAACGGAGAGCATGCAGTCCACACCACCTTCCCTTCCTCCCACATGCCCACACATTCTTTTTTCTCTTTAATTCAAACATCCATCATACAAATGGCCTTTCAGTTGCTGACAAGAAGCAAACAAGTTGAAATCCAAGCATCCTACCTGAAATTTTTATAATGAAAAAGTAAGTTGTTATTAACTACATCTAATCTGCAATTATAAATGATGATGCCTAATTCACAGACACCACAATTTATGTTAACTTCCATTCAAATCAAATTTTTTTATATTTAATTCACATGCTAATATATCTAGATTTTGTCATAGATAAGTAGATTCAAAGCTATCCCTAGATAAGTTTATTTTGGCTCTGTGCAGATAGCCTTCAATTACGGCTACCAACAATTTCTCCCATCCCTGTATGCATAAATGCTTTGGGACCTGGATAAATAGAGCCACTTCCAATCTAGACTGGGGAGTTCAGAGAAGGGACATGTTGGAGGAAAAATAACTTCAGAGGCAAAACCATGGAGGCTAAGGTCTGAAGTCAAGAAGCCTCGGGCCAGGAGAGTGGACCCACCCAAGCCCATGGAGAGGGTGAGTTTGCCCCAAAGGCAGAGGATGGGCCTTCCACCTCATTGCAGTGGAAGAGTCATATCCCCTCAGGCTTTGGAGAGGGTGAAGCACATTCCTTGGGCTTTGGGGAGAGCCTGGCTGCCACCACATGGAGGGGTTGAGTGTGTGCCCTGGAGATGGCAGAGAGCCCCGGTGCAGCCCCAATGCTTGGAGAGGGTGGAGCTGAGGAAAAGGTGATCTTCCCAGTGTCCCCCAAGGTTGCGTTTGGAGAGAGGCAAGCCATTGCATAGGCCCTTGGAAAGGGTGGGACTGCCGCTTTCTAAAGCCTTGAAGACAAAAGACTCTAAGACTTTGAAATCTAATAGATTTTGCCCTGCAGGTTTTCAAAATTGTATGGGTTCGGTGACCCACATGTTCCTTCCTCCCTATGGAAATGCGTTTATGTATCCCATGA
Organism: Tamandua tetradactyla; assembly: GCF_023851605.1. Taxonomy (NCBI): domain Eukaryota; kingdom Metazoa; phylum Chordata; class Mammalia; order Pilosa; family Myrmecophagidae; genus Tamandua; species Tamandua tetradactyla. The sequence continues at coordinate 24,589,499 of NC_135352.1, read as the reverse complement.
CTGTCCCTCCTTTGTATGTGGGCAGCAAATAATTTGTTATGAGTTTTCAAAGGTCCAGAGATAGAGGAGAATTGGCCTGAGCACAGACTATGCTTGTAACTAACTTTGATGAGACTTTGTACTGGTTTTAAACTTGTATTGTATTAGTAATGTTACTGAAATGGTTTAAGGTTTTCTGATATTGTTATAAAATTAATGTATTTTATATATGGAAAAAACATGTCTTTTTTAGGGTCCAGAGGGTGGAATGTGCTAGTTTGAAAGGACGTATGGACCCTAGAAAAGCCATATTTTAATTGAAATCCCATTTCTTAAAATGGCAGAATAACCCCTATTCAATACTGTAAGTTTGAATCTGTAATTAGATCATCTCCCTGGAGATGTCTCCCAGTCAAGAGTGGTTGTTAAACTGGATTAGGGGAGATGTGTCTCCACCCATTTGTGGGTCTTGATTGGTTTACTGGAACCTTGTAAAAAGAGGAAACATTTTGGAGAATGAGAGATTCGGAGAGAGCAGAGAATGTTGCAGCACCACGAAGTAGAGTCCATCAGCCGATGCTTTGGAGATGAGGGAGGAAAACACCTCCCGGGGAGCTTCATGAAACAGGAAGCCAGAAGAGAAAGCTGGCAGATGATGCCGTGCTCACCATGTGCCCTTCCAGCTGAGGGAGAAACCCTGACTGTGTTCACCATGTGCCATCTTGGATGAGAGCAAAACACTGAACTTCACTGGCCTTCTTGAACCAAGGTATCTTTCCCTGGATGCCTTTGATTGGACATGTCTATAGACTTGTTTTAATTGGCACATTTTCTCGGCCTTAGAACTGCAAACTTGCAACTCATTAAATTCTTCTTTTTAAAAGCCACTCCGTTTCAGGTATATTGCATTCCAGCAGCTTACAAACTAGAACAACAAGCCATCCAATCTTCATATCAACAGCAGGTTCTATTTCCTGTCCCCTAGAATTTGGGCTTCAGTACTACTTCCTCCTAATAACAGTTACCACGGAGGAGACATTTGGGGACTTATGCACCCGTGGTTTGAGAGAACTGACAGCTCTTGTTTTTCCCTTTTGTGCCAGCTTCTAACTATAAAGACACTCAGGCTAAACTAGAGAATGAAGAGATATAGAGAAGGAATGCAACAGAATAACATCCTCAGCTTATGCATCATGGAGCAAAAGGAATAGTAGTTGGACTCAGTCTACCCTTAGGTTCATAAAAAACATATTTATTTAGTAAAAATAAACCTTACTTTAGATTACTAAGTTTTCGAACTTTTATTACCCAGCACCTAATAAAAGTCTCATTTTCTCAAAGTTACCAATGAGTAATTGATCACCTATCTTTATTTTGGCGCCTAACACCAAACCGTATAAAGGTTATTTCCAAGGAAGGCATTTTGGAGGTAATGCTTTATTTTGATAAAATTTCAAACTTACAGAATAGTTGCAAGAATAAAACTAGGAACTCCTATATGCCCTTTATATTTTGTCACCTTTGCTCTATCGTTCTGTCACTTTCCCTTTTCTCCTTCTCCGCCCCTTTTTTTGCATGCTGTGTGTGTGGGTCACATTTCATCCTTTTTCCATGTGAGTATCCCGTCATTGCAGCACCATTTGTTGAATTATTATTATTATTGGGGGGTGGGGGTAGAGAGAAGTGCACGGTCCAGGAATCAAATATATATATATATATATTTTTTTCCATCTGAGAATAAGTTAGAGATATTATGTCCCTTTATCAAATACCTCAGTTGGTATTTCCTTAGAAAAAGAATATTTTTTCACACAACACACTACAGTTATAAAATTTAACATTGATTAAAAAAACTATTCTCAAATTCATAATTCATATTAGCAAGTTCTGTCAATTTTTCCAGCAGTGCCCTTGTAGCTCTTACAATCTAACCTCTTACTAGGTCAAGGAACCAATCGAGAACAATGTATTGCATTTCACCGTCATGTTTCTTAGTCTCTTTTTATACAGAAAAGTTTCTCAGCCTTTCTTTGTGTTTCTTGACCTTGGCATTTTTGAAGAGTACAGGTCAGTTGTTTTGTAGAAAATCTTTCAGTTTGGTTTTGTCTGATGTTTCCTTTTGTTTAGATTCAGGTTGGGAACTTTTTGCAGAAACATAACTGCCGTGATGTCGTGGGCTTCACAGTGTGTCATATCAAAAGTTCATGTTGGTTTGTTCTAAGATGATGTGCCTTGGAGCACATGGGTGAGACAGTGTCTGCTACCATTTCCAACTGGAAAGTTACATTTCCAGTTTGTCATAAGTAAGTAATCTGTGGGGAAATACTTTGACACTACACCAATAAGTTGTTCTTCATCAAACTTTTTACCCACTAGTTTTTAGCATCCAACAATGCAAAGAAGAACATGTTTTGTACATACATATGATAAAAATTGACTATTAAGGTACTGCTTGAAGCTGAATGTTAATTGCATCCTAACTATAAACAAATCAGAAGTATATGGCTTCAATTTTCCACACACACATGCAAAAATGTGTATTTAAAATATAATGGGGGCAGTTCATGGTGGCTCAGCAGGCAGAGTTCTCACCTGCCATGTGGGAGAACTGAGTTCGGTTCCCTGTTCCTGCCCATGTGAAAAATAATAATAATAAATGGGGTGGGCCACAGTGGCTCAGTGGCAGAGTTCTTGCCTGCCATGCCAGAGACCCAGGTTCGAGTCCCACTACCTGCCATTGTAAGTAAGTAAGTAAGTAAATAAAATTAAATAAATAAATAAATAAATAAATAAATAAAAATAATGGGGCGGAAAAGTTAGAGAAGGGACAGAACCGCGGACGAGGCGGTGATTCTGGAGTACAGCTGACCTGGGAGAGTCTTCTGCACCACATGGGGCAGCTCTGGTTGCAGAGGCAGAGGAACTGAAAAGCAGAAAGCTGGGGCCTGGCACGGAGCCACGGAGCCACGGAGCCCACGGAAGTGCACGGATGGGAGCCTGGAACCAGGAAGTAAACCAGGTTGTGTTCCTTGGGCAAGGTACCCTCACCAGCACAGCCCTGTGACTGGTGACTCACCCCACACCCCATGCACCCAAATCCCATCACCCACTCCCATTCCCCAAGCTCCTGGCACCCGAATCCCACTAGCCCCTAGTGCATGTACCCGCCCCACACCCCCACTCCAAGTGCAGCCTAACCCACCTCTCCTGCACCCCTCCTGAGCACTACCTCACCCTCCCTGTTCACTGCAGGCTGTTGCCAGAACATAAGGGCTGTGGGCACTGACCTCTATACCAGGCTACCCACCCACCCCCGACACACACACCCGCTGCCCATAGTGTTGCACAGCCTCACTCCACCCCACCTGAGCTCTGCACATCCATTTGTGGCACTCCCAGGCTCACACATGCACACAGGCCCCCAATCAAATCATTCAGCTCTGGAAACCTCGCTTTACAGTAATCCTAGAACCTTCCATGTACACAGCCCTCAGCCACACTTGCCAGCTCTAGGAAATTGCTGACTTGCGCAGCCAGGTCACATCTGCCTGCAGTACATGAAGGCATAATGCCAACCTGCTACCACAGCTCTACACATGCCACAAAGGGCCCCCCTAGACCAGTGCACATCAATGTTAGGCCCCCACAGAACTGTGCACCCGCACAGCTATATCCTCCCTGGCCACTGGATGTCCACATTCACAAGCATCAGCATAACATCCCCAACCTGTGCCTATACCTACCCTGAAGCAAATCACTGCACTGATTGTGCCACCTGCGCCCTGTTCCCTGCTGTACAACCATCACACAAACACAAGGCCTTAGACTACAGAAATAAATCAATTCCCAAAGTAAATTAATCGAGATATTTATATGCCATGAAGACAGCAGAAGATCACTAAGCATATCATAATGCAGACAGACAGAGCCCTGCCTAATGACTGAATTAAAACACCAGAGGAGACACAGACATTGGAACAACTAATCAATAATTTTCATAAAACTTTACTTAATAAAATTAAGTGGGATAGCAAATGACATAAAGAAGATCAAGAAGACAGTAGAAGAGCACAAAAAGGAATTTGAAAGGATAAATAGAAAAATAATGAATATCACAGAGATTAAAGACTCTGTTGACCAAATAAAAAACATACTAGAGGCACACAACACCAGATCTGAAGGGACAGAATAAAGAATAAGTGACATAGAGTACAGGATAATTGACTTCAAAGACTCAAAAGAGCAGATGGCAAAAAAGATGGAAAAAATTGAATGAGAATTCAGGGAAATGATAGACAAAAAAAAGCACACAAATATAAGAATCATTGGTGTCCCAGAAGGAAAAGAGAGGAATAAAGGGCTAGGAAGAGTATTTGAGGATATAATGGGGGAAAATTTCCCAACCCTCATAAAGTACATAAATATACAAATCAAAGAGCCCAAAGAACTCCAAATAGAATAAATCCAAATAGGCTTTCCCCAAGGCACATACTAATAAATTTGTCAAATGTTGAAGAGAAGCAGAAAATCTTGAAAACAGCAAGAGAAAAACAATCTACTACATATAAGGGAAATCAAATAAGACTGAGCTCAGACTACTCAACTAGCACCCTGGAGGTGAGAAGGCAGTGGTATGATATATTCAAGATCTTGAAAGAGAAAGACTTCCAGCCAAGAATTCTGTATCCAGCCAAATTGTCCTTCAAATTTGAGGGAGAGATTGAAGTTTTCACAGACAAAGAAATCCTGAAAGAATTTGTCAACAAGAGACTGACCCTATAAGAAATACTAAAAGGAGTTCTGCCAGCTGTAAAATAAAAAGACGGGCAAGGGAATTCTGGAGGAGGGCACAGAATGAAGAGTACCACTAAGGGTAATTTAAAGAATACAAAGACAAAGAGGGAAAAGAATATATAGATCTAACAAATAAAATAAAAAAGATAAGATGGTGGAATCAAGAAATGCCTCTTCAGTAATAAATCTGAATGTTAATGGACTAAATTTACCAATTAAAAGATATAGATTGGCAGAATGAATTAAGAAACATAATTCAGCTATATACTGCTTACAAGAGAATCATCTTAGACACAAAGATACAAATAGATTGAAAGTGAAAGGATGGATAAAGATTTTCCATGCAAGTTGCAACCAAAAAAAGGAGGAGTAGCTATACTAATATCAGACAAAATAGACTTTAAATGTAAAGACATCATAAGAGATAAAGAAGGACACTATATACTAATTAAAGGGTCAATTCCCCAAGAAGATATAATAATCATAAGTGTTTATGCTCCCAATCAAGGAGCTCCAAAGACATGAGACAGACATTGGCAAAACTAAAGGGAGCAATAGATGTTTCAACAATAATAGTAGGAGAATTCAATACACCACTCTCCTCTATAGATAGAACAACCAGACAGAAGATCAACAAGAAAATAGAGAAGTTAAATAACTTGATAAATGAATTAGACCTAACAGACATATATAGGTCATTGTACCCCAAAGCACAAGGTTGTACATTCTTCTCTAGTGCTCATGGAATATTCTCCAGAATAGATGAGCTAGATGTAAAACTAGCTGTGGAATTGTGTAAAATTGTAGAATTATATAGTCCATGTCAAACTCTGAAATATGTTTTACAACTAATTGTGATATTGTGCTTTGAAACCCATTGCTTTTTTGTATATATGTTATTTTTCACAAAAAAAGAAGGAAAAAAGTTGATTATGATGATAAAAAATATTTAAGCCCTGTAGCCTCCTATATTCTGGAGTAGCTAGAAGGAAAAGTATGAGAGGTTTGTATGGTAGCCCATGACAACCTCTGGGAACTATTCTGTAAATACTTGTTGAAGAGTGCTTTGAAAACGATTGCTTTCTTATTTATTTTCTTTGTATATATGTTATACTATGCAATAAAAGCATTAAAATGAAAAAAATATATAATGGGAAATATGCTTCACAAAATGAGTTTTGGGGTTTTATTTAACAAAATGTATCTGAAAAAAACAGTTGGAGATATTTAAAAAATGAAAGATGTCAGTCATTCAACTTTACTAAAAAGGGTATTTAATTTTTCAGTATATTTTACAATCCATTTAACAGCCAGCAACAAAAGAACTGACCATATAAAAACAGAAACAAATGTTAGTGTATATAAAATACATGAATGGAGAATAGTAGTTTGAACTACCACACAATGAAAATGCTCTGATATGTTAACTCTGAGACAATACAGATTTCACATTCAACTAACATTTATTGAATACCCATTACCCACTATGCATTTAGATACATAAGAATATTTATATACAGAATCAGAACATCTTACCACAATTTATCAGGTAGTTGTATTAAACCTTTTTTCATATAAAAGTATCTTTGAGAGGTTTATTTATTTATCAAATATTTACTACTGTTCTAGTTTGCTAGATGCCAGAAGCAATATACCAGAAATGGAATGGCTTTTAAGAAGGGGAATTTACTAAGTTGCAAATTTACAGTTCTAAGGCTGAGAAAATGTCCCAATTAAAACAAGTCTACAGAAAAATCCAATCTAAGGCATCCAGGGAAAGATACCTTGGTTCAAGAAGGCCGATGAAGTTCAAAGTCTCTCTCTCTCTCAAGTAATAAGACACATAGCAAACACAGTCAGGGTTTCTCTCTCATCTGGAAAGGCACATGGCAAACCAGGCATCATCTTCCAGCTTTCTTCCCTGGCATCATCTTCTAGCTTTCTTTCCTGGCTTCCTGTTTTATGCAGCAACCTGGGAGGCATTTTCTTTCTTCATCTTCAGGTCACTGGCTGGTGGACTCTGCTTCTCATGGCTGCATCGTTCTGCTCTCTTAGAATCGCCTATTTTCTCCAAAACATTTCCTCTTTTATAGAACTACAGTAAAGTAATCAAGATCCATCTGGAAGTTTTAGATTTCTAATAATGAAGTATCAGTAAACTGATTAAAAACTGAGCAAAAGATTTGAAAAAACATTCCACAAGGAAAGAATATTTATAGATGGTGTGCTGGTTTGAAAGGCTGTATTTACCCTAGAAAAGCCATGTTTTAATCCTAACCCCATTTGTAAAGGCAGCCATTTCTTCCAATCCCTATTCAGTACTGTATGTTTGAAACTGTAATTAGATCATCTCCCTGGAGATGTGACTCAATCAAGAGTGGTTGCTAAACTGGATTAGGTGGAGACATGAGAGAGAGCCCTGAACTTCATTGGCCTTCTTGAACCAAGGTATCTTTCCCTGATGCCTTAGATTGGACATTTCGATAGACTTGCTTTAATTGGGACATTTTCTCAGCCTTAGAACTGTAAACTAGCAACTTATTAAATTCCACTTTTTAAAAAAGCTATTCCATTTCTGGTATATTGCATTCTGGCATCTAGCAAACTAAAACAGATGGCAAATAAGTACATAAAAACATATTCAACATCATTAGTCATTGGGAAAATGCAAATTAAAATCACAATGAAGGTGAAATTAAAACCATACGTCTACTTCAATGTCTAAATTTAGAGATTCAGTTCACACTGTCAAGGGTGTGGATGAAGCCACTGGAACTCATAATGGCAATGCAAAATCACCACTTTGAAAACCAGACAGTTTCTTAATAAGTTTAGCATACACTTATATAAAACCCAGCTAATCCACTCTTAGATACTTAACCAATTGAAATGAAGATATGGGTTCACACAAAGACTTGTACTCAAATGTTCATTCACAGCAGGTTTATTCAAAAATCTCCATAACTGTAATGCCTGGAAACATATTAGAGTATATTAACCAGATAATCAAAAAATATTGACAAAGTCCCCTGAGATAAGGGAGAAAGAATATGGCACTATTAAACCTTACCATCAGGGAATCCTCTGATATTGTGTCAAAGTTTAGGGACACCCAAATCAATAGGCCATGCCCTTGATCACGAGGCTTACTCTTGTGAAGATTATGTAGGTAGCACAGAAGCGTAGACTACCTATAGGCATGCCTAAGAGGTATTTCTGGAGGACCTCTGCTGTTGCTCAGATGTGGCCTCAGTCTCTCTAAGCCCAACTCTGCAAGTGAAATCATTGCCCTCCCCCCTATGTGGGACATGACATTCAGGGATGAAAGTCTCTCTAGTGATGTGGGAGATGACTTCCAGGGATGAATCCATACCTGGCACTGTGGGATCAATAATTAAATCTTGATGAAATAGGGGAAAAGAAGTGTAATTAATAAAGCATCATTGGCAGAGAGAGTTCGAATAGAGTTGAAAGTCTACTCTGGAGGTTGCTCTTACACAAGCTCCAGGTAGACCTTGCTACCTATTCATAACCTGCCAACCCCCAACCAGAACCATCCCAGCTAATCCTAAAGAACACCTAGGGCAATTTATAAGATTCCACAAGGGTTCCATAATGGTTCCTACAACCTCCAGATAGCTCTCTGGTCCAGATAAGTGCTGAAACATAGCTCAACCTCTCCAGAACAACAGAAAGTTCCATCCCCCTACCCTATATTAGTGACAGACCGTTCTGATATCAAAAATTTAGAATTGCCATAGTCCAAATACCCTAATGAGAGGTATGGAAAGAGCAATGGTGATGGTGGAATTATACATAGAAGATAGAACTTAACCAATAAATATGAGTGCTGAATCATTAAATTGATATCTCTTTTCGTCTCCAGTATTTTAGAGCAACTAGAAATAAAAACCTCAAATTGTGAAATTGTAGCATGTCAAAGTCTGAAACATGTTCCACAACTAATTGTGGTACTGTGCTTGGAAATTTATAGCTTTTTTGTATATATTTTATTGTTCACAAAAGAAGAAAAAAAAAGTCAAATGTGATGATAAAAAATATTTAAGCCCTCTAGCTTCCTGTATTCTGGAGCAGCTAGAAGGGAAAATACGAGAGGACCATATTGTAGCCCATGGATCTATCTTGTAACAACTTTTTGAAGAGTGCTTTGAAAACTATTGCTTTTTTATTTCTTTGCTTTGTATATATGCAATATTATACAATAAAAAAAAAGTTTTAAAAAATACTCCCAAAATGAAAGAATCCAAATGTCCATCAAATGGGGAATGGATGAAACAAACTATATTCCATTCATAAAATGGAATACTCCCCAGCAATCAAAAGGAATGAACTCCTGACACATATAACAACATAAATGAATCTCCAAAGCATTTGTCGAGTGAAATAAACCATATACAACAGAATATATACAATGTGATCCCATTTAAATGAAATGGATTCCAGAAAAGGCCAATTTATAGTGCTAGAAAGCAAATTAGTGGTTGCCAGAGGCTGGTGATAATGGTGGTAGTGATAGGAGGATTGACTCAAAGTGGCAGGAGGGAAATTTAGGGGGTGATGGGCCATTCTATACTGTAATTCTTGTTAAGCAACTACTTACATTTGTCAAGACTGACTGAATCACAATAATCTGGGTAAGCTTTCATGGGGGCTGGCTCAGTGTGGCAGCGGAGGTAACGGTGAGAAGTAGTCAGAGTCTATATATATTTTGAAGGTAGTGTCCCAGGATTTCTTGATGATTTGAATATATGATATGAGGAAAAGAGAAGAGCTAAAAAGGGGAAACAACCACCCAGTGACTTAAGTTATTCTTTCTTAGCCAGAGTTAAAGAGTGTGCTTTCACTGGGAAATCCCATTTGGCAGGGGTGCACTATAGGAGATCAGCACACAAACTTGGAGTCAGATATTGTTCTGGTTTGCAGGGGGCTCTACCACAAACAAGATTTCAGACATGGGCAAATCAGTTCACCTCTCTGTCTCCTTTTTCTCATTTATGAAGTGAGGTTGATCCAAAGCTCATAGGGTTACTCGGAGAATTACATGAGTTAACACATATGCTATGTAAACCTCTATCAATGTCAACTTTTCTTTCTCTGACTCAGTCTAGTGAAACACCGACTAAAAGGAGCTTTAGAGAAAAATCTTTCTGGAAGTTCTTTGTCTTGGGTAAACAATTCTGTCTTACCAACTCCAGCATCTTCCCATTAGCCTAGCCTGAACGACTCAGTCAAAGCACAAACTTTTTTTTTTTTTTTTTTTTTTTTTTTTTTTAAAGGAAAGACAGAGAGAAGGAAGGAAGGATAGAAGGAAGGAAGGAAGGAAGAAAGGGAAACATTTTTAAACATTTTCTTGTTTTATTGTATTCTGTTTCTCCGTTTTTTGTTACATGGGCTGGGGCCGGGAATCGAACCGAGGTCCTCCGGCATAGCAGGCAAGCACTTTGCCCGCTGAGCCACCGCGGCCCGCCCACAAACTTTTTTTTATAGCAGAAAAAAATTGGTTTTTCTCTGTCATTTACTGTACTGACCCCAATTACCATCAGCAGACCAAGAATTTCTTTGTTGTTGTAGTGTTTTTAATAGATTTTCTAAAAATTTTATTGTATAATATAACATACATGCAAAGCAAAGAACTAATAAAGCAATAGTTTTCAAAGTATGCTCCAGCAGTGGTTACAGGACAGATCCCAGAGTTTGTCGTAGGCTACCATATGATCCCCTCAGATTTTTTCTTCTAGCTTCTCCAGAATATAGGATGCTAGAAGGCTTGAATTTTTTTTTATCACAATTGACCTTTTTTTTCTTTTTTGTGAAAAATAACATATATACAAAAAAGCACTTTCAAAGCACAGTACCACAATTAGTTGTAGAACATATTTCAGAGTTTGACATGGGTTACAGTTTCACAGTTTCAGGTTTTTATTTCTAGTTGCTCTAAGATACTGGAGCCTAAAAGAGATATTGATTTAATGATTCAGCAATCATATTCATTTGCTAAATCCTCTCTTCTCTGTATAACTCTACCATCACCTTTGATCTTTCTGTCCCTCTCTTCAGAATTGTTTGGGCTCTGGCCATTCTAACTTTTTCATTTTGGAAGAGGATGTCATTAACATGGGTTAGGGAGATGGAACTAGTTGATGTTCTGGAGAGGCTAGGCTAGGTTTCAGGACTTACCAGGTCTAGGGACCCCTCTGGAGGTTGTAGGTTTCTCAAAAGTTACACTAGTGTATGGAACTCTTGTGGAATCTAATATAATCTATATATATTATAGGGATCTTGCCTTAGGTATTCTTTAGATAGACTTCATTTTTAAGAAAAGTTTTAAATTGAGAAACAGTAGAGAGAGTCCTCATACACTGTGCATCTAGTTCTCCCTATTACTACATCTTACATTGTATAGTACATTTGTTACCATTAAGGAACCAATATTGATGCATTATTACTAACTCAAGTCCATAGTTTCAGATTTCCTTAGTTTTTACTTAATGTCCTTTTCTGTTTCACTATTCTATCCAGGGCACAACTTTCCATTTAGTTGTCATGTCTCTTCCAGCTCTGTTCGGCTGTGAAAGCTTTTCAGCCTTTCCTTGTTTCTGTGAACTTGAAAGTTTTGAGGAGTACTGTTTTTGTTTTTCATTTTATTTTGTGTGTGTGTGTGTGACACCCTACTATTGAATTTGCATGATTTTTAAAAAATGCTATTAGCCTTGAGTCATGTGTTTTGGGGAGGGAGATCATTATTTCATATGAAGTGCACATCCTACAATTTACCACAGTTAATGTTTACCTTAAATGAAGTAGTATTTGTCAGATTTCTCCACTGTAAAGCCATTCTTTCCATTTTACACTCTTTGGAAGGATGTCACAATGTGAAGCCTGGCACTTGTGGGAGTTAATTTTTTACAGCAAAATTCTTTTTTCTTTAGCTAATTCTATTTTATCAGTGCCTCTCTAAATTTGTGATGTTATTATTCTGGGCCCCAACACAGTGAATTGGATTCGATAGGTCTGGGGCAGAGCCCAGGAGTTTAGCAAATGTCCCTGGGGGGATTCACATGCAAATAATGTGTCCACCCACTTTGAAAAGCTTTATTCTAATCATTTACTACTAATAATTACTCTGTACTAAAACCTCTTTACTGACTCTGTAGCTATTTCCCCCTGATTAAAGGTTTTTGCCATTAGTTCCCTAACAGAAAGGAGAGAACTCCTCTCTGCCCTTGCCTGCCATTTAACATTCAAACTAGGTGAACTAATTTTGGCAACCTCATAATTATCATTCATTGCCCATGAGAAAATTGAAATACAGCACACTGATCTGAGTCTCCATTCTACAACACCCCCGAAAATCCCAAGCACATAGAAATCACTGTATGAACTATCAAGAATACATTTTTAACTTGTCCCACAACTCCTGGAAATAGCCATATAAAGGCTCTTTATTGTCAAGGATGCTTCTAAAAATGTGTCATAGAAGAAAAGTGAAATGAAAACAACAAAAGATATTCAACAATGATAGTAGTTTCTTCCAAGAATAATTGAAAGACCTTGAGATTGGAAGTTGAGACAATTGGATTTCTGACCACTCTTTCCCTTTGACTGTGTAACTCTGGGAAATACCCTGAATTTGTGTTTCAAGTTCTCCATCTGTAAAATAAAAAAGAAATAACACCTGCCTTATTTTATTTTGTTTGGGTTTAGGATAAAATTGTATTATGCATGATAATCTGAGAATTTTTTAAAAGTTACCACACAGATGTGAAGTTCTCCTAAAACAAACTTAATTTCTTTATAAATATACTCATGCCACCGAAGTTTTCATCCTTTAATATTTAATATCATCATTATTTAGGCCCATATCTAGGTTAAGGAAATAAGATTGAAGAAACAAATTGCCTCTGATCTCCCAAAAGATAATGAAGCAAATCAATATATACATATACAAAAGTCTACACACTTAAAACCTAAAATAACTTTCATAAATTTGGTGTTCATATTAAAGTTATATTTTAGCTGCATAAAATAATTATCTTAGAATTTTTTTAAGTCCGTAAACACTATGACACTTCTGAAAATTTAAGGTTGTCCTTTTAAAACTGGAAGCCCAACAGTCATTTCCTTCCAGAATGTTTAAGACTATAAGGCTTTTGGTACCAAACTCTAGTTTTAGCTCTTGGATGTTCTACTTGTTATCTGGGTGATTTGAGTTAAGTTTTTCAACTATTCAGTTTTCTCATCAGTAAAATGAGAATAATAACAGTACCTCTATAATAGGATATTTGTGTGAGATTAGAATCAAATAGCATATGTAAACGTCTTTAGAACGATGTTATATTTTCATAATTATTACTTTCTATTTTTATAAATTTTAGAGGATTAAGAATCTGCTGAAACCAATGAGATTAAATTTTAAACCTCAGAATAAATTGGAGAATGTTTGCAAAAACTGCAAATGATTTGGATTTAATCAAAAATGAGAATTTTGGGAGTAAAACATCTATCCCTCTTGCTTCCGCCTCTTAGACTAAGTCCCAGATAGAAAATGGATATTTGTTAGAGAGGGGACTGATGAATTATCAAAGGACAGCAAGTGACCCCAATTACTTCTGTTTATTAATTATAGGAAAGACTGAACCATGAAATTGGAAGGATTTTCCAGTAACGGAAAGTTTATTTAGATAACTAGGGACACAATTCTACATTTTCATCCCAACTTACACAAAGGGCCTCACTTTCAAATAATTATGGTACTCTATCCTGTCCAGTAATATTTAAAATTGCAAGTTGGTCATCAGAATCTACATTTTTAAAGATAAAGTTCAAAACCTGATGCCTTCCCATAGCTTCCCTTGACTATCCCATGAAGAAGTGTTCTTTTCCCCCACACTCATGTGCAGATTGATTATTTGAGGTTCATGTGATGGTGAGTTTTATTGTAATCATTCCTGTCGTGCCTTAACTCCTGTACAACACAGGACCTTGTCTTTTATATTTTTGATCATCTGCACTCTTCCAAGCACAAAGGGATAAAAGAATCTGCCCACAGCTACACAAGTAGACACAGGCATGAGGATACAACCCAAACCCTGGCATTGTTTCTAATATTTTTTTCCCCACACATTACTCTCACACAATTTTTTTTTTTTAAAGCAAACAGGAAATTTACTGGGTCACACACAAAACTGGAAAGCTCAGGAACTTAAGGTGGCTGGAGCCATTTCTCAGATGATCTCATCAGGGACCCATCTCTTAGCTCTCTGTTCTGAGGTAGCAGAGAGCTGCAGCACATCCCACCAGTTTACACTCGTGGTGGAGAGAGTGGGCCTGTTTCCCAGAAGTTCTAGCAATCCTCCCAGAGCTGGTTCTCATTGACCAAACTGGGTCACATGCGTGACTGGTTACTATGCTTCTTACTGTGTCACGTGCCCAACCTAGCACTGGGGATTGGGGTCCTCTCCACCCAAACCTGATTGATTGAGAGATGGGAAAGGGTGGCCCTTCAAAGGAAAAGAGGGTGCTGCTTCCAGAAGACAGGCAAGTGGAGGCTGAGAAGGCAGGAAAGGGTTCCTATTCACTGTCTCCCACATTTTGACTCACACAATTTTTATTGGCAAATATGGACAAATCTTCATGCCACAGCTGTTCTGAAATTCCAAGATTTAGTTGAAAATCTCGTACGAGGCAGATTAGTTTAATAATGATAAAGAACAAAGATTCAGATTCTTTTTCAATATAACAACATAGTCATGATACAAATGAGGGACAGATACCCTTCATTTTCAATAATGAAATACATTCTGAAACATACCATCTGTAAGCCTTTGCCTAGAATTCATCTAAAATGTATTACTTTTCAGTTCTAACAAAGCCAACGTATCACCTTTCTATGTGTGTATACAAGATTCGCGTCAGTTTACTGTTAAATATATTAAGGTGATTTGTGTAAGGAGAATGTGTTTTTGAAGATAGGGATTCTAATTTGGGATCCATTCATGATAAATTAGTTCTGTGGGACTCAGATAAAGATAATTGAATGCTTCCCTTTATCTTTCATGTTTCATTTATGCATTGAATTATCTATGATCTGAAGTTCAGGTTTAAGTAATATCAGGTGCTTACTGCTGACCACCATAGCTGTCCATTTCATTTAAATATTTGTGTCTGTTGATTTTTGGTTTGTCTTTTTGTGAAAGTAGGTTTTACCCCTAAAAAGTTTTAAAAAATCCTTTTGTAATATAAATTATCTTCTCCAGACATTTTATCTTTCCTGATTTTTCATTTATTTTGTTTTGTTTGTTTGTTGAACTCCTAAAATTAGTGAAAAATGGTGGATCATTTAGACTTTCATATTACTTTATATTTTCAAGTCATGCTTGTTTATATCAATACTGAATGAAAGGGGGACAAAAGATTTGTTTTATCATAAAGAGGCAACAAAATATCATATGCATCATTTTAAGTGTATGATGTTATGTTTCAATGTTCTTTCATCACAAGCATGAATGTTACCTAAGTTTTGTTTCACAAAGTCTTGCTCCAAGATGAAGCCAAGAGCTAAGTCAAGTACTTGTTTCAGAGGTAAAGAAAGATAAGAACATGTTAATGTCATGGAACTGTCTATTGCTGGAGAAATGCAATTTTGGGAGAAATATTCATTATGTTGAGAAAACAAAATTTCTTGAACCATGTCTTTTCACTTGCTAACAAAGTAGCTAGGGAATTCCAGATCTTACTTCCTATATTTAAGCGTAAACTTCTGTTCAATATAAGACATAAATGTGCAGAAAAATGCACTTTCATTTGATAAACATCAGTATAAATATGACATCATTAATTTTGATTTCTAAGAGAAGCAGGTGATATAAATGTGTACTTTTACCTTAGCATTGCACTTGCTAAAATTTATAAGACCTTGCTTATTTTTAAAAATGATCGTTTAGAAAGGTTTTCTTTTCCATTTTCTGTAAAACTAAAGAGTGAACCTCGTATTTGTAGACATTTGAAAAAAAAATCAGAATAAGATTGCTAGGTTAGATTTTTTGAAGTGGTTAACTTCTAATTACTAGACAGAAATCAATTGCATCTCTACCAGAAACAAATCCACAAGATGGCATTAGATTTTTCATAGTTTGATCCCTTAATAATAAACAGCAAAGGTAAAGATTTGATATCTCTTTCTGGAAAATTTGTAACATGGCATGATACTAGATTTATAAACAAAAGAAAAGAACCAGATATTGTTTAACTGCTGTCCAGCAACACTGTGCCAATTTATGTGTCTACTAGCATTGACTGAGATGCTAGTTATAACACATATGATTGTTTTATTTCCTTGCAACCTTATTTTAATTAGCCAGTAAACAGAGAAATAGGAAAGTTAAGAAACTTTCCATAGGCATGTTCAAAGTCAAGGCCAGAATGGACTTCAGTGCTGTGTTCCACACTGTTATTCTGGATGCCAAATGCATTGTTGTTCTTTGACATCCTTTGTACATCAGTATCTCCCATTGCTGTCACCCCCAAGATCCTGAAAATAATCCTGCTGCTCTTTTATTACACAATGGCTACTCTGCCAAGAGTTATACTTGCAGGGTAATATTTGACCTATTCATTAAATTTTCATTTAGCTCATCATCTATTAAATTTCAACTCATTTTGTGGAAATGTTGTAGCTCATATTTTCTTATTCCTATCTGACTTAAAACATAGAAACTTTGTTTAAAATCTTAAACTGAAGAAAAACTGAATCATCAAACAGATATGTAGGTGCGTTTAGGGATGTATGGGTGTATTGAAAGGAATGTGGGATTGAGGACAGTGCTGGTTTGAAACTGCTGTATACGCCATAAAGCTATGTTTGTTTGTTTTATTAATTTTCATTTTTTTTAAATACCAAAAACACCAAATAAACACAAACATTCCTAAATTTTGATCATTCCATTCTAGATATATAATCAGTAATTCACAATATCATCACATAGTAGCATATTCATCATCATGATGATTTCATGGAACATTTGCATCTATTCAGAAAAGGAAATAAAAAGACAACAGAAAAAAATTCATACATACCATACTCCACTCCTCCCCCTCATCGATCACCAGCATTTCAAACTAAATTTATTTCAACATTTGTTCCCCCTATTATTCATCTTTACTCCATATGTTTTGCTCATCTGTTGATAAGGAGATAAAAGGAGTATTAGACACAAGGTTTTCACAATCACACAGTCACATTGTGAAAGCTTTATCATTACACAATCATCTTCAAGAAACATGGCTACTGGAACACAGCTCTACATTTTCAGGCAGTCCCCTCCAGCCTCTCCATTACATCTTGACTAACAAGGTGATATCTGTTTAATGTGTAAGAATAACCTCCAGGATAACCTCTTAACTTTGTTTGGAATCTCTCAGCCACTGATAATTTATTTTGTCTCATTTCACTCTTCCCCCTTTTGGTTGAGAAGGTTTTCTCAATCCCTTGATAGTGAGTCTCAGCTCATTCTAGGGGTTTTCTCAATCTCTTGATGCTGAGTCTCAGCTCATTCCAGGATTTTGTTCCACATTGCCAGGAAGGTCCACATCCCTTGGAGTCATATCCCATGTAGACAGGGGGAGGGTGGTGAGTTTGTTTGCTGTGTTGGCTAGAGAGAGAGGCCACATCTGAACAACAAAAGAGGTTCTTCTGGGGGTGACTCTTAGGCCTAATTTTAAGTAGGCTTGACTTATCCTTTGTGGGGTTAAGTTTCATATGAACAACCCCCAAGATTGGGGCTCAGCCTATAGTTTTGGTTGTCCCCACTGCTTGTGAGAATATCAAGAATTCAACTTGGGGAAGTTGAATTTTCCCCTTTTCTCACCATTCCCTGGAGGGGACTTTGCAAATACTTTTTTATTCACTGTTCAAATCACTCTGGAATTTATCAGGGCATCACTCTGGACAAACCAACAAAATCTCATGTCATGCACATATAGTGTTCAATTAAGCTGTCTATATAAATTATATTATGAAATGCACTAGTCAAACTATAAATTTTGTACCAAATGAACATTTTTTGCTTTAGTCTCACACATAAGGTAAAATTTTAAAATAATAATTACTATCTATAGAAAGCCATGTTTTAAAATCCTATTTCAACATGTTGGGCGGGATCTTTTTGACTAAGTTGTTTCCATGGACATGTGACCCACCCAATTGTGGGTAGGACCTTTTGATTAGGTGGTTTCCATGGAGATGTGCCTCCATTCATTCAAGGAGGGTCGTTTACTATAATCCTTTAAGAGGGAATTATTTTGGAAAAGGTTTCAGAGCCCACACAGCCATTGACCTTTGGAGATGCAGAAATAAAATGCCCCTGGGGAAGCCATTCTGAAAGGAGAAGCTTAGAGAGAAAGCTAGCAGACATTGCCATGTGCTTGCTCAGCTGACAAAGAAACCCTGAATGTCATCGGCCCTTTTTCGGAGTTAAGGTATTCCTTTCTGGATGCCTTAGTTTGGACATTTCTATGGCCTTAGAACTGTAAACTTGCAATGTAATAAATTCTCTTTTTAAAAGCCATTCCATTTCTGGCATATTGTATTCTGGTAGCATTTAACAAACTAATACAAGGACTAAAAGCTATCCCTCAGTTCCTTTAAATAATACCATGAGGCCAAATTAGATTAGCTTTTTTTTCTCATACATATGTACTAGTGGAAGCTATTCTTTTCCCAGTTAAGAAATTCAAGAGGGCAAAGTACTATAAGGATAACTAGTCTAATTTATATATAATATACTTTACAATTTTGGTATTTTGGTATTATATACTTTACTTATAATCTATCTCGTAGGTGATCAAGACGAACTCCAGAATTGCTACACTGAATTTGAGAACTACTGAAAAGATCACTGCTCCCAAGCAGGTTTTGCTATCTGCTTCAAAAAAAAAAAAATCTTCAGAACTTTCACCAACCATGATGATTTGAATCTGAACACCCCTGAAAACCATGTTCATAAAATTAATCCATTCTTGAGGAAGTGAACTCATTCTAATTAGGAAATTCTTGATGAGGTAACTTCAATTAAGGTACGGCCCAACTCAATAAGGATGGGTCATAACCCTACTATGGAGTCCTTTATTAAAAAATGGAATTCAGACAAATGGAGAGAAAGCCACAGATTTAGCAGCCAGAAGCTGAAATCAAAGAAATACAGAAGAGAAGGGAGAGGACAGAAGAGGCTGCATGTGCATTGGACTTATCCTAGCCTTGAAACCATGAGCAAATAAATTCCCATGATTTTTAAGTCAATCTGTCACATTGTGTTTGCTTCAGCAGCCAAGGAAACTAAAAACCAATCACTATTGGCCCCAATCCCATTTGATAGATACATTTTGGACAGTGCCATTTCAGCATTTCCATTACTAATTTTGTGGTTAAAAAAAAAAAGTAGCTAAACTGATCTTGGAGCCCACCAGCCTGTGGAGAAAATGATGTTTCCTTAGCATTTAATACCACATTTTACCAGTTCATCTTTCTCCAGGCTTCTCAACTAACTCATTTAAGAAGGCCCTAAGTCTGTGGGGTCTTCACAAGTATTTCCGAAAGGTCTCAGTCATGTAACCAGAAGACCAGAAAAAAATACGGAAATACTTGAATACTAAATGTTTAAAAAAGATGTGATATGAGATATTAACTTTCTGTACTATAGCATGCATTAGCTTGAATAGAGTATATGATATCCTGTCATAACATAATGAAGAATTCTTAATTTGGGGAGAAAAAAGTTAGATATGCCTAATCTTTTCAATTTAACAGGAGTATCCACATGGAGTTTATCCTTTGTGTAAGAGTAAGTCACAAATTCATACTGTGTAGAAAATGCCCATCTCCCTCCCAGCCTCTTCTAGGTATCCACCATTTCCTGATTGTTGCTTCTATGAGAGGCTAGAACCTATTAAAAGTGTAAAATCCTTGTGCTGCCAAAACTATTCTTTGCTCCCTTTGATCCAGCTACTGTTAGCATAATGGTGGCATTACAGAAATGGTAGAACATATTCCTTCTCCAGAGGTGTTTGATCTACTGCATTCTGTTCCTCTTAAGAGAGTTTAAAACTCCTCCCTGCATCCTGAAAGAGAATGCGGACAACCTATGCTAATAAACTCAGGCAAACATTGTGAGTAAGAGGAAGCATCATTTCATTCACATCATATGAAACACAAAGACAAGTTTGAAATATTTTTATACCCAGATCAACACAAAAAAATAGTAGTATTTTTTACATACCAGGAAATAACAACCTAAAAAGAATCATGCTTCTTGATTTTAAAACTTATTAAAAAGTTGCAAATGATCAAAACAGCATAATACAGGCACAAGGACAGACATTCAGATAAGTAAAAGCCAACTTAGAGTTCAGAAATAAACTCTCACATCTATGGTCAGTTTATTTGTGACAAGGGTGCCAAGTCCACCATATATATTCATTAATAAATGGTTCTGGGAAACTGGATATCTGTACGCAAAAGAATGAAGGTGGACCCCTACCTTACACCACATTTAAAAATTAACTCAAAGTGGATCAAAGACCTAAAGATAAAAAACAAAAACTCTGAAAATCTAAGAAGAAAACATAAGGAAGCATCTTCAAAACCTTATGTTAGGTAATGCTTTTTTAGACTTTACACCAAAAGCATGAGCAACGAAAGAAAAAATAAATGAATGGAACATAATAAAAATGTAAACCTTTTGTGTATCATAGGACTTTATATGAAATTGCAAAGACCATATACAGAATAGGAGAAAATATTTGGAAGCTAAATATCTGATAAGGGTTTAAATCCAGAATATATGAAGAAATTCCACAGCTCAATGAGAAAAAGACAAACAACCCAATTCTAAAATGGGCTAAAGATTTGAATAGACATTTCTCAAATGGTGTAGAGTATCTGTTTGGGATAATGGAAAATTTTGTTAATAGATGATGGTGATGGTAGAGCAATATGTGACTGTAACTAACACTACTGAAATTTGTATTTGAATGTTGTTAAAGGCGGAAATTTTAATTTGTTTATTTGGTTATCAGAATAAAAGTTTAAAAAAACATAGAACTGTACAAAACACTGAACCTTTCTATAGTCTATGCACTATAATTAACACTATAATATTGTTGTATCAATTTTGACAAAAATCAACACATTAATACAAAGTGTTAATAAATTTAAAAAGTATGTGCATGTTTTAGTTTGCTAAAGCTACTAGAATGCAATATACCAGAAACAGAATGGCTTTTAAAAGGGGAAATTTATTAAGTTGCAAGTTTATATTTCTAAGGCCATAAAAATGTTCAAACTAAGCCATCCAGGGAGAGATATCTTGATTCAAGAAAGGCCAATGGGTCCAGAACACTTCTGTCAGCTGGGAAGGCACATGGCAAAATCTGCTAGTTTTCTCTTCTCATTTTATACAGCTTCCCCAGGGGCATTTTCCTTCTGCATCTCCAAGGTCTCTGGCTATGTGAGCTCTGTTGGCTCTAAAGCTTTTTCCTAAATGGTTCCCTCTTAAAGGACTCCAGTAAGCAATCCCACCTTGAATGGGTAGAGATACACCTCCATCGAAACTGCCTAATCAAAAGTTACCACCCACAATTGAGTGAGTCACATCTCCATGGAAATAATCAAAGAGATCCCACTCAGTAATATTGGATGAAGATTAAAGAACATGGCTTTTCTGGGGGTACACAACAGATTCAAACCCTACAGTGGGTGTGTGCACGTGCGTGTTTCAGGGGTGGGGGTGGGGGTGATATGGGAATTCTGTACTTTCTGAAGACTTTTTCTGCAAATATGAAAGTGCTTTAAAAATTAAAATCTATTAAAAACTAAATAAAAAACAGTTTTGGGGTGCATGGGGTGGTTCAGTGGTAGAATGCTCACCTTCCATACGGAGACCCATGTTCAATTCCTGGATTATGCACCCCACCTCCATCCCCCCAAAAAAAGTTTGAAAAGAAAAGATAGTTTTGTAAGTTTTTAATTAATGATGTTGTTTGATATGCAAAGCAAAATTCAGAAATACAAATTTTAAGGTTTTTTTTTTTTTTATCAACTATAAAATGGTAACTGACGTCTACAGCCTGGATTTTGAATCCCACCTGAACCACCTACTTTCTGGAAGAGCTGTTTAGCTTCTCTATACCCCAGTTTAGCTTCTCTATTTCCAGTTTCCTGAACTGGAAAATGGGAATAATAATACTATCTAGCTTATAATGTCATTAGGATGATTAAATGAATTAATATTTGCAAAGCACTTAGCAAGGTGCCTAGTACCCAGTCCATATTCTATAAGTACTTGCTAAATAATGTAAATAATTTATCCCATTGGAAGTTTTACAATCAGATTTTAAATCGTCTTGTGAGAGCATCTTCTTTCTTTTTTTAAGTGAAAATAAAGACGAAAGCATTTTATAAATCTTAAATGTTGAAGTGTTAGTTTTAAAGAGAAAAGAATCTATTAACATTAAAAAATGTTGCTCCAAAGATAAAACTGGTAGATTGGAAATAAATACAAAGATTTTCAAAAAAGATTTTGTTTTCCATGGCTTAGGGAAATGAGAGCCTTGTGGTAAGCTGGAGGTTGGAAATCTAAAATGTATTTTTGTTTGCTATCTCCAAATTAGTGTTTATCAAGTGTGCTTTTCTGACCAACAGCAACTGAAAAATCTTGAGTGGTAATAAAAAATGTAGAGCCCTAGGCTTTCTCCAGGATTTATTAAATGAATATATCTAGAGATACCTGCTATTTATGTTAATCTGTAATTTCATTAAAGTCACTATTTGATATGTATGCCTATTCAAGTTTAAACCTACTATTCCAAATATATGATCATACAAGTATGAAAAGCCAGCCACTGAGCATGGTTTATAACAGTGTAAAACAGATACCATATACATGTCCAATAAAAATGGCATTGGTTTTAACACCACCTAGGAAAGAATCTTTTCAAAATGTTTATCATGAATCCAGTCTTGAATAAACAATCAGGAATTAGAGATTCAGGATATTCAACAAGGCATTGGCCTCAACTCATTAAAAATGATGATCTCACACACAAAAAAGGATCATGCCAGTGCAAATGATTTTTGCCCATAGAACT
This sequence comes from Tamandua tetradactyla, assembly GCF_023851605.1. NCBI lineage: Eukaryota > Metazoa > Chordata > Mammalia > Pilosa > Myrmecophagidae > Tamandua > Tamandua tetradactyla. Next base: position 24,566,564 of record NC_135352.1, on the reverse strand, counting down.
GCAAATTATGTTCAGAAGAAGGCAAATGAATATCGCTATATAACTATTGATCAATTTTGCCAGTTATTGCATCTATTTGTAAATTCATTACAACATTCCTTAGTTGACATATATGTATGGCCTCCTGATTTTTCCTTTGTACTGGGTTGTAATATCTTACTGATTCTTTAATTAACTAATAGGTTAATGTGCTGGTTTGAAAGGAAGCATGCCCCCTAAGAAAAGCCATGTTTTAATATAAATCCCATTTCTTAAAGGTAGAATAATCCCTATTCAATACTGTATATTTGAAACTGTAATGAGATCATCTCCCTGGTTGATGTGATTTAGTTAAGAATGGTTGTTAAACTGAATTAGGGGATGACATGTCTCCACCCATTTGAGTGGGCCTTGATTAGTTTCTGAAGTCCTATAAAAGAGGAAACATTTTGGAGAATGAGAGATTCAGATGAGATTCAGAGAGAGCAGAACGATGAAGCCATGAGATGCAGAGAGTCCACGAGCCAGCAACCTTTGGAAATGAAGAAGGAAAATGCCTCCCGGGGAGCTTCACGAAATAGGAAGCCAGGAGAGAAAGCTAGCAGATGACGCCGTGTTCGCCATGTGCCCTTCCAGCTGAGAGAAGCCCTGACTTTGTTCGTCATGTGCCTTCTCACTTGAGAGAGAAACCCTGAACTTCATCGGTCTTCTTGACCCAAGGTATCTTTCCCTAGATGCCTATGATTGGACATTTCTTTAGACTTGTTTTAATTGGGACATTTTCTCGGCCTTAGAACTGTAAACTAGCAACTCATTAAATTCCCCTTTTTAAAAGCCATTCTGTTTCTGGTATATTGCATTCTAGCAGCTAGCAAACCAGAACAGTTAAAAACACAATTCTCCCTGTTTAATTTTAAATTTGAATGAGAGTACAATTATTTCCTCTTTTAAAATTTTCTGACACATTTCTTATAAACAAGCATGCATATTTTTATGCCAATAATATTGTTCTTAAGAAGAATTTAAATAATGCACAAATACTTGAGAAATTTAAAAAATGCTTAATATGAAGAGTTTCCTGCTTTTCTAAACAATACATTTTCACTGCAAGATATATATATATATATATATATATATACAAGCACACATATATGATAGTCTATAAAGGCCAGACACCATTGAAAGCAGAAACTGCCTTCAATTTTTGGAGTCCTTTCTGCCTAGCATAGTGACAACCTGAACACTGAGCAATGCATTATTTATCTATTGCTGTGTAATAAATTGCACCAAAGCTTTTTGCCTTAAAATAATAATCTTATTATCTCACAGTTTCTGCGGGTCCTGAATTCAGCTAGGGCACACCGATGATAGCTTGTCTTCACTCTACATCATCTAGAGCCTCAAAGGGAACACTCAAAGACCAAGAAGGTGAAATGAGTGACCAGAGAGAGAGAGATGAGTAAAAGCTAACTTTTTCATGACCTACCCTTGAATTGCATCACAGCCACTATGTCCTATTTATTATGCCTGAGTCACTAAGTCCCTTTAAATACACTATTTGATATGTATGTCTATTCAAAGGGAAGGGCATTTAAAGGGAATGGCATTAGGCCTCATTTTTTAAAAGAAAGTTGCTAAAGAATTTGAGGACATGTTTTAAAACCAATACAAGGAAATTGAGCAAATAGTTACGACTACCAACAAACTCAACTCAGATGATAAATGAGGAAAGGAAAAGAAACCAGGCCTCAGTTTCACAACAATCATTAACACTCCAATATATTTAACCTGCCTCAGATTGTTGATACATTGATGCTCACCAACCCAATCTGCTAAAATAACTGTTTTCAAAGGCATTATAAATATTTATTAATGTTCTAAGAAATGATGAATATGCACCTGTGTGATATTAAGAATTACTGATTGTATATGTAGAATGGAATGATATCTTAAGATATCTTAATGTTTTGTTTTTTGTTAATTTTTTTAATTAATAAAAAAGAGTCAAATATCCAATCTAAAGAAAAATACTTATTCATTTAAGCTTTCCTCTACATTTACATGTTGATACACTTATTAAAATATTCCTAAAATATATATATATTTATTGAAGGGTTTGGAATCAGACAATGATATAATGGAAGTAGAAATTTAGAAACATTAATTTGGTAATATTTAATTAGATAGAGGAGAGGCTGAAGATAGAGAAGCCAGTTACAGGCCATTATTACAGTTCAAATGGGAAACGTTTAGTTAAAAATTGATAGGGCATAGTGATTAATTAAAATCTGTGAAAATGTTTTCATATTTTAAAACTTCAACTTCCATGTGAGACTAAAGTAAAAAATATTTATCTGGTACAAAATTTATATTTTGACTAGTGTATTTCCTAATATAACTTATGAAGACAGCTTAATTGAACACCATAAGTACATGGAACATTGAATAGGGCATTAGATTTTGTAGGTTTGTCCAGAGTGATGCCCCAATAGATCCCACAGTGATTTGAACAGTGAATAAAAAAAGTATTTGCAAAGTCCTCTTGGGGGAATGCTAAGAAAGGAGGAAAATTCAACTTCCCCAAGTGGAGAATTCTTGATATTCTCACAAGCAGTAGGGACAACCAAAGCAATAGGCTAAGCCCCCAATCTTTGAGTTAGTTCATATGAAACTTAACTCCACAAAAGATAGGCTAAGTCTACTTAAAATGAGGCCTAAGAGTCACCCCCCCCCCCCAAGAGAACCTCTCTTGTTGCTCAGATGTGGACTCTCTCTCTCAGTCAACACAACAAGCAAACTCACTGCCCTCCCTCTCTCTACATGGGACATTGCCTTCCTAACAATGTGGGACTGAAATCCAAGAATGAGCTGCAACTCAGAATCAAGGGATTGAGAAAACTTTCTCAACCAAAAGGGGAAAGAGAAAAATGAGACAAAATAAAAATGTCAATGGCTGAGAGATTACAAACAGAGTCAAGAGGTTATCCTGAAAGTTATTCTTGTGCATAATACAGATATCACCTTTTTTAGTCAAGGTATAATAGAGAGGCTGGAGGGAACTGCCTGAAAATGTAGAGATGTGTTCCAGTAGCCATGTTTCTTGAAGATGATTGTATAATGATATAGCTTTCACAATGTGACCGTGTGATTGTAAAATCTTTGTGTCTGATGCTCTTTTTATCTACCTTATCAACAGATGAGTAAAATATACAGATTAAAAATAAATGAATAATAAGGGGAAATATTAAATAAATTTAGTGGATTGAAATGCTAATGATCAATGAAAGGGAGGGGTAAGGGGTATGGTATGTGTCATGGTCAATTCATTTGTCAACTTGGCCAAGTGGCGGTATCTGTTTGTCTGGTTGGGCAAGTGCTGGCCTGTCTGTTGGTATGAGGAGATTTCATAGAATTAAATCATGATCATGTCACTGCATCCACAGCTGATTCCATTTGTAAGCAGCCAAGCGGAGTGTCTTCTGCAATGAGTGATGCTTAATCTAATCACCAGAAGCCTTTTAAGGAGGATTCAGAAGAGACAGGCTCTCTTCCTGCTTCAGCCTGTGAGACAATCCTGTCGAGTTTGTCCAAACCCTCCACTGGAATCATCAGCTTCACAGACTGCCCTACAGATTTTGGACTCTACATTTCCATGGTTGTGTGAGACACTTTTATTAATTTTGTGTTTATGAATATTTCCTATTGATTCTGTTTATCTAGAGAACCCTAGCTAATACAACTTGGTACCAGGAGTGATTCTTAAGAAACAGAATCTTAAAAATGGGTTTTTATGGATGGGCCATGGTGGCTCAGAAGGCAGAATGCTCACCTGCCAAGCCAGAGGACCCAGGTTCGATTTCCAGTGCCTGCTCATGTAAAAAAAAGGGGGGGGGGGGTTATGAATGGTTTTCTACTCTGATTGTACTCAAAGGCATTAAAGACTTTGATTCCCATAATCAGAATGACACTGCCGATCCATGGAGTGAGTTGGCAAAAGAGATAGTCAAAATATCACCATTTGATTCTTCTAATGCTTTGCTTGTAAGAAGCCAGGCTCTGGGGGATAATGTTTTTTGACACCTTTACAGAGTTTTGCAGAAATAGGAGGTTTAGAGATGTTGGATGGTTATTGTTAGATACACTGGATACATTAATGAGTGAAAGAGACAAGCTTAAGTCCTCAAATGAGAAGCTTAAGCACCATGTGACAGATGTAGAAGTTTCTATGAGTGTCCTCATAGAAAATCTTATTTCCTGTTGCTGTAAACTTGAGATCTCTGAAAATTAAACTCAGAATCTTATTGTTAGAGTAGTAACTTTACAATATAAACTGAAATCTCAATCATGCATGGTATCTGCCATTAAAGTGAGGGCATTGATTGGAAAGGAGTGGGACCCTGAAAATGGGATGGTGACATATGGATTGATAATGATGTCGGGGGTGAGGTTGAAATGCTAGATCATGCTGAGTCTTCTCTAGATAACCCTGTAATAGTTTGCTCTGAGGACATAACTGCCCCACCTCCAGCCTGCCTTGAGGAGTTGGCCACTCAACCTCTACCTGAAGGGATCAGCCCTACAGTGATTAATCCTGTTTCACCAGATGAAACTGTAAATGAATGCCCTGAAGCAAATTGCTTGGAAGATATTTATAATTCTTTTCATGGCCCACCCCCACCACCCCTCATTTCTTCCAGACCTATAACTAGACCAAAGTCCCAAAAGGCCCCAAAAGGTGAGGTACAAAGTATCACACATGAGGAGGTACATTATATTTCAAAAGAACTATGTGAGTTTTCCATTTTATATAGACAGAAATCAGGGGAATGTGTGTGGCAATGAATTTTAAGGGTGTGGGATAATGGTGGGAGGAATATAAGGCTGGATCAGGCTGAATTTGTTGATATGGGCCCACTAAACAGAGATTCTGCATTCAATGTTATAGCTCAAGGGGTTAGAAAAGGTATTAGCAGTTTGTTTGGATGGTTGGTTGAAACATGGATCAAAAGGTGGTCAACATTACCTGAGGTTGAAATGCCAGAACTGCCCTGGTATAATGTAGATGAGGGGATCCAGAGGCATAGAGAGATTGGAATGTTAGAGTGGATTTATCATGGAAAAGCCTGATCTTATACCACAGGAATGTCTGGAGAATGCACCTTTTACCAGAACAATGAGAAATAAATTTGTGAGACTAGTGCCATCATTCCTGAAGAGCTCTGTAGTTACACTTCTCTGTAGGTCAGATATTACTGTGGGAACTGCTGTCACTGAGCTGAAATCCTTAACAACAATGGGGATGACCATATCCTAAGTTGGTAGAAGCCAGGTGGCAGCACTTTATTGGACATGGTTATTATAATAGACAGCAAACTCAAAACAGAAGTCACAATAATCTGACTCACAGAGATCTGTGGCATTGGCTAGTAAATCATGGGGTACCTAGAAATACAATAGATGGGAAATCTACTAAATTCTTGTTTGAGCTGTATAAACAAAAGAGTTCTCAGTTAAGTGAACAGAAGTCTAACCTGAATTACAAAAACATAGAGTCACGGCCCCTTAATCAATTTCCAAACTTGAGACAGTTTATAGACCCAGAGCCCCTTGAATGAAGATGAGGCCAGGCCCCTCTGGGGGAGAACCCTGTTGCACTGCCACAAATTTATACTGTTAATCTTCCTCCAAGCTTTCCCCAATGAGAACGATGGATTTTTACCAAGGTAACTGTGCATCGGGGAAAAGGAAATGGTCAGATATGTTGGGGATTATTAGACACTGGTTCAAAAGTGACATTAATTCCAGGGACCCAAAATGTCACTCTGGTCCACCAGTTAGAGTGGGGCTTATGGAGACAAGGTGATCAATGGAGTTTTAGCTCAGGTCTGTCACACAGTGGGTCCTGTGGGCCCAAGAGCCATTTTGAAGTTATTTCCCCCGTTCCAGAGTGTATAATTGGAATAGACATACTGAGCAACTGGCAGAGTTCTCACATTGGCTCTCTAACTCATGCAATGAAGGTTATTATGGTCAGAAAGTTCAAGTGGAAGCCACTAGAACTGCCCCTACCTAGCAAAACAGTATATCAGAACCAATACCAGATTTCTGGAGGGATTGCAGAGATTACTGCCACTCTTAAGGACTTGAAGGATGCAGGGGTGATGATTCCCACCACATCCCCATTCAACTCTCCTTTTTGGCCTGTGCAGAAAACAAATGGGTCTTGGCAGATGACAGTGGCTTATTGTAAGCTCAACCAGATGGCAACCCCAGAATTGCAGCTGCTGTTCTGGATGTGGTATCATTGCTTGAGCAAATCAGCACATCTGCTGGTACCTGGTATGCAGCTATTGATCTGGCAAATGCTTTCTTCTGAACAGCTGTTTTTTTTAGAAATCATTCCATTCTACATATGCAATCAGTAAAGAACAGCTGTTTTTAAGGGTCATTAGAAACAGTTTGCTTTCAGCTGGCAAGGATAACAATATACTTTCACTGTCCTATCTCAGGGGTATATCAACTCCTCAGCCCTATGTCATAATCTTGTCCACAGGGGGCTTGATCGTTTCTCCCTCCCACAAGACATCATACTGGTCTTTTTTGACCATTCTTAGTAGAGACTTAATGCTTAATCTTGGGCCACCAAGTTACCAGATTGATGATATCATGTTGATTGGGCCTGGTGAGCAAGAAGTAGTAACTACTCTAGACTTTCTGGTAAGGCATTTCCATTTCAGAGGATGGGAGATAAATCCAACAAAAATACAGGGGCCTTCCACCTCAGTGAAATTTCTAGGTGCCCAGGGGTGTGGGGCATGTCGAGATATCTCTTCTAAGGTGAAGGATAGGTTGCTGCATCTGGCCTCTCATAGGACCAAAAAAGAGGCACAATGCCTAGTTGGTCTCTCTGGATTTTGGTGATAACGTATTCCTTATTTGGGTGTGCTACTCCAGCCCATTTTTCAAGTGACCAAAAAAGCTTCTAATTTTGGGTGGGGACCTGAACAAAGAGGAGGCTCTGTGCCAGATCCAAGCTGCTGTACAAGGTGCTCTACCAGTTGGACCATATGTTCCAGCAGATCCAATGGTGCTGGAAGTGTCAGTGGCAAGTAGAGATGCTGTCTGGAGCCTTTGGCAGGCCCCTATAAGAGAATCACAATGCAGACCCTTGGGATTTTGGAGCAAAGACTTATCATCTGCTGCAGAAAACTACTCTCCTTTTGAGAAACAGCTTTTGACCTGCTACTGGGCCTTAGTAGAGACTGAATGCTTAACCTTGGGTCACCAAGTTACCATAAGACCTAAGTTCCTATCATGAACTGGGTGCTGTGTGACCATCAAACCATAAAGTTGGGCATGAGCAGCAGCACTCTATTGTAAAATGGAAATGGTATATGTGAGATAGGGCCAGAGCACGTCCTGAAAGCACAAGTAAATTATACGAGGAAGTGGCCCAAATGCCCATGGTCTCCACTCCTGCCACATTATCTTCTCTTTCCTAGACCAGGGCTATGGCCTCTTGGGGAGTTCCTTATAGTGAATTGACTGAGAAAGAGAAAACTTGGGCCTGATTTACAGATGGTTCACCACGGTATGCAGATGCCATCTGAAAGTGGACAGCTGTAGCACTACAACCCCTTTCTGGGGTGTCCTTGAAGGACAGTGGTGAGGAGAAATCTTCCCAGTGGGCAGAACTTTGAGCAGTGTGACTGGTTGCTCATTTTGCTTGGAAGGAGAACTAGCCAGAGGTGTGTCTGTATATTGACTTATGGGCTGTTGCTAATGGTTTGGCTAGATGGTCTGGGACTTGGAAAGACCATAATTGGAAAATTGGTGACAAAGAGGTCTGGGGAAGAGGCATGTGGATAGACCTTTCTGAGTGGGCTAAAAACATGAAGATACTTGTGGCCCATGTGAATGCGCACCAGAGGTGACTTCAGCAGAGGAAGGTTTTAATAATCACATGGATAAGATGACCCATTCTGTGGATACCAATCAGCCTCTTTCCCCAGCAACTCCTGTCACTGCCCAATGGGCTCATGAAGAAAGTGGCCATGGTGGTAGGGATGGAGGTCATGCATGGGCTCAGCAATGTGGACTTCCATTCACCAAGCCTAACCTGGTTACAGCTAGTGCTGAGTGCCCAATCTGCCAGCAGCAGAGACCCACAATCATCCCCCAGTATGGAACCATTCCCTGAGGTGACCAGCCATCTACATGGTTAAAAATCAGGAAGCATTTTTTAAGAAGATATCATTTGAGATAGGCCTTGAAGAATCAATCAAGTTTCAGATATAAAAAACTTAGGGAAAGACAAGGCAGAATACAGAAATGTGAAAACATATATGTGGTATATTCTAGTGACTATAAGTTATTAATGCAAGCTGTAAATTTCCATGTTACCTGACACAGGTAGATGATAGAAGAAAGAGCTACATTTTTACAAAACTTTTTCATTAGATAATATAACATATATACAATGCAAAGAAAGAAAAAACACAATAGTTTTCAATGCACGCTTCAACAAGTAGTCACAGGACAGAGCCCAGAGTTTGTCATGGGCTACCATACAATCCTCTCAGATTTTTTCTTCTAGCTGCTCCAGAATATAGAAGACTAGAAGGTATAATTTTTTTTTATCATCACATTTGAACTTTTTCCTTTTTTTGTGTGAAAAATAACATATATACAAAAAAGCAATAAATTTGAAAGCACAGCACCACAATTATTTGTAGAACATATTTCAAAGTATACTCTCTACTTTTAACATATGTTTTATATATACATATAAAGACTAGATGTTTCCAATAAGGAATTAAATTTGTCCACAATACACACAATAGCATGGGATAAACTGTACACACGTAACAAAGAATATAATCTGACAGTGTCTTCTAAACAGGAATATGCTGGCCTAGAACCCTTCTCCTTTTCACCTCTGTCAACCCAGCGATTGCATCTGCAATGCTTAGAAGGTATTGTAACAGTTTATCTTCCATAAGTAAAATTCTATCATTTTCAGAACAAAGTCTTCCTTATAAATTTTAACACAAAATGTATAAAATGCATTCATTTATTAACTGTACTTCTGTCATACACTGGCAACTTCGTTAACTCCTAGAAAGACTATATAATAAAAAAATTAGGACTCATCTGTCCACTATAAACACAGTAAAGTAAAACAAAATGTATAGGGTAATGGTTTATCTTGTCTAACTTACTGACATAGAGCCCCTGACCTCCCTTCTCTTTCCTCTCTGAAACAGCACAAACAAAATTGTACTGCTCTGAAGGTGGCATGACCATTCCATTTTCAAAAGATATTCCCTGTGAATTTTAACAAAACAATATATGCAAAATGTGTTATTTTACTATTTCTACTTTTAACATATTTTTAAAACTCTTATTGCATAGTGCAACACATACACAAAGTAAAGAAAGAAAAAAACAACAATTTTCAAAGAACTCTTCAAAAAAATAATTGCAGAAAGGATCCCAGAGTTTGGCATGGGCTACCCTTCTGTCATCTCAAATTTTTCCTTTTAGCTGTTCCAGAACACTGAAGGCTAGAAGGAATTTTTTTTATCATCACAATTGACATTTTTTTCCTTTCTTGTAAAAAATAACATGTAGACAAAAAGAAACAATAAATTTCAAAGCACATTGCAACCATTAGCTATAGAACAGATCTCAGAGTTTGGTATGGGTTACAATTCCATAATTTTAGGTTTTTACTGCTAGCTGTTCTAAGATATGAGAGACTAAAAGAAATATCAATATAATGATTCAGCAAGTATACTCAACTTGTCAAGCCCTACATTCTCTGTACAACTCCAGCATCACCTTTGATCTTTCTCTCACTCTTTAGGAGTATTTGGACTGTGGTCATTCTAACTTTTTCATGTTGGGAGGGGCTGTTGATAATATGGGATAGTGGGGGTAGACCTAGCTAATTTTCTGGAGATTTTGTCCACTCTGCATTTCAGGTTTTATCTGGTCCAGGGACCAATCTGGAAGTTGAAGTTTTCTGAAAAGTTACCTTAGTGTATGGAACATTTTTACAATCTTATATAATGCCCTAGTTGTTATTTAGGATTGGCTAGAATGGTTTTGATTGGGGTTTGGCAAGTTATGGTAGGTAGCAATGTCTAATTGAAGCTTGCCTAAGCGTGACCTCCAGAGTAGCTTCTTGACTCTATTTAAACTCTCTCAGCCACTGATATCTTATTTGTTACACTTCTTTTCCTCCTTATGGTCAGGATGGCATTGTTGATCCCACTGTACCAGAGCCAGACTCATCTCTGGGGGTCATCTCTTATGCCACCAGGGAGAATTTCACCCCTGGATATCATGTACCATGTAGAAGAGAGTGCAATGATTTCACTTGCAGAGTTGGGTTTACAGAGAGAAGTACCATATCTGAGCAACAAAAGAGGTCCTTCAGAAGTAACTCGGCATAGCTACAGGTAGGCTAATCTCTGTTACATACATAAGTCTCACAAGACCAAGCCTCAAGATCACGGTCTTGGCCTACTGATTTGGGTGTCCCTAACACCCATTATTAATGATTATCCACTCACGGACAATATTATTTCATCAATACTCCCCAATTCCACCCATGCCCCAAATATAAGATTATTTTGAAGCAAACCTCAGGCATACGATTTCTTATATTCATATCTTAGTATATATCTTTAAAAGAAAGGGACTCCTTCTTCTAAAACTTTTTATTGTATAATGTGTTTAACATATTTTGTGCACTTCTAAACATCTAGAAAGTCTAGATGTTTCAAATGAGGAGTTAGATTTTTCCAATGTATAACCAGCAGTGCTGAATAACTACACACATGTAACAATGGTTATATCTGAAAGTGTCTTCTAGATGGAAACATTCTGGTCTACAGCCCTTCATTTAACCTCACAGTTTTAAAAAATACAAAACTAAAACAATTCTTAGGTTTGGGAGAGAATAGGTATGATATTCAAGATGAGTCTAAAATTTGAAAAGCAACGCGTATGAAATAATGTTTGAAATATCAGCCATGGAAGGATTTTATACCCACTGACAAAAGAAAACATTAATTTTTCAAGTACACATGGAATATTTTTTTTTAAATGGGTCATATCTAGATCATCAGGAAAGCCTCAATAAATTTCAAAAATCAATTATCATACAGATTATACAAGAATGGGGTGAGATCATCAACATAGTGATGTAGACAGCTACTGAAAATCTCTCCTCAGAGATTCAGTATTAAAAAATAATTCTAAATTATTCAGAAATCTGGATGAGGCTATTTGTTATGGACCCTAACAAATCCCACATCGAAGAAGTAGAAGAATATGAGGTAGAAATTTCCATCCTGGACAGGCCGGTCTTGTCCCCCTCCCCTCAATCACTCTCATAAAGGGGGATGGGCAGAGAAACAGCAGCAGGGAACCCACACAACTGGGACACAGAATACATACTCTCTTCCAGCAGTGACCTGGGGGACAGGGGAGAACTTATCAAGGCCCAGGTCAGTGAGTCTGAGAAAACATGGACAGAAGCTGTGTTTCCAGCCCTGAGTCCTAAAGACCTCCCTCAAAACCTGTGAGAAAGGGCAGTGAGAGATGTGATCCTTGCCTGGGGGGAAGGCTAAAGATGGTGAACTCTGCCACAAATAAGGTGGGGGACACAGATGCATACTGAGCCAGATTTTGGCTGGCAAAGAGAGGGAACAGGAAACCTGCTTTTTCAGCCAGACCTGGAAAGATGCAAGTAGGAGTTAATCTGAGGGTAAGTTATTGAGCCGCACCATCTACTGGGGAGAACAGAAAGTACAGAATAATTGACAGGCTTTTTCAGAGACTACACAGAAAATTATTTCAGGCTAAGGAGTGTGGATCTAGCACCCATGCCTGGGAACATGACTCTGTTTTGGCTGAGAAACACGTGTAACCAAACTGTAAGAGAAGTTCACTTAAACAATTGCAGGCTTGCAGGATGGTGGAGAGCAGAGCACCACTGGGAAATGGTAGACATGTTTTACTCACAAACAGAGAAATTGCTGTGGTGTCCAGTGCCTACTCCTATTCCTGAGGCAGGCTACAGTATGCAGCCGGCTTTTGGAAAAGACTAAGAGGCAGAACAAACTAGGAGGCAGAACCATCACTGGCTGATTAAAGAGATGAACCAATGGAGAACAAACCCAACCAATAAGAAAACCCTAGGCAAGAGAAACAAAATGACCTCTAGAATAAACTAAGCAAAAAAGTCATATGCCTCAACACCAGTAGAAAATCATGACTCATACCAGGAAAAACAAAAATGTGACCCAACCAAAGGAACAAACTAACACCTCAACTGAGATACAGGAATTGAAACAGCTGATTAATGATGTTAAAATAGATCTTCTAAATCAATTCAACAAGTTGAAGGAAATATGGAAAAAGATATGAAGTATATAAAGAAGACACAGGGTGTCCATAAGGAAGAATTCAAAAGCCTGGAAAAACAAATGGCAGAACTTATGGGAACAATAGAAGTAATGAAAATCACAATGAAGACTTACAACAACAAATTTGAAGATGCAGAAGAAAGGATCAGTGAATTAGAAGAGAGGACATCTGAAATTCTACACACAAAAGAACAGATAGTGGGGAAAAAAAGGAAAATTTTGAGCAGAGTCTCAGAGAACTTAATGACAACATGGAGCACATGAATATACATGTATGGGAGTCCCAGAAGGAGAAGAGAAGGGAAAAGAAGAAGAAAGAACAATGGAGGAAATAATCAATGGAAATTTTCCATCTTATATGAAAGACATAAAATTAGAGATCATGGAAGCACAGCATACACCAAACAGAACATATTTGCATAGACCTACTCCAAGACACTTCTTGATTTCCCTTGTAGCTTGCTCATTGCTGGTGTATAGAAACATACCAACTTTAGCACGTTGATCTTGTATCCTTCAACTTTGTTGTTTTCATTTATTAACTCTAGTAGCTTTCCAGCAGATTTTTCAGGATTTTCCACATACAGGATCTCGTGATCTGTAAACAGGGAAAGCTTTACTTTTCCTTTCCAGTTTGAATGGCTTTTATTCCTTTTTCTTCCCTCATTGCTGTAGCTAGACTTCCAGCTCAGTGTTGAGTGACAATGGGCATCCTTGCCTTGTTCCTGATCTTAGAGGGAAAACTTTTAGTCTTTCCCCATTGAGTATGATGTTAGTTATGGGTTTTTCATCTATTCCCTTTATCATGCAGAGGAAGTTTCCTTCCTATTCCTGTCCTCTGATGTGTTTTCATCAAGAAAGGATGTTAAATTATGTCAAATGCTTTTTATGCATCAATCAAGATGATCAAGAAGATATGCTGAATTTTTTCAAATTCATTTCTACATCAATTGAGATGATCATTAGTTTTTCCACTTTGATTTATTGAGGGGGTGTATTAGATTTATTGCTTTTATTGCATTGAACCACTCTTGCTTACCTAGCATAAAACTCACTTGGTCATGGTATATTATTCTTTTGAGGTGCTGCTGGATTTGATTTGCAAGTATTTTGTTGAGGATATTTACATCTATATTCATTAAAAAGATTGGTCTGTAATTTTCTTTTCTTGTAGTATCCTTTCTGGCTTTTGTATTAGGGTGATGTTGCCTTCATAGAATGATTTAGGTAACATTTCCTCCTCTTCAGTTTTCTTGAAGAGTTTGAATATGATTGCTACCAATATTTTCTTGAATGTATGGAAGAATTTACATGTGAAACCATTTGGTCCTTTTCTTTTGGAGGAGTTTTTTGATGACTGATTCAATCTCTTTACTTGCAATTGGTTTGTTGAGGTCTTTATTTCTTCTTGAGTCATTGTTGATTGTCCTTGTTTTTCTGGGAAATTGTCTATTTCATCTAAGTTGTCTAGTTTGTTAGCTTACAGTTGCTCATAGTATCCTTTCGTTATCGCTTTTATTTCTGTGCAGTCAGTGGTTATATCTCCCCTCCCATATCTGATGTATTTATTTATTCCATTTACAATAGCAACCAAAAAAATGAAATATCTAAGAATAAATTTAACTAAGGCCTATACATAGAAAACAACAAGAAATTGCTAGAAGAATTTCTTGCACTTCCTAGTTTAAAGCATATTAAAAAGCTACAGTGGTCAAAACAACATGGTACTGGCAACAAAATAGACATACTGACCAATGGAATCAAGTTGAGTGTTCAGAAATAGACCTCATCTATAAATAATTGATCTTTCATAAAGCAATCAAGCCAATGCACCTGTGTCAGAGCAGCCTCTTTAATAAATGATGTTTGATGAAATGGATATCTACATAGAAAAGAATGAAGGAGGATCCATATTTCACACCCTAATACAAAAATTACCTCAAAATGGATCAAAGAGCTAGATATTAGAGCTAAGACCGTGAAACTTTTAAAAGAAAATGTAGGGAAGTGTCTTATAAATCTCGCAATAGGAAGCGATTTCCTAGACCTTACGCCCAAAGCATGAGCATTGAAAAAAGAAATAGATAAATGGTATCTCCTCAAAATTAAACACTTTTGTTCATCACAGAACTTTGTCAGGAAAGTAAAAAGGTGGCCTATGCAATGGGAGACAATATCTGGAAAGCACATTTCAGTAAGGGTTTAGTATCCAGAATATATAAAGAGAATCTTCAACTCAACAACAAAAAGACAAACAGCCCAGTTAAAAATGGGCCAAAGACATGAGAAGATACTTCTCGGAAGAGGAAATACAAATGGTTAAAACAAACATGAAAAGATGCTCAGCTTCACTAGTAATTATGGAAATGCAAATCAAATTCATAATGAGATATCATCTGGCACCCACTAGAATGGTGAGTTTCAAAAAAACATAGAATGGTAAGTGCTGGAGAGGATGTGGAGAAAGAGACACACTTATCCACTGTTGGTATAGAACTGCCATATGATCCAGCAATCTCATAACTAGATATATATTCAGAGGAACAGAAGGCAAAGACACAAATGTACATTTACACACTGATGTTTATAGCAGCATTATTTACGATTGCCAAGAGATGGAAACAACCCAAATGTCCATCAATGGATGAGTGGCTAAACAAGCTGTGGTATATACAGATGATGGAATATTACAGAGCTGTAAGACAGAAAAATTCATGAAACATGTAACAACATGGATGAATCTTGAGGACATTATGCTCGAGTGAAACTAGCCAGAAACAAAGGACAAATACTGTATGGTCTCATTAATATGAACTAACATTAATGAGTGAACTTTGAGAGTTGAAGTTTGGTGCTGAAGAACACAAACTGTGCCACAGGACTGATTGTAAAAATTCAGAAATGGATAGCACAATACTACCTGATTGTAATACGATAATATAAGTACACTGAATGAAGCTGAATGTGAGTAGGATTGAGGGAGAAGGACTGGGGGCACATATGAAACCAGAAGGAAAGATAGAGGATAAAGACTGAGATAGTATAACTTAGGAATACCTAGAATGGATAGTGATGGTGATTAAGTGTACACATAAAAAATGTTTTTGCATGAGAGACAACAAATGAATGTCAACATTGCAAGGTGTTGAAAACGGATGATATTCAGGGAAAAGTACAATCAATGCAAGCTAAGGTCTACAGTCAACAATAACATTGTAATATGCTTCCACTGAATGTAACAAAGGCATTATGCCAAAACTAAATGTCAACAGGTGAGGTGCATGAGGGATGAGTATGGATTCTTTGTGGAAGAAAAGGAAATGTCTTCATGTAGATTATGGTGGCGAAGGTATGCCTACTTAGGTTGGATTGTATGATGTACGAAAAAAATGTTAAAAATGAACAGAGAGAAAGAACTGCTAGAGAAAACGCCTAGAAAGAGATGTATCTATTCACAGTCGGTAGGGAACCCGGGAGGTACAGCCCTTCTAGAGGGCAGTATGGTGGCTTCACAGGAGGCTAGGGGTGGGGTTGCCATGTGATCCTGAATCCCTTAGTTAAGTGCATACTTGGAGAAACTGAGCAGGGACACAAATGGACATTTGCACACTAGTGTTTATGGTGACAATGTTCTTGAATTGCAGTGGATGGAGGTGATCTAAGGATACATAGATGAAGAATGGATATTGAGCAGCTGCAAGAAGGAATGAATTCCTGAAGCATACAACTAGGTGAATGAACCTTGAGAACAGTAGGTTGTGAAATAAGCCAGAAATGAAAAGATGAATACTATAATGCCTCACTAATGTGGACTAAATGTGCAAGCTCTGAGATTTGAATGTGAGAGAATAGATTATCAGGTGACGTCCTATTGTAAATATTCCTCGAAGCTCTTACAGCAGTCACATCTATTCCAGAGTGGCAACTGCTATTTCTAAATTCTGAGATGCTGAGCTCTTTCTGTACAGCCTGTTCATTCCATAGAACTTTGGTATTTGTGTGACACCTGAGACACAGAGCTAGAGTTCGACAGTTATGAAAGTTAGCATTACCCCATATAGCAAATGTCAGAAACACTGAAAAAATGATCAGACTTCAATTAGAGATATGAATGAAACTGATCTGGGTAAGACTAAGGTAAATCAGACTATAGGGTAAATGATGATCAACACTGTATTTTAAAACTTCAACTTCTATGTGGGACCAAAGAAGGGATGTTTATTTGGTGCAAAATTTATGTTTTCAGCAGCACACTAATTTCACTTATATGGTCAGCCTATTTGAGAAATAGGAAGTGAGATCATGTTGGTTTGTACAGATTGGTGAGATACCCCAATATATCCTAGAGTAAGCTGGACAGATGATTAAAAAAATATTTGCAATGTCCCCTTGAGGAACTGGGGAACACCGTGGAAATACTAAACTTCCCCACCTGGGGAAGACCTGTTATTCTCACAAGCACTGGGGGCTGCCAATTTATGGGGCAGGCCCTCGACCTTGGGTATTGCCCGTACAAAACTTACTCCTACAAAGAAGAAGCTAAGCATTCTTATGATTGTGCCTAGAAGTCACCCCCAGAAAAACTGTTTTCTTGCTCAGATGTGGCCTCTCTATACCAACTCTGCAGGTGTACTCCACCTTACATGGGACATGACTCCGAGGATTGTAAATCTCCCTGGCAATGTGTGACATGACTTCCAAGGATGAACCTGGCGCTGGCATTGTGGGAGTGAGAAAGGTTTCTTGACTAAAAGCAGGAACAGAAATGAAACAAAAGAAAGTTTCAGTGGGTGAGAGATTTCAAATAGAGTTGAGAGTTCTTTCTGGAGGTTATTCTTATGCAGTATATAGATAACTCATTTCAGTTTTTGGTGTATTGGAGTAGCTAGAGGGATGTACCTGAAACGGTTGAATTGTAATCCAATGGCCTTACTTCCTGAAGATGACTGAATAATGATAGTGCTTTTAAGGTGTGAAAACCCTGTGACTGACACTCCATTGATTGTATGGACAGATGAGTAAGAAAAAAAAAAGACAAAACAAATAAACAATACAAATAAACAATATGGGGGTTATGAGATGTTTAGGATGTTCTTTCTTACTTTTATTTTTATTCTTTTGGAATAATGAAAATGTTCAAAAATCTATTGCAATGATGAATGCTCACCTTTACGATGACACTGTGAACCACTGATTGTACACACTAGATGATTTTATCTCAGTAAAAAAAATCACTGATGAAAAAAATACATCATACAGATTATAGATTTATGATGAAGCAATAAATTTAAATCATTAACAGAGGATTTCTTAAAAAGCATTATGTCTCGAAAATTAACAACATGATATTAAAAAGCACCTGACCAAGGTCTAGTGGTGGTGAAGGGATGGGAATGGTAACTAAAGCTTATGGGTACAGATTTCTGTTTGAAGTGGTGGAAAAGTTTTGGCAGTGGACAGTGGTGATGATGACACAACATTGTGAAGTAATTATCACCACTGCATTGTACACTTGAAAGTGAGAAAAGTTATGTTGTATATATGTCACCACAATTTTTTTCAAAGGACAAAAGCACCTGAGCAAAATGAGAATCATTTTGAAGAACTTAGAATCGAACAACAATGAAAACATCTCATGTTAATGTTTGTGGAACAGAGCTAAAACAGTACCTAGACAGAAATATATAACTAAATAATTTCCAATGAATAAGAAAGATTGACAACAAATAGGTCAAGGATTTGACCCAGAGTTAATTTGCTAGTTATTCTGAAGTACACACAGTAGTGACAGGATAAATGCTTTCTTCTTTTCCTATATTTACCAGATTTTAGAGTAACACGTTGATGTAACACTAACAATCCTGTTTAAATGGTGGGGTTATGTGTAAATTTGCAGTTTTAATTTATACTTCTATAGAAGAAATTTTAAAAATGAAAACAGCCTAACTTATGATTACAAAAAAATTCCACTTTAAAAAGCCATCTGGCAATTAAGAAAGATATAAAAAAAAAAGAAAGATATATCTTCAGATAAGTATAATTCCTATGATTTTCTGAGGTATTAAAACTTCTGTTGAAGCTGCAGTAAAGTTTTTAAAGTTTTATTTTTCAATAAATTACATTTGTTATGATGTGTTTCCTTATATTCTGGGCGACTTTTTGTTCCTAAAAGGTGTTGTAAAAATAAATGTGTTGGTTTACACACACAAAAAAAACAAAACTTCTGTATATATGTGAATATAAATTGAAGATGGCTCATGAAATCTGAAACTGAGGTAGTTTCTGGAGGTTTTCTATAAAAGAGTCCCATAGCAAAATTGAAGACATCTGTTCTATGTCATTTTAAAAAAGATAGCACCTCTTATGCTGGGGCATTGGTTCGATACTCACTCTGAGGAACGGACATCGCTTCCTGAATCACCAATGCCTTTTTCTGCAGAACCTGGACTTTCTCTAGAGGTTTCCCATCTACGCACAGGCAGCACTGACAATACTCAGAGGTTATAAAACCTGACAAATCACAGCATGAGGTGAAAAAAGCTCTAGGACTGAAAAATATCAAGAGGAATTAGAAATGAAGGGCAAATACAATCATACTCGCTTAATTTATAGCTAAGTTATAATGGGTCCAATCCGGAAAAAAATTCAAAGTAGAAACATTTAAAAAACTGAAAAAGTTTCAATTGTGATGATTAATTTCATAATGTTGTCCTGTGTCACATTAAATAATATTTGTGTGTGTGTGTGTGTGAAGGAGACAATAAATTTAATAAGTGAATGAAGGAGCTGTAACTTCTTGGAAAATGTGAAAGGGAAGTTGTTTATCATTTTGAATTTCAAATCTAGCCTTCAGTTTCCAGGATGTTCTTTTATTCTTATTTTTATTTTTGGTGAATGGAAAGGAGAAAGGAAGGAGAACTGTTAGCAGGAGTTATTTTTCTTTTCCAGACTGGTCTGATGGATAGAAATTGAATAACACAGTTCAGCGTCTGTTGGTTTTTCTCTTCTTCCAAATAAAAAATCCTTCCAACAGTATTTTACAGAGCTTGTCTGAGTAATTTAGCCACGAGCACATAATGAAATATTTCTGATTCCCAAAAGAATTTGATTTGAGGGAAGTATGTGGGAGGAAGTCAGGTCCTTCATTTAGTCCCCCAATGTATGATTTTGAAAACGTTCAAACCTACAGAAAGTTGCAAGAATTACACAATGAATACCCAAAACCTTTCATATAAATTCAGTACTTCTTAATACTAATCATTAATATTTTGCCAATATCCAGCCTCTCCTCTCTCTACATAACATACACTCACACAGACTTCACACATACACACACATATATTACTACATATAATAACACCACACTTTTGGCAGTGGTGGGGAAATGAGGTGAACCATTTGTGGGTTAGTTGGAGACATCAAGACACTGTCCCCTAAACACTTCGGTCGGCATCTTCCAAGGACCAGGACATTTTTCTTACATAATTGCCTTATAAATTTCCCATAATCAGGAAAAATGAACATTGATACAATGCATGTATTTAAAATGTAATCATATTCAAACTTACCCATTTGATCCAATATGGCCAGGTTTTTTTATTGTTGTTTTCCTCCAACCCAAAATTTAATCAAAGAACAAACATTGTGTTGAGTTGCCAAGTCTCTTTAATCTCTTTTAATCTAGGAGAGTCTATTTTTTTTATGATTTTAACATTTTTTAAAGAGTGGTTGCTTTGCAGAAGGTCCTTCAGTTTGAATTTGTCTGATGATTACATCGTGATTAGATTCAGGTTAAAAGCTTCTGGCAGACATGGTATATGAATATATACTATTAAAAAAAAAGTTTCTGGCAGAAAAACCATACAGATGATGTTGTGTCCTTCTTAGGAAACATATGTCAGTTTGTGTCGTATTGGGGATAAATTTTTCTATTTGGTTAAAATAATATCTTTCATATTTCACCATTAGAAAGGTACTCTTTTATCTTATAATTAATAAGCTATCTTTAGAATGATAATTTAGTACTGTTTGATATCATATTCCCCAAAAAGCTTTTACACAGTGGTTTGAGCACTCATTCATGATTCTTGCCAGAATCAATCATTCAGATTATGTCTATACAATGATGTATTTTAAAAATATATATTATTTGGAATTTTTCTTCAAAAAAGAGCTTTCCCTTTCCACCGCCCATTCGATTTATTTTTTCTGGCACTGTGGACTCATCGATTTTTAACTCAATTTTTCTAATACCTTCCTGTCATTATTCACTTGAATGCTCAGATTGTCCCAAATTTCACAAGAAGGAGTGCTTTCAAGTCGGCTTCAATGTCCTTGGAACATGTCTCAATCAGCATTTGAGCATTTATTTTTTTCTGGCATAAGATGTTTGTGCAAACTAAAATACAACTTATACAAAGATTTTTATTTTGTTATTGTGTCTCTTAAATATATTTTAATCTAGAAGAGTAGCACCTCTGGTTTAAAATCATACTGGCATATTGAAGAGACTAGTACAGTTGCTACAACATTCCATCTTCTAGATTTGTCTAATTATTTCCTGTTGATGCTATTTAATTTCTTTTATGTATTTTCTATAACCTAAAAGTGAGCTCTAAGCATTTCATCAGATTCAGGGTAAGCATTTTTGGCAAAAATACCTCTTAGACAAAACAGTACTTCCTAGTGCACCACATTAGTAGGTATATAATATTTAGTTGTCCTGCCATTCATTTTAATAATTACCCCACCAATAAATTGAGATATAATTTCATCATATGTGTGGGCAATAAAACGATTTTACCACATTCATAAAATTCATGTTTATGTTTTATTCAAATGAGATATAATATTACCCAATGATTGTGAATGAGATTTTACTGATTTCAGTAACTACTGTTAAATAGCTTTTTAAGAACATACTCTTAAATATCAGGAAAATTGCAAGTGCGAATGAAATATCAATACATTTTTTAAATGAGATTCTAAAATTTTGGCATTTTCCTCTTACCCTACAATTCCACACCTAAAACTCTTAGATATTATCAAACTCTGTTATGTAACTCATAAGGATAAATTATATTGCAAATTTATAATTTATAAAGATATTTAGGATAGCAATATATTTTTAAATACAATTTTATTGAGATATATTATATCTTCACATACCATATAATCATCCAAATTGTACAATTAATGGGTCACAGTATCATCATGTATTTATAGCTGTGCATTCATCATCCAATGGATTTTTTTTAACATTTTCATTACTACGAAGAAAACAGAAATAAGAATAAAAGTAAAAATAAAAATAAGAACACCCAAACTATTCCATATCCCGTGCCCACCTGTTGTTTATTAATTTATTATCTTTTTGGTCTCCTTACTCATCCGTCCATACACTGGACAAAGGGAATGTCAGTCACCGAGTTTTCACAATCACATGTTCACAACTTTAAAAGCTCTATAGCTATTCATTCTTCTTCAAGAAGCAGGGTTATGGGATAACAGTTCAACGGTTTCAGGTATTTCCCTCTAGCTAGTCTAATACCCCCAAAATTGAAAGTGATATATGTATACTGCCTCAGAATAACTTCCAGAAAGAACTCTCAATTTATTTGAAATCTCTCAGCCACTGAAACTTAATTTTGTTTCATTTTTCTTCCCTCTTTTGGCCAAGAAGCTTTTCTCAATCCCACGATGCCAGGGCTAGGCTCATCCCCTGGAGTTATGTACCATGTTGCCAGGGAGATTTATTCCCCTGGGAGTCATGTCCCATGTAGGGGGAGGCCACTGAGCTGACCTAAGGAGTTGATTTAGAGAGAGAGGCCACATCTGAGCAACAAAAGAGTTTCTCTTGGGTTGACTCTTAGGCAAAATTATAAGTAGGTTTAGCTTCTCCTTTGCAGAAATAAGAATTATAAGGGCAAGCCCCAAGAGCAAGAGCCTAGACCATCAATTTGGCTGTCCCCAATGATTGTGAGACTATCAAGTCTTCCCCAGGCAAGGAAGTTTAATATTTCCACCACTCCCCACAGGCCTATGAGGGGACTTTGTAAATATTTTCTAATCTTCTGCCCAGATTACTCTGGGATTTATTGAGGCATAACACCAATCTATACAAACCAACGAGATACACTCCCTTATTCAAGGTTCCATACAATTATGGTGTTTAAATAAAGACAGTAATATTTATAGTCATATACACACAAATTAGAAACAAGCAAGGGTTCATGAAGTAAGAACTTGCTAAACCTAATGTGGAACATTCATAAGATAAATACTGTGCAGACATTAAAGACAACTAAGTAAATCTCTGTATAAGTGCACAGGATGTTGGACAAGATATATTTGGTGAGGAGGTAAGTTTCAGAACCCTCCACATAGTGCAATTCCAATTACATTTAAAAATAAAATAACTGTTTAAATGCTCAGAGAATGTCTGGAAGCATATACAAAAAAAGTTAGATGAAAATGTAAGTACATAACTTTGCAGAATTAGACAAGGATTTCCTTTTGTAAAGTATTTATTTTGAATAAAGGTTTATTCAAGGTAAAGCCTGCTCCTGACATTTTACATTATCTGGGTTTATTTTTCAAATTCATATTGAACAATTCCATCTTGAATACTTCTCAAAATTTCAAGAATAAGGGACAGCTTTTGCAGAATTCAGTGTTTTATATTCACTGTAGGAAAGATAAAATGTCCTAAATTTAGATACATGTGGGTCAGTCCTAAGATACCCTCTGACCAATCTTTCTGACCACAAATAAAACTGCAAAATTGGAAATTTCCCACAGTTACCTGATCTTCTTACAGAAAAACTGAAGGCTGGACATGAGAAAACTTTACAGATGTGAAAACTTGGACACCCCAAAGACAAAAATAACAGCAAAAGCAAATACTGGAAACAATTCTTGAGACAAATGGAAAGAAAATAAACAAGTAGGAAAAAAACCACAAAACAAATTGCGCTTTTATAGAGGAAAGGATCATATTGGATAACCACCACCACTGCCAAAAACTAAATTATATCAGTAGCACCCCACTATATGAGGCAACCCATCAACCCATCGCTACTCACCTCCACTTCCCCCAAAAAAAACAATTATCCAGAGAGAACATTTCTTATGCACACTTTTAAAACAGGTTTATTCTACTTTGGAGATTTCTTATTTTAAGATCAGATATATACGGACACTTGTTTAACCTCAGAAGAATGTTCTTTCCTATTTGGATGTTCTTGTAAATGCCACATTCTGTTACTCTATAGGAGCTGCTGACTTCTTATGGTAGTTTGTACCCTTCTTTTTAGGAAGCATGCAATGAGCCATGTACTTCCAGAACTGAAAGCAGCACACAAAAGTGACTCCGGTTCTGTGAAAGAGCAGTTTCTGTTGCTCTTGGTTGTCACACAGGATTGATTTCACCTTCAATTAAAGGAAGTATTACTGGTTTCATTTTGATTTTGGTCATCTACCCCTAATAAACTTAAGGCTCTGTCTCTCAGAAAGTTAACATTCACAGGGAAGGAAATGGGAGTAAGCTCTTTTTTAGCCCCTACAAATATTCTTGAGATATTCAGCAAAACCTGCACCCATATCCAAAGATTGTTGGTTTGATTATATTGGTTGAACAAATTGTAAAACTATCTGGCTATCTTCAGACACACCCAGTACCTCCATGTTTCTTATTTGTAGATATGATGCTTAGAGTTGGCAATAAACAAAACTGTGCCCTGCTTCCAGGTTATAATAGCTCCACTGGGTAGGTATCAATGCCCTCCAGCTTTCCAAGGCTTTCTCCCCAAGTAATGACTCATTCTATCTCATGGCACTTCTCCAAAGAAGTTTTACCATGTTTCTCTTTCCCACTCATATTTCACCAGACAATTAGAAAGTCATCTAACAAAGATTCCATCCATCCATATTCAGGAATTTTTCCATAGCTTAATTTAATAGAATTCACCTCCCATCCAATACAATTTGGGGGGGGGGCGGGGGGGATCTGGCAAGCTCCGGGAATCGAACCCCGGTCTCAGGCATTTCAGATGAGAATTCTACCACTGAGCTACCCCTGCATTGCCGGTCTAATACAATTTTAACATAAAAACAAATACATTTCTACTCAATTAAAAGGAGGATACCATGAGTATACTTTGCTTCTTTCTGTAGGATATTCCACTGTATTCCATCATAAAGAAAGTAGGCTTTGGGGGGGGGGGGGAGAAATACATAGAAATTATAATGGAGCAATTAATGAACTCAATAAAATATAAAAGAATTTAATTCAATCAACTGAACAAGGAGAACAATCAAATTAACTACAGTACTAGTGTATCGTGTATGGAATATTTTTCTAGCAATTGCAAGCCTTACCAGAAGGCACCTTCAAGTTAAGGTCATTTAAGGCCTCAGTTTAACTAATGGGCAAGAAATATGTGAAACAAACACTCCTAGGTCATTTCTATTTTGACTTCATAATAATTCATATTTCTACTTTTCTTACTTGCTGTCCTCCCTGTAACTTACTCCTAACAAAATACCTTCCAATCTGAGTATACTTCCAAAATTTCCCTCTCTAAAGCAAATACCCAAGGTGTCACAAATAATGGTCATTTTCCTTTTATGTATCTCCTCTTCACCATGCACAATTTGACCTCATAACTTGTTTTTTTGTTTCTCAAGTCCTGATTTTCCCCTTAATCCATTCACAGCACCTCCTGCCTACATGGCCCCTTTTCTGGGTTTTACCCCAAAAGGTGTATTTTCTTTCTGTGGGTCTTACCTTGGAGATTCTAAAGTTTTTTGTGTGTATCAGTAAAACTAAATATTAAATACCAACCCCAAACTCTCTGCTTCCCTCTAGTCATTGATTTCATTCTCAGCTATGTCTAATTGCAAGTCTTGAAAACAACCGGAACTGAACACATTCCAAATTGAGTTCAATGTTTTATCTCCTTCCCATTTTGCAACATCCTGCCTGGAAGTTAACAAGATTTAAATCTTTAAGATCACAACTGAGTTTAGTCTTGTCCTCTAAACTTCCAAACCCAAAGTTTGGATCCTGGTATTTGGACTCTGTCTCTTTGTTCATCCTGCTTGGCCTACACTGTCACTTTTTTTTTTAAATTCAGTTTCTTAAAATCTGTTGAATGGACCACTGTAATAATATTTGAATTAGTCTACCAAATTTGCATCCTCTACCTGATTCTTAATTTTTTTTTTAAACTTAGGGTTGGTTTCATAATTTCTTAAAGTTTAAGATAAAAAATCATTTTAAATGCATCATTTCACTTGCAATTACAACTGATGTGAAAAGAACAGTCAAGTTTTAACTCATGTTTTATTATAAAAACTAATATACATTTGGGTTTTAAAGATAAGAATTAAGACTGTTGTTTTGTTATTTATATACAAAGAAGAAATACAAAAT
Source organism: Tamandua tetradactyla (assembly GCF_023851605.1). Lineage (NCBI taxonomy): Eukaryota > Metazoa > Chordata > Mammalia > Pilosa > Myrmecophagidae > Tamandua > Tamandua tetradactyla. The sequence continues at coordinate 24,540,710 of NC_135352.1, read as the reverse complement.
CATCTATATTTATTTTCATTATATTACATTAATCATACATGTTCTAGAGTTTTACTATTTTTTATAATGTGTTCACACACAATGTAAACTCCATGAGAGGAGATGCTTTATTTCTAGCACCTTAAACAGTTCCAAGCACTGTTTATAAGACCCAACAGCTTCAAAAACATATAAAGTAAATTTCCTCCCTCTCTCTCTCCAAATACCCAGCTTCTATCCCCAGAGGAACTCACCACTTTAACAGTTTCTTTTGCGTTTTTTAGTGATATTATAAGCACATATAGAGGTAGATATGTGCATGTCTATTTATGTGTATATATACCGTAGTCCTTTTTTCTCTCTTCAAATGGGAGCATCCTATGTACATTTCCTGTTCCTTACCTTTAACTTCTACTATATTTTGGAGTTCAGTTCATGTTAATTTTGGAAAACTCTTCTTATTAAATGGCACAGAGTTAAAGTCTAGGTTAGCATAGGTTAGCAGAAAATAGAAAGAGGACAGAGATTGGACAATTGATGCTTAAGGAATACAGAATGTTCAATAATGTTGATTGTAAATGTTCAGAAATGGACAGCATAATACCATGTGATGGTAGCACAATACTGTAACTGTAGTTAACAGAGCTGAGTGTGAACTGAAAGAGGAAGGCTAGAGTAGTGCGTGTCACCAGAAGGAAAGCTAGCAAAACTGGGACTTGTGGGCGGGCCATGGTGGCTCAGCAGGTAAGAGTGCTTGCCTGCCATACCCGAGGACCTGGGTTCGATTCCCGGTGCCTGCCCATGTAAAAAAAAAACAAAAACAAAAACAAAACTGGGACTTGTATAATTTAGTGAAACCTAGAGTGAACAGTGATGTAGTTAGTTGTATAAATATAAGAAAGTTCTTACATGAACTAGAATAAACGTCCGTCACTATTACAAGGTGTTAAAGATAGGGTGGTATATGGGAAAAATGCAGTTAATGTAAATTAAGATCTGTAGTAAACAGTAACATTGTAATGTTCTTGCATTGATTGTAACAAAGGCACTATACCAAAGCCAAATGCCAATAATAACGGGATATAAGGGGTATGAGATTTTTTTTCTAAGCAAGAAATGAGAATGTTCTCATATTGATTGCAGCAGTGAATGCATAACTATGTAATTGTACCAAGAGCCATGGATTTTACACTTAGGATGGATTGTGTGGTGTGCAGAATAAAACTGTTAAAAGACATAATAATGGGGGGTTAAGTGGTATGGTATGCTTTGGGTTTTTTTTTCCTTTTCTATCTTTTTTTGGAGTAATTGAAATCTTTTAAAATTGATTTTGGTGATGAATGCACAAACTATGTGATGATACTGTGAGCCACTGATTGCATATACATTGGATGGATTATAGGATGTGTGACTCTATCTCAATAAAATTGCATTTTAAAAAATGGCATAGAAATTCTTGTAAGAACATGCCCTTAATTTATTTGGCCACTTTGTTATTAGTGGCATTTAGGTTTCCAGGATTTTGTGATTTTAAACAATGCTGTGATAAATGCTCTCGTACAGACATCATTGATCATATATGCTAGCATCTGGAGAATAATATCCTGGAAGCGGAAGTGCTATTTCAAAGCATGAACACATTTAAAAATTTAATGGATATTGGCAAAATTCCCTCCATCTTATTCCAGTTTATGCTTCCATCAACAATGTATAAGAGCACCATTTTCCTTCTCACTGGCCAATGCATTATTAAATTTCAGGATCATTAAATCCTACAGATGAAAAATGATATCATATTGTAACTTTAACATTCCTTTCTTAACTATAAATGAAATAAAACATATTTTATTAATTATTCTCACATTTTAAAGACATTTGTATTTTCATTTCTATGAATTGTCAGGAGCTCTTATTATACTACTAACTTATTTTTACTGCTATTTTCTATATTATAGTAATTTCAGTTATTACATATTCCTCACTTTCCCACCTCAATAGCTTTGCATTTGCAATTATTTTTTCTGAAATGTCTTTCTCCAGAACTCCTTAAATTGGACTCTTAACTCCACAAGTACAGGATGTCAAGTGGAGGGAGAATCTAGCAATGGATTGTTTCCAAGTAAACAAATTAGGTGAGAGGAAGACTCATTTTTCAGTGCAAAACCCTTTGTATTTTTGAATTTTGTACCATTTACATAAAATCTACATGTAACCAAATAGACACATTAAAGCACATTAACAAATCTCATCTCTGTCTTCCAAGGTATAGCTTGAATCTCATTTTCAGGTGGGAGTTATATGCTTTTCCTATTACTGATAACCATGAAAAGTAACTGCATATACATAATATACATTCAAAGGTATTTTTACATAGTTTGCCAACTTCTTGATGGGGAATTGGTGTGTAATTATTCCTTGAATTCTACCAACATACATAGCACATTCCTTAATCAATATGAATATTCAAAAACTGTTTAATCCACTTGGCAAACATTTATCGAACTGCTGTTCTGGGGAAATGTATTGGTAATCACTGGCAACAGAATTTAACAGTCACAATTCTTGCCCTTAGAGATGAAAAAACATGGAGATAAATGATTCTAATATGTGCAATAGAGAGAATATTCAAAGAAGGGAAATTATCTACATTGAGTGATTACCAATTTCAGCATTACTCAAGGAATGCATTGAGTAGCACCTTCCCAAGATGAATGGAAGTGATAACCAGAAACATTATGATTAGATAATAATTTTTGGCATAAATACATTACAAAGATCTAATGGTTTTGTGGATATTAATTTAGGATGAGATTTATGTAGGCATTTAATTTTTAAAAATCAGCGACAATAGCTACTAAGAGAATCAAACTTATCTAGGAATAAGCTTAAACATGAATGTAAGGAACTTATAAACAGAAAACTGCAAAACTACAAAGCTAAAGAAATCAAAGAAGACCTAAATAAATAAGGACATTTCATTCGTGGATTGGACAACTAAACATTGTTAAGATGTCAATTCTATCCTAGTTGATTTACTAGAGTCAATGCAATCTCAATAAAAATTCCAACAACTTACCTTGCAGAAATGGAAAAACCAATCATCAAATTTATTTAGAAGAGTAAGGGGCCCTGAATAGAAAAAAAAAAAAAAATCCTGAGAAAGAAGAATAAGGATAGGCAACTCACACTTCCTGACTGTAAAGCTCATTACAAAATTACAGTGGTGAAAACAGCATGGTACTGGCATAAAGATATATATACTGACCAATGGAATTGACTTGAGACTTTAGAAATAGATCCTTAGATATTATGAACATTAAACTCTTATTGGATATGTGGTTTCAAAATATTTTCTCCCACTGACTAGCTTGTCTTTTTACTTTCATGATAAAGTCCCATTAACCTATATTTTCTTTTGTTGCTTGTAATTTCAGTGTAACATCTAAGAAATCATTCCCTACCACAATGTGCTAAAGATGCTTCCCATGTTTTCTTCTGGAGTTTTATAGTTTTGCTTCTTATATTCGGGTTTTTTATCCATTTTCAGTTAATTTTGGCGTATGGTATAAAATAGGGGTCCACCTTCATTCTTTTGCATATGGGATATCCAGTTTTCCCAGCACAGTTTGTTTGAAGAAACAATTTTTTCACAACTGAGTGGTCTTTTCCTCCTTGTCAAAAATCAGTTGGCTTGTCCTTCAAAAATGATAGGGAAATTAAAACATTTTCAGACAAAAAAAATCACTGAGAGAATTTGTGACCAAGAAACGGGCTTTGTAAGAAATACTAAAGGGAGGTCTAGAGAGAGATAGGAAAAGAAAGGAGAGAGAGGTGTGGAGACGAGTGTAGAAATGAAGACTATCAATAAAGGTATAAAGAAGAAAAATTAGATATAACATGTAAAATCCAAAAGACAAAATGATAAAAGAAAGTACTACCACATTTGCACACCAACGTTTATAGCAGCGTTATTTACAATTGCAAAGAGATGGAAACAGCCAAAATGTCCATCAACAGATGAGTGGCTAAACAAACTGTGGTATATGCATACGATGGAATATTATGCAGTTTTAAGACAGAATAAAGTTATGAAGTACGTAACAACATGGATGGCCCTTGAGGACATTATACTAAGTGAGATTAGCCAAAAACAAAAGGAAAATACTGTATGGTTTCACTGATATGAACTGACATTAGTGAATAAACTTGGAATATTTCATTGGTATCAGAGACCACCAGGAAATAGAAATAGGGTAAGATATTGGGTAATTGGAGCTGAAGGGATACAGATTGTCCAACAGGACTGAATATAAAAACTCAGAAATGGACAGCACAATACTACCTAACTGTAATACAATTATGTTAAAACACTGAATGAAGCTGCATGTGAGAATGATAGAGGGAGGAGGGCTGGGGACATAAATGAATTGAGATGGTATAATCTAGGAATATCTAGAGTGTATAATAATAGTGACTAAATGTACAAATTTTAAAAATGATTTTGCATGAGGAAGAACAAAGGAATGTCATTACTGCAGGATGCTGAAAACAGATGGTAATTAATATTTTAAAATGTCACCTTATGTGTGAGACTAAAGCAAAAAATGTTTATTTGGTACAAAATTTATATTTTGAATAGTGCATTTCATTATTAAACTTATGTAGATAGTTTGATTAAACACCTTAAGTACTTGGAATCTCAGGTAGGACATGAGATTTTGTTGGTTTGTCCAGAGCGATGCCCCAATGAACCCAGAGTGATTCGATCAGTGCGTGGAAAAGTATTTGCAAAGTCCCCTTCGGGGAATGGTGAGAATGGGGAGAAATTCAACTTCCCAACTTGAATTCTTGATATTCTCACAAGCAGTGTGGACAACCAAAGCTATAGGCTGAGACCCCAGTCTTGGGGTTCATTTATATGAAACTTAACCCCACAAAGGATAGGTCAAGTCTACTTAAAATTTAGGCCTAAGAGTCACCCCCAAGAGAGCCTCTTTTGTTGCTCAGATGTGGCCTCTCTCCCCAGCCAACACAACAAGCAATCTCACCACCCTCCCCCTGTCTACATGGGGCATGACTCCCAGGAGTGTGGACCATCCTGGCAACATGGGACAGAAATCCTAGAATGAGCTGAGACTAAGCATCAATGGATTGAGAAAAACCCTAGAACGAGCTGAGACTCAGCATCAAGGGATTCAGAAAACCTTCTCAACCAAAAGGGGGAAGAGTGAAATGAGACAAAGTGTCAATGGCTGAGAGATTCCCAACAGAGTCGAGAGGTTATCCTGGAGGTTATGCTTACGCATTAAGTAGATATCATCTTGTTATTCAAGATGTAATGGAGAGGCTGGAGGGAACTGCTTAAAAAAGTAAAGCTGTGTTCCAGTAGCCATATTTCTTGAGGATGATTGAATAATGATATAGCTTTCACAGTGTGACTGTGTGATTGTGAAAACCTTGTGTCTGATGCTCCTTTTATCTACCTTGTCAACAGATGAGTAGATCATATGGAATAAAAATAAATAATAGGGGGAACAAATGTTAAAATAAATTTAATATGAAATGCTAATGAAAGCGAGGGGTAAGGGGTATGGTATATATAATCTTTTTTTTTCTGTTTTTGTTTTATTTCTTTTTTCTGTTGTCTTTTTATTTCTTTTTCTGAATTGATGCAAATGTTCTAAGAAATGATGAATATGCAGCTAAGTGATGATATTCTGAATTACTGATTATGTATGTTGACATTTTAGTTCATTTGTTAAATTTTTTTAATTAATAAATAAATTTTTTAAAAAAGGAAGTACTACACTTACAGCAATAACACTAAATGCTAATGGATTAAACTCCCCAATCAAAAGACATAGACTAGCAGAATACCTTCAAAAACAGGACTCACCTATATGCTGTCTGCAGGAGAAGCACCTTAGACCCGAAGGTCTAAGGTTGAAAGTGAAAGGTGGGGAAAAGATATTTAATGCAAACAACAATCAGAAAAGAGCAGGAGTAGCTATACTAATATTTAATAAATTAGATTTCAAATGTTAAACAATTAAAATAGGCAAAGAAGGACACTATGTATTAGTAAAAGGAACAATTCAACAAAAAGACATAATCATAAATATTTATGCACTGAGCCACAGTGCTCCAAAACACATGATGCAAACAGTGAAAAGAGAAATAGACACATCTTCCATAATAGTTGGAGACTTCAATTCCCCACTGTCATCAATATACAGAACATCTAGACAGAGGATCAATAAAGAAACAGAGAATTTGAATAATACAATAAATGAGCTAAACTTAACAGACATTTATAGAACATTACACCCCACAACAGCAGGATACACCTTTTTCTCAAGTGCTCATGGATCATTCTCAAGGATAGACCATATACTGGAGCACAAAGCAAGTTTTGATAAATTTAAAAAGATTGAAATCATACAAAACACTTTCTCAGATCATAAAGGAATGAAGTTGGAAATCAGCGATAGGCAGAGCGCCAGAAAATTCACAAATATATGGTGACTCAACAACACACTCTTGAACAACTAGTGGGTCATGGAACAAATTACAAGAGAAATCAGTAAATATCTTGAAGCAAATGAAAATGAAAACACAACATATCAAAATTTATGGGATACAGCAAAGGCAGTGCTAAGAGGGGGAATTTATTGCCCTAAATGTCTATATCAAAAAGGAACAAAGAGTAAAATTGGAGGAATTACCTGTCCACTTGAAAGAGCAAGAGAAAAGACAGCAAACTAACCCCAAAGCAAGCAAAAGGAAAGAAATAACAAAGATTAGAGCAGAAATAAATGAAATTGAGAACATGAAAACAATCAAGAAAGTCAACAAAACCAGAAGTTGGTTCTATAAGAAAGTCAATAAGATTGATGGACCTTTCATAGGTTGACAAAAAGAAGAAGAGAGAGGATGCAAATAAATAAAATCAGAAATGGAAGAGAAGACATAACCACTGACCCCACAGAAAAACAGAGGTAATGAGAGGATACTATGAACAACTTTATGCTAATAAACTAGACAATGTAGATGAAATGGACAACTTCCTAGAAAGGCATGAACAACCAACATGGACTCGAGAAGAAATAGATGACCTCAACCAAGCAATCACAAGTAAAGAAATTGAATGTCATTAAGAAGCTCCCAAAAAAGAAAAGTCCAGGACCAGATGGCTTCACATGTGAATTCTACCAAACATTCAAGAAAGAATTAGTTCCAACCCTGCTCAAGCTCTTCAAAAAAATTGAAGAGGAGGGAAAGTTACCTAACTTATTCTGGGAGGCCAAAATCACCCACATACCAAAGCCAGACAAAGATATTACAAGAAAAGAAAACTACAGACCAACCTCTCTAATGAATACAGATGCAAAAATCCTCAACAAAATTCTTGCAAATCGAGTCCAGCATCACATTAAAAAAAAAATTACATACCATGACCAAGTAGAATTCATCCCAGGTATGCAAAGATAGTTCAACATAAGAAAATCAATTAATGCAATACACCGTATCAACAAATCAAAGCAGAAAAACCACATGATCATCTTGATTGATGCATAAAATGCATTTGAAAAAATTCAACATCCTTTCTTGTTGAAAACACTTCAAAGGATAGGAATAGAAGAGAGTTTCCTCAACATGATAAAGGGAATATGTGAAAAACCCACAACTAACATCATCTTCAATGGGGAAAAACTGAAAACTTTCCCCCACTAAGATCAGGAACAAGACAAGGATGTCCACTATCACCATTATTATTCAACATTTTGTTGGATGTTCTAGCCGGAGCAATTAGACCAGAAAAAGAAATACAAAGTATCAGAATTGGAAGGGAAGAAGTAAAACTCTCACTGTTTGCAGATGTTATGATATTATATGTTGAAAACCCTGAAAAATCCACAGTGACACTATTAGAGCCAATAAATGAGTACAGCAAAATGGCAGGTTCAAGATCAACACTCAAAACTCTGCAATGTTTCTACACACTAGTAATGAACAATCTGAGGGGGAAATCAGGAAAAAAATTGCATTTACAATTTCAACCAAAAGAATAAAATATTTAGGAATAAATTTAACTAAGGATACAAAAGACCTACACAAAGAAAACTATAAGAAACTGCTAAAAGAAATCACAGAAAACCTAAATAAATGGAAGGGCATACCGTGTTCACGGACTGGAAGACTAAATATAGTTAAGATGTCAATTCTACCTAAATTGATTTACAGATTCAATGCAATACCAAGTAAAATTCCAACAACTTACTTTTCAGAAATAGAAAAACCAATAAACCAAACTTATCTGGAAGGGCAGGGTGCCCCAAATAGCAAAAAATATCCTGAGAAAGAAAAATGAAGTTGGAGGTCTCACACTACCTGATTTTAAAATGTATGATGAAGCTACAGTGGTCAAAACAGCATGGTACTGGCATAAAGATAGATACACTGACCAATGGCATCGAATAGATTGTTCAGATATAGACTCTCTCATCTATGGACAATTGATTTTTGAGAAGGCAGTAAAGTCAAGTCACCTGGGACAGAACAGTCTCTTCAATACATGGTACCTAGAGAACTAGATATCCACATGCAAAAGAATGAAAGAGGATTCATATCTCACATCCTATACAAAAATTAACTCAAAATGAATTAAAGACCTAAACATTAGATCTAAGATAATAAAAATTTTAGAAGAAAATCTAGGGAGATATCTTATAAATCTTATCATGGGAGGTGGTTTCCTAGATATTACACCCAAAGCACGAGCATTGAAGAGATAAATAAATAAATGGGAACTCCTCAAAATTAAACACTCTTGTGCATCAAAGAACTTTGTCAGGAAAGTAACAAGACAGCCTATGAAATGGGAGACAATATTTGGAAGTGATATATCAGATAAAGGTCTAGTATCCAGAATATAGAAAGAGATTGTTCAACTGAACAACAAAAAGACAGACAACCCACTTACAAAATGTGCAAAAGACATGAACAGACACTTCTCAGAAGAGGAAATACAAATGGCCAAAAGGCACATGAAAAGAGGCTCAACTTCCCTAGCTATTAGGGAAATGCAAATCAAAACCACAATGAGATATCATATCACACCCACCAGAATGGCCATTATCAATAAAACAGAAAACGACAAGTGCTGGAGAGGATGTGGAGAAAGAGTCACGCTTGTCCATTGTTAGTGGGAATGTAAAATGGTACTACCGCTGTGGAAGGCAATTTGGTGGTTCCTCAGGAAGCTAAGTATAGAATTGCTATATGATCCGGCAATACCATTGCTAGGTATCTACTCAGAGGACATGAGTGCAGGGACTCAAATGGACATTTACACACCAATGTTCATAGCAGCATTATTTACAATTGCCAAGAAATGGAAATAACCTAAATGCATCAAAAGATGAGTGGTGAAACAAGCTGCAGTATATGCATATGATGAAATATTATGCAGTTGCAAGACAGAATAAAGTTATGAAGTATGCAACAACATGGATGGACTTTGAGGACATTATGTTGAGTGATATTAGCCAGAAACAAAAGGACAAATTCTGTATGGTCTCACTGATATGAACTAACATTAGTGAACAAACTTGGAGATTTTCAGCTAAGAACAGAGACAATCAGGAGATAGAATGAAGGTACATATTGGATAATTGGAGCTGAAGGGGTATAGATTAGGCAACAAAACTGACAGTAAAATTTCAGAAATGGATAGCACAAACTACCTAACTGTAATAAAATAATGTTAGTATACTGAATGAAGCTAAATGTGAGAATGATAAAGGGAGGAGGGCTGGGGGCACAAATGAAATCAAAAGGAAAGATTAATAAAAACTGAGATGGTATAATCCAGGAATGCCTAGAGTGTACAACGATAGTAACTAAATGTATAAATTTTAAAAAAGTTTTTGTATGAGGAAGAACAAAGGATTGTCAATACTGTAGGGTCTTGAAAATAGATGGTAATTCATATTTTAAAACTTAAACTTATGTGTAAGACTAAAGTGAAAAATGTTTACTTGGTACAAAATTTATAATTTGAATAGTGCAGATTCTAATATAACTTATGAGGACAGTTTAATTGAACACCATAAGTACATGGAAACTAGAGTAGGGTATAAGAGTTTATAGGTTTGTCCAGAGTGATGTGCCAATAAATCCTAGAGTGATTTGAACAGTGAATAAAAATGTATTTGCAAAGTCCCCTTGACGGAATGGCGAGAAAGAGGGAAAATTCAGCTTCCCCATGTGGAGAATTCCTGATAGTCTCACAGCAGTGGGGAAAACCAAAGCAATTGGCCAAGCCCTCAATCTTGGGGTTTGTTCATATGAAACTTATCCCCACAAAGGACAGGCTCAGCCTACTTAAAATCAGGCTTAAGAGTCACCCTCAGAAAACCTCCTTTGTTGCTCAGATGTGGCCTCGCTCTCTCAGCCAACACAACAGCCAAACTCACTGCCCTCCCTCTCTCTACATGGGACATGACTCTCAGGGGTGTAAAACTTCCTGTCAATGTGGGACAGAAATCGAAGAATGAGCTGGGACTCAGCATCAAGGGATTGAGAAAACCATCTAGACCAAAAGGGAGAAGAGAGAAATGAGACAATATAAGTGTCAGTGGCTAAGATATTTCAAACAAAGTTAAGAGGTTATATTGGAGGTTATTCTTATGCATTATATAGATATCAACTTTTTAGTTAAGGTATATTGGAGAGGCTGGAGGGACGTGCCTAAAATGCAGAGCTGTGTTTCAGTAGCCATGTTTCTTGAAGATGATTGTATAATGATATAGCTTTCACAATGTGACTGTGTGATTGTGAAAACCTTGTGTGTGTTGTTCCTTTTATCTTCGGTTTGGACAGATGAGTAAAACATATGGATTAAAAATAAATAATAGGGGGAACAAATGTTAAAATAAATTTAGTAGATTGAAATGCTAGTGATCAATGAAGGGGTGATAAGGGGTATAGAAAAAAAATAAGGGAAACAAAGGCTAAAATATGCTGGGTAGATGGAAATACTAGCAATCAATGAGAGGGAGGGGTAAGGGGTATGGTATGTATGAGTTTTTTTTTTTTTTCTTTTTATTTCTTTTTCTGAATTGATAAAAATGTTCTAAAAAGCAATCATGTTGACAACATTGTGAGTGTTTGATTATATACCAAGAATGGAATAATCATATTGTAAGAATGTTTGTGTTTATATGTTATTATGTTTAAAAAAAAAACCAAAAAATTAAAAAAAAAACAAAACATAATACAAACCTTATACAGAGAATGACAACATACCCCTGTCCAACTTTCAAGATACCCAGAGCCACCAACTTTAAATTTTTGCTAATTTATTTTTTTAAACCATAGCACAGTAGTCAGTAGGGGAGTTATGGGCTGACAAGCAATGCCTGCAGGGAAGGGTAGGAATAGTACAGAGTCTAAAGGCATCCCAGGAATCTCAGAAAACCTGTTGGGTCTCATCTCCAGGGAAACTCGCTACTGATTACACCATCTTCCTGAGACCTGGGCCTGCCTTTTCTGAGAATATCTGATTGGGGTCAATCATATTTAGGGAAACCCTGAGAAAAATAAAAAAGAAAAAGGCTCTGTTTAGGCAGAGTAAGAACCAGAAAAGCAACAGCTGGAAAATTCTGAACAGTTGAATAGAAACTATGTCAGAGACGTAGAATAAGTTGAACTGAATGCCAGAGAATAGATAAAGAACAAAGCTAACTAATAAGGAAACCCTAGGCAAAAGAAGGAAAATGACCCGTGGAATAAACTAAACAAGGAAATCAGATACTGACACTCCAACAAAAAATTATAAGTCACACTAGAAAAACCAAACAAAGATATGGCCTGGTCAAAGAGACAAATTAACACTTCAAATGAGATACAGGATTTGAAATAATTAATGTTCAACTTACTAAATCAATTAAAAAAATCAAATCAGAAAGCGAGGGGCAAGGGGTATGGTATGTATAGTCTTTTTTTTCCTCTATTATCATTTTATTTCTTTTTCTGTTGTCTTTTTATTTCTTTTTCTAAATCGATGCAAATGTACTAAGAAATGATGAATATGCAACTATGTGACGATATTAAGAATTACTGATTGTATATGTAGAATGGAATGATATCTTATGTTTTGTTCATTGATTTATTTATTAATAAAAGAAGTTAAAAAAAATCAACAGGTTGAGAGAGGATATGGCAAAAAGATAGGAAGAATATAAAGAAAATATTTGGCTATAATAAAGAAGAACTCAAAAGCTTGGAAAAACTTATAGGAATGAAAGTCACAGTAGAAAAGATGAAAATCACAATGGAGACTTCCAACAGAAGATTTAAAGAAGCACAAGAAAATATAGTGATCTAAAGGACAGGACATTTGAAAACCTACAAAACAACAGACAGTGAAAAGAATGGAAAAATATGAGCAGGGTTTCAGGGAATTAAATGACAACATGAAGTACACAAATATATGTGGTATGACTGTCCCAAAAGGAGAAGAGAAAAGAAAAGGGGCAGACAGAATAATGGAGGAAATAAACACTGGAAATTTCTCATCTCTAAAGAAAACATAAAATTGCAGATCTAAGAAGTACAACATACCCTAAACAGAGTAGATTCACATAGATATACTCCAAGACACTTACTAATCAGAGATTTTCAAATCTCAAAAACAAAGAAAATTCTGAAAGCAGCAAGAGAAAAGTGATTCATCACGTATAAAGGAAAATTAATAAGACTATATGCAGATTTCTCAGCAGAAACCATGGAAGCAAGAGGACAGAGGTGTCATAGATTTAAGACACTGACACAAGAAAAAACTGCCAAAAAAGAATTCTATACATGGCAAAACTGTCCTTCAAAAATGAGAGAGAGTTTAATATATTTTGAGACAGTCACTGAGAGAGTTTGAGATTATGAGACCTGATCTACAAGAAATAATAAAGGGAACACTACAAGCAGCTAGGAAAAGATAGGAGAGAGAGATCTGGAGAAGAATGTGGAAATGACGACTATCAGTAAGGGTTAAAAGGAAAAAAAAGAAGATACGACATATAAAGACAAAATGGTAGAAGAAAGAACTGTCTTTATGGTAATAACTTTAAATATTAATGTATTAAGCTCTTCAATCAAAAGACATATATCGGCAGAAAGAATTCAAAAACATGACCCATCTACATGCTGTCTACAGGAGACTCACTTGAGAACCAAGGACAAAAAATAGGTTGAAAGTGAAAAGTTAGAAAAAAGATATTTCATGAAAACAACAAACAGAAAAGAGTGGGGATAACTATACAAATATCTGACAAATTAGAATTCAGATGTAAAACAATTAAAAGAGAGAAAAAAGGACACTATGTATTAACAAAAAGATATTTCATCAAGAAGACATAACAACCATAAATATTTATGCACCCAGCCAGAGTGCCCCAAAATAAACACATTGACAACACTGAGGGGAGAAGTAGACGGCTCTATAATAATAGTTGGAGACTTCAATACACTGATTTCATTACTAAATAGAACATCTAGACAGATGAACAATAAGAAAGCAAAGATTTGGAATAGTACAGTAAATGAACTAAACAGACATCCACAGAATATTACAACCTACAACAGCAGTATACTCATTTTTCTCAAATGCTCATGGATCATTCTATAGGATAGACCACATGTTTGTGGTTCTGTTTAGGCACAGCAAGAACCAGAAAAACAACAGCTGGAAAATTCTGTGATATGTTGGGTCACAAAGCAAGTCCCAATAAATTTACAAAGATCGATAATACACAAAATTCTTTCTCGGATTATAATGGAATGAAGTTGGAAATCAACAACAGGTGGAAACTTGGAAAATTCACAAAAATAAAGAGGCTAAACAACATATTCTTAAACAACAAGTGGATTAAGGAAGAAATTACAAGAGAAATCAGTAAATATCTTGAGGTAAATAAAATGAAAACATTACACATCAAAACTTATGTGATACAGCAGAGCTGGTGCTCAAAGGGAAATTTGTAGCCCTAAATACCTATGCTAAAAAAAAGAAGAGAGAAAATTGAGGAATTAACTATTCACCTGGAAGAACTAGAGAAGGAATAGCAAACTAACATCAAAGCAAACAGAAGGAAAGACATAAAGATTGGAGCAGAAATAAATAAAATTGAGAATATGAAAACAATAGAGAGAATTAATAAAACCGGAAGTTGGTTCTTAGAGTAAGTCAATAAAATAGATAGACCATAGCTTGGCTGACAAAGAGAGAGAGAGAGAGAGAGAGAGAGAGAGAGGGAAGATGTAAATCAAGAAAATCCAAAATGGGACAGGGAACATAACTACTGACCCCATGGAAATAAAGGAGACAATGAAAGGATACTATGAGAAACTATATGCTAATGAACTAGATAATTTAGAGGAAATGTATAACTCCCTAGAAAAGAAAGAACAACCAACACTGACTCAAGAAAAAACAGACAATCCCAGCAAATTAATCACAAGTAAAGAGATACAATCAGTCATCAAAAACTCCCCCCAAAGGACATGACTGCCAGGGGTGTGGACCTTCCTGGCAACACGGGACAGAAACCCTAGAATGAGCTGAGACTCAGCATCAAGGGACTGAAAAAACCTTCTGCTCCAAAAGGGGGAAGAGGTAAATGAGACAAAGTGTCAATGGCTGAGAGATTCCAAACAGAGTCCAGAGGTTATCCTGGAGGTTATTCTTACGCATTAAGTAGCTATCACCTTGTTACCCAAGATGTAATGGAGAAGCTGGAGGGAACTGCCTGAAAATGTAGAGCTGTGTTCCAGTAGCCATGTTTCTTGAGGATGATTGAATAATGATATAGCTTTCACAGTGTGACTGTGTGATTGTGAAAACCTTGTATCTGATGCTCCTTTTATCTACCTTGTCAACAGACGAGTAGAACATATGGAATAAAAATAAATAATAGGGGGAACAAATGTTAAAATAAATTTAGTTTGGAATGCTAGTGATCAATGAAGGCGAGGGGTAAGGGGTATGGTATGTATAATCTTTCTTTTTTTTTTGTTTTCGTTTTATTTCTTTTTCTGTTGTCTTTTTATTTCTTTTTCTGAATTGATGCAGCTGTTCTAAGAAATGATGAATATGCAACTATGTGATGATATTGTGAATTACTGATTATATATGTAGAACGGAATGATCATATGTTAATGTTTATGTTCATTTGTTGTTATTTTTTAATAAATTAATTAATTTAAAAAAATCAGTTGGAAAAAAAAAAAAAATTCCCCCAGAAGAAAAGTTCAGGACCAGATGGCTTCACATGTGAATTCTAACAAACATTCAAGAAAGAATTAGTATCAATCCTGCTCAGTCTCTTCAAGAAAATTGAAGGGAAGGAAAAGATATTTAACTGATTCTATGAAGCGGACATCACCCTAAAACAAAACCCAGACAGAGACACTACAAGAAAAAAAAATTACAGACCAATGTCTTTAATGAAGATAGATGCAAAAATCCTCAACAAAATACTTGCAAATAAAATCCAGCAGCACATTAAAAGAATTATATACAGGACCAAAGGGATTTATTGCAGGTATGCAAGGGTGGTTCAACGCAAGATAATGAATTAATGTAATACACCACATCAATAAATCAAAGTGGAAAAACCACATGATCGTCTTAGTTGATGCAATAAATTGTATCCAAATTGGAAAGAAAGAATTAAACTTTCACTGTGGCAAATGCCAAGATGCTATATGTTGAAAATCTGGAAAAAATCTATAGTAAAGCTACTAGAGCTAATAAATAAATACAATAAAGTGGCAGGGTACAAGATCAACACCAAAAAATCAGAAGTGTTTTTATACACTAGCAATGAACAATCTGAAAAGGAAATCTAGGAAAAAATTCCATTCACAAAAGCAATAAGACCGATAAAATATTTAGGAATAAATTTAACTTAGGCCACAAAAGATCGATACACAGAAAACTACAAGAAATTGCTAAAAGAAATCAAGGAATATCTAAAAAAAAAAAGGACGGACACACTATGCTGATGGATCGGAAAGTTATATATAGTTAAATTGTTAATTCTACCAAAATTGGTTTATATATTCAATGCAACGTCAATTAAAATTCCAATAAATTACTTTGCAGAAATAGAAAAACCAATAACCAAATTTATTTGGAAGGGCAGCGTACCTCAAATAGCAAAAAGTACCTTGAGAAAGGAATGAAGTGAGAGGTCTCACACTCCCTGACTTTAAAGATTATTACAAAGCTACGGCGGTCACAACAGCATGGTATAGCTGTCAAGATAGATATACTGACCAATGGAATTGAATTGAGTGTTCAGAAAAAGACCCTCCCATTTACAGAATTGATTTTTGTAAGCCACTCAAGCCACCTCAACTTGAACATAGCAGCCTCTTAAAGCAATGGCGTTTGGAGGACTTGCATATCCATATACAAAAGAATGAAACAGGATCCATATCTTATATCTTAGATTAAAGATAAGTCAAAATAAATCAAAGAAGCTCGGAGGGGGCGCGTGGCTGCTGAGGTTGGCAGCAGCCGAGCCGCCGGCCCGACGGGGCGGGTAGATGAGAGGCCTCCTATCTTGCCCCCGGCTGCGGGCAGCCGTGGCGGCGCCGGGGACCGCAAGGGGCGGAGGAAAGGAGGGGCCCGGGCCAGGCTAGCGGAGGAACAGTCGAGCATGCCCCGAGACAGCGACACGGCCTCCCTGATCCAACGGATCGCCAGCCTGGCGTTTGCCTCACCTTTCGCGGCAGCGGGAGTGGCTGCAGAGCTTCCCGCCGCAGGCCCGGAGGCACAGATACCGCCGTGCTTCCCGGAGAAACTGAGCAAGCTGAAGGGCCTGCTGACCCGGGTCGGCGCCGAGGACCTCAGCACCGCCCCGCGCAAGGCCACGCTGCAGCCGCTGCCTGCCGCCCAATCTGCCGCCTGTCACCGACGTGCACATCTGCGAGCCGGACGGCTTCAGCCTTGGCGTGTTCCTGCTTAAGAGCTGCACGTCCATCCCGCTGCACGGCCACCCGGGCATGCACGGCCTGCTCCAGGGGCTCTACGGCACCGTGCGCATCAGCTGCATGGACAAGCTGGAGGCTGCTGTGGGCCACGACCGCGGGCCCCGCCGCCGGAGAAGCCTTTGGAGCCGCCGCTGCAGGCCCGGGAGCGGGACGCCATGCGGCCGGGTGGGCTGCGTTCGTGCGCGGAATACACCGAGGCCAGCCGCCCCGGCGTCCTCAAGCCTCACCGGGACACCCTGCACCAGATCGACATCGTGGGCGGGCCCGCCGCCTTCCTGGACATCTTGGCCCCACCCTACGACCCCGTCGACCGCTGAGACTGCCACTATTACCGGGTTCTGGAGCTGGTCAGGTCCAAGGAGGACAGCTCGGCCTGTGACCTGCCCCGCGAGGTGTGGCTCCCGGAGACAACGCAGGCCCATGACTTCTGGTGCCAGGGGGAGTCCTATGCAGGTCCCAAGGTCTTCCCTGGAGGCCGCCGGCACCCGGGAACAGTGGGCAGAAGACATGCCCTACTGCGATCTGGGCCCGGCTGCCCTCGACCTACCACAAGGGCTCTTCCTACCCCCTTGGCCTTTGACGTTGGATCCCCTGAAATGGGCAGTAGCCGCTTCCTCGGGAGCCATGGAAAGCGCCGGCTACTGGACAGCAGCCACGGGGCCCGGTTGTGGGGGCGGGGAACCCCGAAAAGCAAGGTTGTATTCTGGCTTTGCGACTGCCACCACGATTTTGATTTGAGGGTTAGATAAGGGACTATCTGAAGTGCTTCCATCCTAAAGCCACAATGAAAATATTCTCCCTCTATTCCCTACCCTGTGCAGAATACACTAAGGCGTTCTCTTTTCCTCTTCCATGTATAGGGTTTGTTTTTCTCTTTTACTCCTCTGTGTAAGAGTTTTGATTTATTGACTGTGCATGGCCTGGTGATTTGAATTGTTTTTGGTTCAAGTCATTGGTAAAAACTACATTTAACGGGATGAAATACTGGTTAAAGTGGAGTGTCCTATTCATTGTAAAAAAAAAAAAAAAAAGATCCTTTTTCAGAGCTGGGAATCGTTTCCCAAACATAACTGTGCATGCAGAGGACGAGATATATTTTCTTTCCTCTCCTTGTCCAGTAGCTACTTCTGGTTCACTAGGGCATAACCTACTAAGAAATTCAGCACCTGCATGTCTCAGGGACAAGTGGTTTAGAACTTATCTTCCTCATGAGCCTCCAGATCTGAGTTGAGCAGATTTACCTTGAATGCAAAAAACTCTGTTATCCTCAAATGACTTATTTTTCCTGTTTTACTGTACAAAAGATTCAGAAAAACTGAATCCATTATGCTTCCAGGTAACTGAATGTAAAACACCCCTAGCCACCTGTTGAATTTCATATCCCTATTTACATCCAGTATTTTCCTGCAAAGGTAGAGAAAAATATGTTGAGGAATGCTTCACATTCTCTCAGGACTGGTGAGTCTAGCTTTGTTGTTATTGGCAGTGCCAGCTCAGATACCCCTCATACAGGAGACAGTGTTTGTTTCCTCTAATATGGCTTTCTATAGGAAAAAAGGAAAGGGATAGATGATCAAGGATAGAGAGTTGAGAATTAACTTTAGTACTAGCCACCTCCCACTCTCAGCCCCTTGAAATGAACAACTGTGCTATCTGTGACTAGTTTTATTTTTGCCTTTTTTAATAGGCTGAGCAAATTTACCTTGTTTACAAATGTATTGACACCATTTGCTTCAGGCCATATTCTCCCCTTTTTACTATTTATAGGATTTCCTTTTCACAAAACTTTTAATGAAAACAAGCTGAAGAAATAAATGCATTAAAATTTGCTCAGCTGTGGTCTAAGCCCTCTTGATTGACACCCATATGGCAGTAGAGTTCTAATACCTGTAATAAAGCGAGATTAGCTATTGCAGGAAAGTGTTTGTTGGCTATAAGGAAACAGTATGTGCTTTTGCCTCTTTTTGCTTGTTGGGTTACAGAAGCCCAGGGTGAAGGAATATTTGTTTCCAGTTTTCAAATTCGTTTAAATAAGCAAGTTCTTTTTTTCTTTTTTTTTTTACATGGGCAGGCACCGGGAATCAAACCCGGGTCCTCTGGCATGGCAGGCGAGAAGTCTGCCTGCTGAGCCACCATGGCCCACCCAATAAGCAAGTTCTTAATGAAAGATTTTTTAACAAGAAAGATGCTTGTTCAATGTGACATGCCACTCTGTTGTAAAACCTGACATCAGCATAATATGTGCCTAATGCAAAGCATTTCCTCCTGGAATGCTAAAATTGTCTTATTGTAACTTCACATTCTGGTGTGGTTTAATGTGCCTGGGAGGCAATTTGAACCAGTCTTCATGTACTCAGTTTGAAATTAAGTTCTAGATATGCAAATGGTGACTTTCTTAGAAAAGTCTTCACAAAATAAACTGTTTGAGTTTTTTGTAGCACAGTGAAAAAAAAAAGATTAAAGAACTAAACTTTAGAGCTAAGCCCATACGACTTTTGGAAGTAAATACAGGGAAATATCTTATGTCTTGTAATAGGAGTGGTTTCCTAGACCTTACACTCAAAGGACAAGTAATGAAAAAAAGAAATAGATAAATGGAGCCTCCTCAAAAATAAACACTTTCGTTCATAAAAGAACTTCTTTATCAAGAAAGTAAAAAGGCCCCCTATACAATGGGAGACAATATTTGGAAACCACATATCAGATTAGGTTTTAATGTCCAGATTATATAAAGAGATTCTATAATTCAACAACAAAAAAGACAAGCAAAAGATATGGACAGAAACTTTTCCAAAGAGGAAACAGAAATTGCTCAAAACTGGGTAAAGATGCTCAACCTCACTGGCTATTAGAGACATGAAATCAAAACCACAGTGAGAGGGGGTGCACTGGTAGTTCAGTGGTAGAATTCTCACCTGTCATATGGGACACCTGGGTTCAATTCCCACCCCCTGCACTTCCCCCACCACCACCAAAAGAAAAGTTCAAGAAATGGTGCTGCAATAACAGGACAGTCACAGGGAAAAATAATGAAATTTGACCCCCACCATAGAGCATACCCCCCCCAAAAAAAAAACACTAATGAGTTATCGTCTCACAACCACTAAAATGGCCATTATTTAAAAAAATGACGAAACTACATATGCTGGAGAGGATGTGGAAAAAGAGACACACATCAACTGTTGGTGGGAATGTAGAATAACACAACCACTATGAAAGGCAATTTGGCAGTTCCTCATGAAGCTAAGTATAGAATTGCAATATGATCTAGCAATTCCATTACTAGGTACATATTCAGAGACAGAAGTTTAGGACATAAACAGACATTTGCACACCAAAGTTTATAGTGGCATTATTCACAATTACCAAGAGATTAAAGCAGCCCAAATGTCCATCAACAGATGAGTACCTAAACAAATTGTGGTATATACATAAAATGGCATATTATACTGATAAGTCAGAATAAGCTCATGAAGCATGTAATCATATGGATGAACCCTGAAGACATTAGGCTGAGTGAAATTATAGAGAAACAGAAGGACAAATACTGTATGAACTCACTAATATGAACAAATATTAATGAGGAAACTTTGAGAGTTAAAGTTGAGAATACAGGTTATCAAGGGATAGAAAGAGGGTAGAGATTGGGTATTCGATGGTAAAGGAGTAGAAAGTGTTTAAAAGGATTGACTGTAAACATCCAGATTTGGATAGTATGATACCATCTGTATTAGTTAGGGTTCTCTAGAGAAACAGAATCAACAGGGAACACTTGCAAATATAAAATTTATGAAAGTGTCTCACGTGACCGTAGGAATGCAGAGTCCAAAATCCACAGGGCAGGCTGCGAAGCCGACGACTCCAATGGATGGCCTGGATGAACTCCACAGGAGAGGCTCACCAGCCAAAGCAGGAATGCAACCTGTCTCCTCTGAGTCCTCCTTAAAAGGCTTCCCATGATTGGATTTAGCATCACTAATTGCAGAAGACACTCCCCTTTGGCTGATTACAAATGGAATCAGCTGTGGATGTAGCTGACGTGATCATGACCTAATCCTATGAAATATCCTCATTGCAACAGACAAGCCAGCACTTGCCCAATCAGATGAACAGGTACCACAACTTGGCCAAGTTGACACCTGTCCCTAACCATGACACCATCTGATGGTAGCACAGTATTGTAAATATGCTGAATGAGTGTAAGTATGGTTGAGGAAGGAGGGTTGGGGTCAGGGATGACGCTGGAAGGACAATAGAGGATAAGGCCTGGGACAGTAAAACAGCAAAACCTGAACAGGGCAATGACAGGGATTAGCTGTACAAATATAAGAATGTTTTTGCAAGAGGGAAAACGAATGTCAGCATTGCAAGGTATTTAAAATGGGATGGGATACAGAAAAATACAATCAATGCAAACTAGGGTCTATAATTAACAGTTATCATTGTATCATTGTAATGATACATTGTATCATTGTAATACGCTTCCACTGAATTTAACAAAGTCAATATTCCAAACCTAAATGTCAATAAGTGAGGAATATAGGGGAGGTGCATGGGTTACCTTTTGGAAGAAATGAAAATGTCTTTTCTTCTGTGGTGGTGAAAACATGGCTATGTGATTATGATACCAGAAACCATTAATATTTTACTTAGGTTGGACTATATGATGTGTGAATAAAACACTTAAAACTGAACAGATGGTTTGCACAGGTTAGTGCAATGCCCCGAAATATCCCACAGTAATTGGGGCAGAGAATAAAAAAGTATTTGCAAAGTCCCTTTGTTGGACTGGGGATAAAGTAAGAAATATTCAGTTTCCCAATCTGGAGAATTCCTGATATTCTCAAAACCGTGGGGGCAACCAATTCAATAGGCTGAGTCCCCAACCTTGGGGTTCACCCCTCTGAAACTTATTTTTGCAAAAGAGAAGCTAAGCCTAAGAATAATTATGCCTAAGGGTCACCCCCAAAGAATCTCCTTTGTTGCTTAGATGTGGCCTCTCTCTGTAAGCTAAGTCAGCAGATGACTTCACTGCCCTCGTCTATGCGGGACATAATTTCCAGGGATGTGAATCTCCCCGGCAAGGTGGGACAGGACTCCCAGGATGATCCTGGACCCAGAATCACGGGAATGACAGTGTCTTCTTGAACAAAAGGGGGAAGAGAGAAATGAGACAAAATAAAATTTCAGTGACTGAGAGATTTCAAACAAAGTTGAGGTTATCCTGGAGGTTATTATTATTATTATGCATTTTATAGATACCCTTTTTAGTTTATGGTGTGTTGGAGTGGCTGGAGGGAAGTACCTGAAAGAGTTGAGCTGTGTTCCAGTAACCTTGCTTCTTGAAGATGAGTGTATAAAGATATAACTTTTATAATTTGACTGTGTGATTGTGAAACCCTGTGTCTGATGCACCTTTTATCCAGGGTATGGACAGATGAATAAAACAATATGGATAAAAAATAAATAATAGAGAGGACAAATGGTAAAATAAATTGTGAGGGTGGAAATACTAGTGGTCAGTGAGAGGGAGGGGTAAGATGTGTGGTATGTATGAATTTTATCTTTTTTATTTCTTTTTCTGGAGTAATGCAAATGTCCTAAAAAAATTATCATGGTGATGAACACACAACTATGTGATGATATTGTGAGTCATTGATTGAACATTATCTATGGAATGTATGTGTGAAGATTTCTCAATAAAAATATTTTAAAAAAAAAAGTATGTACATGGAACCTTGAGTAGGACGTGAGATTTTGTTTGTTTGTCCAGAGTGATGCCCTGATAAATCCCAGAGTGATTTGAACAGTGAATAAAAATTATTTGCAAAGTCCACTTCGGGGAATGGTGAGAAAGGGGGAAAATTCAACTTCCCCAAGTTGAATTCTTGATATTCTCACAAGCAGTGTGGACAACCAAAGCTATAGGGTGAGCCCCCAATCTTGGGGTTTGTTCATATGGAACTTAACCCCGCAAAGGATAGATCAGCCTACTTAAAATTAGGCCTAAGAGTCACCCCCAAGAGAACCTCTTTTGTTGCTCAGATGTGGCCTCTCTCTCCAGCCAACCCAACAAGCAGACTCACCACCCTCCCCCTATCTACGTGGGACATGACTCCCAGGGGTGTGAACCTTCCTGGCAACGTGGGACAGAAATCCTAGAATGAGCTGAGACTCAGCATCAAGGGATTGAGAAAAACCCTAGAATGAACTGAGACTCAACATCAAGGGATTGAGAAAATCTTCTCGACCGAAAGGGGGAAGAGTGAAACAAGACAAAGTGTCAATGGTTGAGAGATTCCAAACAGAGTCGAGAGGTTATCCTGGAGGTTATTCTATGCATTAAGTAGATATGACCTTGTTATTTAAGATGTAATGGAGAGGCTGGGGGGAACTGCCTGAAAATGTAGAGCTGTGTTCCAGTAGCCATGTTTCTTGAAGATGATTGTATAATGATATAGCTTTCACAATGTGACTGTGTGATTGTGAAAACCTTGTGTCTGACGCTCCTTTTATCTGCCTTGTCTACAGATGAGTTTTAAAGCATATGGAATAAGAATGAGTGATGGGAGTAAAACAAACAAACAAACATAAGGCTGTACAACATAATGAACCATAAGGTAAGCCATCTAAGTTAAAAGTGTAGTTATAACAACATTGTTTCATCAATTGTAACAAAAGTATCACCCCAATGACAGTGTCAATAAATGCAAAAAGTGAATATCTGAGGTGATGAACATATGAACTCTATATTTTTTGCGTGATCTTACTATAAACCTACTTCTCTAATAAAATCATTTTAAAATATACAATGGACTACAATTTCTATTTTTGGAGTACATAACTCTCTCTAGCATAATTTGTGCATTATAAATATTTGTGCATGTTTAAAGAAATCCTCTTAATGTTTTGATTTGCATTTCATTTCTTACTGAATGTAAACTCTTCTTTGTTATCTACTTTCCTCTCTGCCATTGATGAAATACTTTTTTCATTTCTTTGATTATTTTTCTATTTGACTCTGGTTTTTCTTTATTGATCTGGTAGAGTGCTTTATATTAAGAATATTAATATTTTGTCATATTTGTTGCAGAGCATTTTCCCTAGGTTGGTATACATCTAATTTTATATAGTTTTAAATATTTCAACTTTTGTTTTATGGTATTTAGAATTTATGATGCACTTTGCAAAGCCTTTCATATTCTAAAATTACAAAACTATTTTTTCTTTAGTCTCTTTCACACTGTTGGATTAATTTGTTTGCACTCATATCTTTAATCCATCTGGAATTTATTATGGAGTTTATGTTAAGGATTTATATTGTGTCTCTAAATGCATAGCCAACTATTCGACACTATTTGTTGAATAATTTATCATCTATATATGGTTGGGAGTCCCCACTGCATTACTTTTCTTTTGGATACTCTTTATTGGCTCTTTTCACACATTTAATATTCCATATTCATGGAAAAGCCATTTGTCATGTTCCAAGAAAATCCTACAGAGACTATCTTTGGAATCACTTGAGGAATTAGATGAGAATTAGCATTTTATGATACCACATGCTCCATTTAGGAACAAAGTGCACTTTCCACTTTTAAGATCTTTTAAATAAGTTTTATTATTAACTTATTATTAAGATTTTCACATTTCTTATTAATTTTTAGGTATTATATAGTTTCAAGGATTTTTTTCTTCACTGAATTCATTTTTGCTACTTCATTTTTTTTGTTTGTTTTTACTTAGTTATTGCTAACCTAGCTTCTACAAAACGCTTTGGATCTTTGCACACACACATGCACACAAATATCATACAGCAAATAACAAAAATGTCAAAATGTGAGATATTTATGAAATTTTGGATGAATTATTTTATTTGCTTATGTTTCAGAACTCTGTGACCCAGCAATTCCATTTTCAGGTATATACCAAAAATAAATCAATGAATGTTTGACAAAAAAAGCGTATCAAAGAATATTTATAGAAGTTTCATTCACAATTGTTAAAGACTGGAAACAACCCAAATGGTCACCAATAGGAGATCAGATTAACAAATTGTGTTTATTTATACAATGGAATACTGCATAGCAATAACTGTAAGTATAGCAGTAATAATAATGAAACAATTCATGCAAGAAACCAGATGGCTAAATCTCACAACCGTTATCTTGAGCAAAGGAATCATGACCATTTATATGAAGTTTAAGTATGGGCAACTAATTTTCTGTAATAAAATCAAAATGGTGATTTATCATGGGTAGATAAGGTATTGAGTAGGGTGGGTCATGAGGCAACTTTCTGGTGTGATGGAAATATTTTGTATATTGATCTAGAAGGTGGTATCATTGACATTGAAATATATAAAAATTAATTGATTTAACTGGTGTGGTTTGCTAAAGCTGACAAAATGCAATATGTCAGAAATGGGTTGGTTTTTACATTAGGGATCTATTAACTTATAAGTTCCCAGTTCCGAGACCATGAAAATGCCCCAATCCAGGCATCAACAGGTGATACTTTCTCCCTAAAGAGCAGCTCCCAGCAATCTGGGACTCTTCTGTCACATGGCAAGGCACATGGTGACGTCTTGTGGTCTCTCCCTTCTCTCCTGGGTTGTGGCTTCCAGCTTCTGACAAAGCACAGAAAACTTCTGAATTTTTCTCTATTTTAGCTTCTCTGTGGCTTTCTTTCCATTATCTCTTACTTTCTATCTGCCTCTCTCTCCCTTCCCTTATAAAAGACTCCAGTAAAAGGATTAAGACCCGCCTCCTCAGGATCCACCTAGCACCTGCCCCCAGGTGCCACTAGCATGGACTTTGGGCCCAGGGACTGCACTGCCTCCTGAACGGAGGGGGCAAGCCCAGCCCCTCAAGCCCTCACTGCAAGTGAAGAAGACTGAGGGTGCCCGAGGCCACGTCTGACTCTGCTGACCTCACATCTTAGAAAACTTAGAAAGGCCCCAGGTAACATCAATGTGACAGGTAAAATTATTCATTTCTTAACGCTAAAGCCAATCTGTCCTGAACTGTCACTCTGGGCTCATCTCCACTGGGACTTGCCTAATGAGGGGAGTTGATGGTAAAGCCAAAACTAAAATCTTTACTACCCCTTTCCTTTGTAGCTTAAAGACACTCTAGGGTCTCCTCTATTTCTCATTGTCCCTGAATGCCTCCCACTGTTCTAGGAAAGGATCTTCATCATTCCTTGGGGGCCACCATAGACTAGTAAACCCAACTAATGTGTATCCCTTGCTTGCCCAGAGACCCCTACTAAATCTGAGGCCTCTCGGCATCCCAAGGAGATCCTTAAGCAAATAAACCTGCCCTCATGGAATAAAAATATCCCAAGGAGAGCCTACTGAGTAGTCTGGATCGGCATTAAGGTCAAGTCTAAAATAACCTTTCCCATTGAAAGCAACATTCCTTTAGACAGGAAGGTAAAAATCCTCCCGCCAAGTACAAATATTTCCTCAAAAACTAACTCCAACTCCTGGGTTCAGTTCTAAATTTTTAAAAATGCACTATTTAACATTTTTTATTGTGAAATATAACATATATACAAAAAAGCAATAAATTTCAAAGTATATTGTAACAAGTAGTGATAGAATAAATTTCAGGGTTTGGTATGGGCTATAGTTCCATAATTTCTAGCTGCTTCAAGACACTGGAGACTAAAAGAGATATGAATATAATGATTCAGCAGTCATACTAATTTGTTAAATCCTACATTCTCTTGTTATAACTCTACCTTCTCCTTTGTTCCTTCCTCCAATCTATGGAGACTTGCCCATTTTAACTTTTTCATGTTGAAAAGAGGTATCAATAATATAGTAACTAGTTGATGTTCTTGGAGAGGCTGAGCCCTCTGGGTTTCAGGACTTATCTGCCCTAGAAATCATCTGGAGGTTACAGGGTTCTGGAAAGTAAATTAGTATGTGAAACTCCTTTAGAACTTCAGATAGAGTCTTAGGTTTCTTTAGGGTTAACAGGAATGATATTGACTGAGGTTTTGCAAACTGTGGTAATTAGCAACATCTAGCTGAAGCTTGCATAAGAGTAGTCTCCAGAATAGCTTCTCGACTCTCTTTGAAGTCTCTCCGACATTAATACCTTATTTGTTACAATTCTTTTCATGCTTTTGGTCAGGAAGGTGTTGTTGACCCCATAATACCAGGACCAGGCTCATCCCTGGGAGTCATGTCCCATGTTGCCAGGAAGACTTTCACCCTTGGATGTCATGTCCCATATAGGGAGTAGGTTAATGATTTTCCTGGCAGAGTTGGGCTTAGAGAGAGAGGCCACATCTGAGCAACAAAAGAGACTTTCTGGAAGTAACTCTTAAGCATAATTATAGGTAGGCTTAGCATTTCCACTACAGAAATAAGTTTTATAAGAGCAAGTTTAAAGATCAAGGGCTTGGCCTATTAACTTGGAAGTCCCTAATACTTGAGAAAGTATCAGAGGTTTCCAAATGGGAACGTTTAATAGTTCCATATTTAAAAATGCTTTTTTTTTTTTTTACTCCTAGTACACCCTCTCAACACCTATTTGCTGTTGAACGGAGGGTCTTAAAAATAAAATTCCCACCGTACTCACTTAGACAGTGCTGTCGCAGTGGTTTTGAAATAATCCCCAGATCTTTGGAAATGCTTTGGCAGCAGATCTTGCTAACTTCCAACTGCATTAAAGCATAGTCTTGCAAAGTGTTAGCTTTATCACCTAACATTTCTAAGATAAAAGTAAATTTAATTTATTATACCTATTACCAGCTATAAGCCCTGAATGGAGGTGGAAAGTTGTGGAGAATTTAAGAAAGTTTTTTTGCTTGTAGTCACAGTTAACTACAAGAAGTTATACAGAGTCTATAAAATGACTTTTCTGTCCTAGTCAAGGATGCTCTGTTAAAGTGTTCTTAATGAAAAGTTATGAAAAGTTTTTCTTAACCTGAGTACTCTGTCTAAAAGATAAAAATTTATATCATATCAGAATAATATCCTTGTTAATGTTTATATTAACTTTATCATCCTTTATTTCAGAAGATAAATCTTTTTACTCTTAAAGGAGAACTGTCACAAAAAAAAATTTCTTCTCTCACCTTGTGACAGTGCTAAAATAGTTTAACATATTACCTTCAAAATGTTTAAGAAGTATTAAAATAATTAAAAATTTGTTCTATTCTTTGGTTAACTAATTCATATATTTAAAGATTATTTTTCTCCTAATACTAGTCTGCAGAATATTAAAAATTACAAATCATGAGAGCAAAACAAATTTGTTTGTCAGTTATATTACTTTACTCTAAGGCTTCTCTAAAGTACAGGTGATCAACTATAAGTCTAAACTTTATCTCCTTATATATGTAGAATGGAATGATCAAAATAGGAATGTTTGCATTTAATTGGTGTTTTTTTATATTTAAAAAAATAAAAATAAAAACTTCATCTCCAACAAGTGCCTGGAGGGAAGTACCTGAAACTGTTGAACTGTGTTCCAGTAGCCTTGATTCTTGAAGAAGACTGTACAATTATATAGCTATACTTTTACAATGTGACTGTGTGATTGTGAAAACCTTATGTCTGATGCTCATTATATCCAGGGTATGGAGAAAAAAAAAATAAGGATAAAAAAGTGAAAAAATAATAGGGGAGATAATTGGTTATATTGAAATACTGTGGGTCACTGAGAGCGAAGGGTAAGAGATATGGGATGTATGAGTTCTTCTTTTCTTCTTTTTATTTCTTTTTCTGGAGTGACACAAATGTTCTAAAAATGCTAGTGGTGATGCATACACAGCTATGTGATGAGATCATGAATATTGGTTGCATAACACGGTTGGACTGTATGTGTGTGGATATTTCTCAATAAAAATATTTTTTTAGAAGTCACAAAAAATGCACCTTCATCTCCAACAAAAGGGCTTCAAAAGGAAAGCAAGACTAGTAGCTTTCCACACCAAACCAATGCTAACGTGAGGATTCTCAGACATTCCACACTCCTACTTTGGACTCCTCCCCTCTCAACTTAAATGAGATAGCCAGAAAGTTCGGCACCCTGTCAGGCAGGGCCTACACCCCTGACATGTCAGTAGCAGCTATGGAAGACAGACCCTCATCCCTCAGTATCCCTTAAGAATCAGGGGCAAAAACTCTCTTAAGGGGAATTTGAGATGGGCTAGAACAAAGAGAGGGGGAAAAAAACATAAAGGAGCCCATAAGCACCCACCCAAATGCACTACCTACCACCATGCATCACCCTGGAGAGAAGGGAAGGTAGAAGAAAAGGCCCTGGAAAAGGAAGGGGGATGGGGCAATAAGTAAAGCTAATTTATAAAAGCAAATAAATAGCCCCACGTTGCTTATTGCCTTTTGCCTCCCCTATCTCTGTGTTTGTGACAGTGCCTGCATGTCCTCTCGTACCTGCATGTACATCTAATAAATGTTTTGCCTGCTACTCAAAAAAAAACCATCTTCAGTGAAGTCAGTCACATCACGTGTTAAGATCCTACTCACCAAAAGAGCCACAGGAATGGATGAGTTTTAACAACATGCTTTCTTGGGGTACATACAGCTGCAAACCAGTATATATACCCAAAATTTATTCACTTTACTAAATATAAATTATACCTAATTTTTAAAACTAAGTTTTCTAATAGGCCTGTGCTGATGCAATAAGTAAAATGAAATGAAACATAAATCCCCCAAATAAAAAACAAATTCAAAAAAAGAGATATTAGTTTCCTGACCTGATTCAAAAATCCCTTCATTACTACAAGATTTTAAGCATTAATGCCTTGGCCTGTTTTATCTGGATATCCTCCAATGTTCAGCTCAGCATATTTCCAAAGGATGTTTCCTCCCACACCTGCTACTCATGAATACTCTATTTCTCTTCATGACATTTCCCTCTCCCAGCCTCCCAAGCTAAAATTTACAGTGTCATTTTTATACCCTACAATCACTGAACATCATCCCATGTCAATCTCTTTCTTTCTTTTTTTTACTAACACCATCTTTGAATGGACTACAAAATAGGATGCTCCCCAATCAGTCCCTGGCCCCAACATGTTTCTAAAAAATATTTTGATTGACAAATCTTTACACATACTGTCCATATATGGTATATAATCGATGGCTCACAATGTCATCAAATACTTTTATGTTCATCACCATGATCATTTTTAGAATATTTGCCTTGCTCTAGAAAAAGAAATAAAAAGAAAAAATGCATACATCCTATATCCCTTACCCCTGCCTGTCATTGATCACTAGTATCTTAATCTATTCAATTTATTTTACCCCTTATCCTCTGTTGTAGTTTGCTAACTGTCGTAATGCAATGTACCAGAAATGGAATGTCTTTTTTTTTGGCATGGGCAGGCATCAGAAAGTGAACTGAACCTCTGGCATGGCAGGCAAGAAGTCTGCCTGCTGAGCCACCGTGGCCCCGGAACATCTTTTAAAAAGGGAAATTTAATAAGTTGCAAGTTAACAGTTTTAGGCTGTGGAAATGTCCCAATTAAAACAAATCTATAGAAATGTCCAATCTAAGGCATCCAGGGAAAGATACCTTGATTCAAGAGGGCCAATGAATTTCAGGGTTTCTCTCTGAAGTGGAAAGACACATGGCAAACAGTAAGGGTTTCTCTCTCGGCTGGAAGGGCACATGGTGAACACGGCGTCATCTGCAGCTTCCTCTCCAGCTCCCCAGAAGACATTTTCCTTCTTCTTTTTTTTTTTTTTAACATGGGCAGGCACCAGGGATTGAACCCCGGTCTTCTGGCATGGCAGGCAAGCGTTCTTGCCTGCTGAGCCACTGTGGCCCGCCCACATTTTCCTTCTTTATCTCCAAAAGTCACTGGCTTATGGACTCTCTGCTTCATGGTGCTGTGGTGTTCTCTGCTCTCTCAGATTCTCAACCTTTCTCAAAAATGTTTCCTCTTTTATAGAATTCCAGTAAAGTAATCAAGACCTACCTAGAGTGGGTGGAGACATGTCTCCATCTAATTTTGTTTAACAACCACTCTTGATTGAGTCACATCTCCAGGGAGATAATCTAATTAAGGTTTCAAACATACAGTACTAAATAGGAGTTAGAAAAAACAGCTGCCTTTACAAAATGGGATTAAGATTAAGGCATGGCTTTTCTAGAGTACATACATCCTTTCAAACTGCAAGTTGCCTTATTATTTATTTATTTTTATCCATATTTCTTTAATCATGCATCCATAGCCTAGATAAAAGGATCATCAGACACAAAGTTTTCACAATCACACAGTCATATTGTAAAAGTTGTATCATTATACAATCATCTTCAAGAATCAAGGATAGGCGGGGCCCGACGCCGAGGGGTGGGAAGGGCGGGGCCGGGAGCGAGCTGGGGCCGGGCAGGCACTGCGGCCGGAGATGCTGTCGGGCGGGCGACAGCGCTCCGCAGCCGAAAGCACTGCTTTGAAGGCAAAGGGGTGAACTGGCAAGCAGTCTGGTCAAGTGAATACTGAGGACGGAATAATTTGATGACACAGACTGTTGAATTTATTTGTTCGGAGTACACGTTATGAACCCTTTCTGGAGCATGTCTACAAGTTCCGTACGCAAACGATCTGATGGTGAAGAGAAGTCTTTAACAGGGGATGTGAAAACCAGTCCTCCACGCACTGCTCCAAAGAAACAGCTGCCTTCTATTCCCAAAAATGCTTTGCCCATAACTAAGCCTACATCTCCTGCCCCAGCAGCACAGTCAACAAATGGCACACATGCTTCTTACGGACCCTTCTAGCTGGAATATTCTCTTCTTGCAGAATTTACCTTGGTTGTGAAGCAGAAGTTACCTGGTGTCTATGTGCAGCCATCTTATCGCTCTGCATTAATGTGGTTTGGAGTAATATTCATCCGGCATGGACTTTATCAAGACGGTGTATTTAAGTTTACAGTTTATATCCCCGATAACTACCCAGATGGCGACTGTCCACGCCTGGTGTTTGATATTCCCGTCTTTCACCCGCTAGTTGATCCCACCTCAGGTGAACTGGATGTGAAGAGAGCATTTGCAAAATGGAGGCGGAACTATAATCATATTTGGCAAGTATTAAGGTATGCAAGGAGAGTTTTCTACAAGATTGATACTGCAAACCCCCTAAACCCAGAGGCTGCAGTACTGTATGAAAAAGATGTTCAGCTCTTTAAAAGTAAAGTGATTGACAGTGTTAAGCTGAGCACTGCTCGTTTGTTTGACCAGCCTAAAATAGAGGACCCCTATGCAATTAGCTTTTCTCCATGGAATCCTTCTGTACATGACGAAGCCAGAGAGAAGATGCTGACTCAGAAAAACAAGCCTGAAGAACAGCACAATAAAAGTGTTCATGTTGCTGGCCTGTCATGGGTAAAGCCTGGCTCAGTACAACCTTTCAGTAAAGAAGAGAAAACAGTAGCAACTTAAGAGATGGTGAATCTGGTGCACCATGCACTTTCCTGCTGGACTCTGACCTAATTAAAGCTGACCAATGACAAAGGACTGCCTGAAGAGTAAAACTGTGTGAACAATGACTGATAATCTGTGTTTTCCATGTATACTTAGGTTCTAACAGCAGGTTTTGGAAACCTCTCTTTAAGTAATGCATTACTTCTGTCAGAAGTGTCTTTAGGGTGGTTATCTAGTTCAGTACTCCAAATTGTTGGGGACCTTGAGGCTTAAGTATTTTTCTGATTCTAATGCTAAAGGTAAGTTGCACTCATTTATAGAGTAAAGAGAATTCGACACTATTTAATGATTTTTAAAGTAGCATGAAAGTTTCAATGTACATATGTTATGATGTGTAGAGAGCAGGTTCCATAGCTCAGCACTTTTATGTGAAGAATAATTTGAAAATTTAGTCTTCAGCCTACTGTCTTACTCAGTTGTCACTGAAATACATATTAGACAAATGAGAGGAAACCAGAATGCTGATTCATAGTTGGACACAGCAGAACAGTTTCAAGTATTTCCCTCTATCCACTCCAACACACCATAAACGAAAAAGGAATATCTATATAATACATAAGAATAACCTCCAGGATAAACTCTTGACTCTGAAATCTCCTAGCCACTCAAACTTTATTTTGCCTCATTTCTCTCTTTTCCCTTTTGATCAAGAAGGCTTTCTCAATCCTTTGATGCAGGGTTCCAGTGAATCCTAGAAATTTTGGCCCATGTTGCCAGGGATATTTACACCCTTGGGAGTCATGACCCATGTAGGGGGAAGGGCAGTGAGCTTACCTGCCAAGTTGACTCAGAGGCTACATCTGAGCAACAAAAGAAGTTCTCTGGGGTGCAACTGTTAGGCATAATTTGAAGTAGGATTAGCTTATCCTTTGTAGGAATAAGTTTCATAAGGTGAACACCAAGATCGATGGCTCAGCCTATTGATTTGGTTGTCCCCACTGTTTGCAAGATTATCAGGAATTCCCCAGATAGGGAAATTGAATATTTCCTCCTTTCTCCCCAGACCCGCAAGGGGACTTTGCAAATATTTTATTCACTGCCCACATTACTCTGGGATATATTGGGGCATCACGCTAACCTGGGCAAACCAACAAAATCTCATGCCCTATTCAAGATTCCACGTACTTATGGTATTCAACTGAACTGGCCATGCAAGTTAAATTATGTAACATGCTAATCAATCTTTTTTAATTTATTAATTTAAAAAAATTTAACAAATGAAATATAACATTAACATAGATAATCAGTAATTCACAATATCATCACTTAGTTGCATTTCATCATTTCTTAGAACATTTATATCCATTCAGAAAAAGAAATAAAAAGACAATAGAAAAAGAAAAAAAACAAAAAAAAGATTATACCTACCATACCTCTTACCCCTCGCTTTCACTGATGACTAGCATTTCAAACTAAATTTATCTTAACATTTGTTCCCCCTATTATTTATTTTTATTCCATATGTTCTACTCGTCTGTTGACAAGGTAGATAAAAGGAGCATCAGACACAAGGTTTTCACAATCACACAGTCACATTGTGAAAGCTGTATCATTATTCAATCATCCTCAAGAAACATGGCTACTGGAATACAGCTCTACATTTTCAGGCAGTTCCCTCCAGCCGCTCCATTACATCTTGAATAACAAGGTGATATCTACTCAATCTGTAAGAATAACCTCCAGGATAACCTCTCGACTCTGGAATCTCTCAGCCATTAACACTTTGCCTCATTTCACTCTTCCCCCTTTTGGTCAAGAAGGTTTTCTCAATCCCTTGATGCTGAATTTCAGCTCATTCTAGGGTTTTTCTGAATCCTTTGATGGTGAGTTTCAGCTCATCTAATCAAAATTTAAATTTTGCACCAAATAAACATCTCTCCATTTGGTCTCACACAGAAGTTGAAGTTTTAAAATGTGAACAATACCATATTTTGCTCTGTGTTCTGATATACCCGTCCATTTCAGATCAGCTTCATTCATATCTCTAGTCAAAGTCTGATCCCTTTTTCATCTTTTTACATAGTTCTTGTATGGTGTACTGCTGACTTTCATAGCTTCTGATCTCTAAATCTGAGTCTCAGGTGTCACATAAATACCCAATGTTTCTGGGAACAACCAGGTTATATACAAGCAACTCAGTATCTCAGAATCTAGAATTAACAGTTACACCTCCTGAATGTATGTGACTGTTGTACGAGCTTACAATCTAGGACACTTTACAATAGGCCCCTACTTGATAACCCATGCTCTAGACTTCAGTTCACTGAATTTTTTAATTATAGTTAGTCTGTATGTTATTTTCATTGAGCATAATATTTATCCTTTTGCTTCCAACATTTCATTCAACATACAGTCCTCATGGTTCATTCACCTAGTTGCATGCCTCATAACTTCATTCTTTCTTGCAGCTGCTCAGCAGTCCATTGTATGCATACACCACAATTCCTCCTTCCCTTCCTTAGTCATTGTACTTAGGCCACTTCAATGCATGGTGAATCAAGAACACTGCTGCCATAAACACCAGTCCATTCATGTGCCCACACTCAGTTCATCCAGGTATATACTCAGCAAGGGGGTTCAGGATCATATGGCAACCCCATGCCTGGCCACCAGTAGAACCACCGCACTGCCCTCCAAGGGTCTGCACTTCTCAGTTTCCCTACTGACAGTGAATAGGTACATGTCTTTCTCCACATTTTCTTTAGCACTTGTTTCTCTGTTCATTTTTAAATAGTTTTATTTGCATATCATGCAATTCAACCTAAGTACATAGACATGCCTTCACCAACATAACTATCTTAAGACACTTCCTTTTCTTCCACAGAGAATCCATACCTCTCCCCCAAACCCCCCACCTATTGACATGTAGTTTTGGCATAATACTTTTGTTACTTTCAGTGGAAGCATATTGCAATATTACTGTTGACTATAGACCTTAACTTGCATTGATTGTACTTTTTCTTGCACACTATCCATTTTCAACACTTTGCAATGTTGATATTCATTTGCAAAATGTTTTTTATTTGTACATGTAATCACCATCATTGCACTCTAGGCATTCCTAAATTATACCATCTCAATCTTTATTGTCTATCTTTCCTTCTGGTTTCATGCATGCTCTCAGCCATTCTCCCTCAATCATACTCACATTCAGCTTCATTCAATGTATTTACATTATTGTGCTACCATCAGGCAATATTATGCTATCAGTTTCTGAATTTTTATAATCAGTCCTGTTACACAGTCTGATTTCTTTCAGCACCAGTTGCCCAATTCCTACCCTATTTCTATCTCCTGATAACCTGTGTTCTTAATTTCAATTCTCAAAGTTCACTCATTAATGTTAGTTTATATAAGTGAGACCATACAGTACATGCCCTTTTGTTTCCAGCTAATTTCAAATGAGCATAATGTTCTCAAGGTTCTTCCATATTATTATATGCTTCATAATTTTATTCTGTCTTACAGCTGTGTAATATTCCATCATGTGTATATACCACAGCTTGTTTAGCCATTTGTCCATTAATGGACATTTGGGCTGTTTCCAGCTCTTGGCAATCATGAATAATGCTGCTATAAACATTGATGTGCAAATGTCCATCTGTATCGTTGCCTTCAGTTCCTCTGAATATATACCTAGTAAAGGGATTGCTGGATCATATGGTAATTCTATACTTATATCCTGTGGAACTGTCAAACTGCCATCCAAATTGGTTGTACCATTTTACATTCCCACCAACAGTGGATAAGTGTGCCTCTTTTTCCACATCTTCTCCAGCACTTGTCTTTTATATTATATATATATATATATATATATAAGCCCAATATATTTTGCAAAATGCTGTCAGTTTAACTTTTTATAATAGTGCCATCCACTAAACTTTCTGCCACAATAGAAATGTTCTATAGCTGCAACATCCAATATAGCAGCCACTAGCCATACGTGGCTCTTGGACTCTTGAAATGTGGTCAGTTTGACTGAATAATTTAATTTTAATTAATTTACATTTAAAAGGAGCATGTAGTTAGTGGCTCGTGTACTTAACAATGCAGTTCTAGAAGTACCACTCTGAGATCTCCCTCTCTACAGATGACACTAGGCTTGTGTAGTCTCTGGACTAACATCAATTCCCTGGACATTCCTATTTAATACCCTAACAGTGTTAAAGTCATTGTGCATAGTGGAATTCTCCAAGTTGGATTTTCTTCACCCTTCGGATTTAAAATCTTTAGTTGAATTTGGTTAGATTTTTTTTCTTTTGACATTCCTCAAGTAAGAGAGTAGGAAGACTTTTTAATGCAAGAGCTTTTCTCACCATTAACTGTAGGTCCCAGATTATCTCTAGGTTTTCTGATCCTATTCTGCAGATATGCCAAAAAGTGTCCAATCTCTGCTTACTTAGCATTTCCAGTTGTAAGGCATTTTATTGGAGCTCTCTCTCAAGTGGCAGAACGGTATGTGTCTGAAAACACTTGCATATCTTACGTTCACAGAAGCAAAAACTAAGAGCAACCTAATTGGATCCCATCACAATGGGAGCAGTTCATTTATAGCTTACCTATTGGATATAGCCATTTAGCTAGTGAAATGATTTAGATTTGAGTTGACACATAAAGATTTTTGTATCAAATTATAAGATAAAATCAGCAAGATGCAAAACACTAGATAGCCTGATCATAATTTATATTTAATATTAAAATATGTATACATCTACAGAGGAAAAAATGAAAAGAAATACATTAAAATGGTATTAGTAAAAAAATTTTTCAAATTAAAAAAAAAAAGTTATCAGCAGCGGTTTATCTCCAGGTGGACAGTTTGATTTAGTCAATCCATATTTTCTTAATTGATATTAACACACTTTAAAAATTAAAATTAAAATTCAATCCAGCTTTGAATTCAAACTTATGAGCTGACTTTTATAATTTTTATAACTTTTTAAACTATACATGATTAAATCCTGTATAATTAATGAGAGACTTCTATTTTTGAGTCTTCATTTTCAAGATTTTCCTCAGTCTCTTAGCCTTTCCCATGTTATGCTTCCCTCCAGATTGACAATCATTATTAAACAATTGAAGGTCAATTACTAATTGGCTCCTTTCCTAAGAAATTATTCTGAATGCAGTAAAAATGTCAATTACTGGTCATATCTCTGATATGAGGATATATTCAAACCACTTTTGGTGAGTAAACTTCCTCACTCTGTGCAACCATCTTTTTTTATGTTTTAAAGTTAATTCTTCAATTTTAATACTTTTTAATTTAATAGTTGTTGACCGATTACTGTATTTAAATTTTTCTGTGAAGCCAAATGGGGTCAATCCAAAAAGGCCCCATAGATGATTTTCCTTTATGCCACAATTTTAATCCAAAACGTTAAGCGCATGTAGATGATTATGAGTACCATGATCTTATATATTTACTCTATGTAAATAATTAACATTTACAATATAAAACAAAATGCAATATAGATTTAAAAAAATTCAATCCAGCACTGTATTTCTAGGTCAGATATTCTTTAAACTCTTAATTTTAAATTATTTTCTGTAAAATCCATAGCTAAAACATCAGGCAAAGCAGATATTTCAAGACTGGAGTTCAAATTACTAAAACCTGGTGAATGATAAGACTCTGTATATGACCCCAAACAATGTCAAATGTAATCCTATGTGGGGAGTACTCATCTAAAGCATGACCACTGATAACAAAGTTCAGAGAAGGGTCTATACACAGATGCCAATCAAAAATACAGAGGGAAAATTATTCATTAAATTAAAAAATTAAATAAAGAAATTAAGATTTTTTTTGTTAATCTCACACCAATAAAGAGCGTCTAAAGATAACAAAAATTCTAGAAATTACAGAAGATTCAGCTATCTGGCAAAAATGACTAGAAACACAGTCAAAACAGACAATTTCTAGGGAAAAGTCTGCAACTAATATCAGAAACAAAGAACTAACTTTCCTGAAATATAGAGAGATGTTATAAATCAAGAAAATGAAATGAAAAATATATATGATATAAATATAAAATTCAAAATATTTGTTGGCTATTTTTGTAGGGGTGGTAGGAAGAAAGAGGCAATTAAGGTAAAATACATGGAAATCTTTTAAGATTTAGAATTATTCTATTTTTTGAAAATAGGTGATGGGTTCCCAGGTGTTTTATTACTCTTTAATCTCTCTCTTTACCTCTGTATATATATTTCAAAACATACCCACGTTTAAAAATGTTTGATTAAACCATGGGCTAGAGTAAAGGGCAAAAACAACTGCAAGTGCAAATATATGTTTGTATCTGTAGAGAACTATGACGTCTATCAAAATTACAATGCATATACTTCTTTTTTTCTTTCTTTCTTTTTTCTTTTTTTTTGCATGAGCAGGCACCGGGAATCAAACCCGGGTCTCTGGTATGGCAGGTGACAACTCTGCCTGCTGAGCCACTGTGGCTCGCCCAGTGCATACACTTTTTTTTTAATTTTTTTTATTTACCAATTTAAAAAATTAGCAACAAACAAACAAAAACATTAACATATCATTCCATTCTACATATATAATCTGTAATTCTTAATATCATCACATAGGTGCGTATTCATCATTTCTTAGAACGTTTGTATCAATTTAGAAAAAAATAGAAAGACAACAGAAAAAGACATAAAACGAATACAGGAAAGAAAAAAAAAAAGATTATACTTAACATACCCCCTACCCCTCGCTTTCATTGATCACTAGCATTTCAAACTAAATTCATTTTAGCATTTGTTCCCCCTATTATTTATTTTTATTTCATATGTTCTACTCGTCTGTTGATATGGTAGATAAAAGGAACATCAGACACAAGGTTTTCACAATCAGTGCATACACTTTTGACCCAGTAATTTCTTTCGGGAAATTCATTATATATATATGTGCATATATTACATGAAATTATGTTATAGTATATTAATCATGTTTATTTATTGAAGCATATGTTCTGGTGAAAATTTTCAAACAAATTACAAATAGGGAGTCTAGCATGATTTCTCTTTTTTCTAGCACTGTTTTGAATGTAGAGGAACCTATAACAGAATAATAAAAGATATATAGAGAGTATGTTGATATATCTATATCTATATATTGATGAAAAGAATTCCATGATGTTTGCAAAAAAATGTGAGAAAGTATGCTATAATTCAGTTGAAAAAATAAATTTACACATGCTTGCATATTTACAGTCTCTGGAGGGGAAAATTTGGTTGGATGGAGGGACATC